>NC_092499.1:84481000-84837000 GCF_047511675.1 Marmota flaviventris | reverse complement strand
TTAGGTATCAGGGTGATGTTGGCCTCATAGAATGATTTTGGAAGTTCTCCCTCTTTTTCTATTTCCGGAAGTAGCTTGAAAAGTATTGGTATTAGTTCCTCTTTAAAGGTTTTGTAAAACTCTGCTGTATACCCATCCGGTCCTGGGCTTTACTTAGTTGGTAGTCTTTTGATGGTTTCTTCTATTTCCTCAATTGATATTGGTCTGTTTAGGTTGTCTATATCCTCCTGACTCAATCTGGGCAGATCATATGACTTAAGAAATTTATCTATGCCTTCACTATCTTCTAATTTATTGGAGTATAAGGATTCAAAATAATTTTTGATTATCTTCTGTATTTCTGAAGTGTCTGTTGTGATATTGCCTTTTTCATCCCGTATGCTAGTAATTTGAGTTCTCTCTCTTCTTCTCTTCGCTAGCATGGTTAAGGGTCTGTCGATTTTGTTTATTTTTTCAAAGAACCAACTTTTAGTTTTGTCAATTTTTTCAATTGTTTCTTTTGTTTTGATTTCATTAATTTCAGCTCTGATTTTAATTATTTCTTGCCTTCTACTTCTTTTGCTGTTGTTTTGCTCTTCTTTTTCTAGGATTTTGAGATGAAGTATGAGATCATTTATATGTTGGTTTTTTTCTTTTTTTAAGGAATGAACTCCAAGCAATGAATTTTCCTCTTAGAACTGCTTTCAATGTGTCCCATAGATTCCGATATGTTGTGTCTGTGTTTTCATGTATCTCTAAGAATTTTTTAATTTCCTCCTTGATGTCTTCTATAACCCATTGATCATTCAGTAACCTATTGTTCATTCTCCAAGTGATGTATGCTTTTTCCTTCCTTCTTTTATCGTTGATTTTCAGTTTCTTTCCATTATGATTAGATAAGATGCATGGTATTATCTCTACTCCTTTATATTGTCTAAGAGTTGCCCTGTGACATAATATATGATCTATTTTTGAGAAGGATCCATGTGCTGCTGAGAAAAAAAGTGTAACTGCTTGATGTCGGGTGGTATATTCTATATATGTCAATTAACTCTAGGTTATTAATTGTGTTATTGAGTTCTATAGTTTCCTTATTCAACTTTTGTTTGGAAGATCTGTCCAGTGGCGAGAGAGGTGTGTTGAAGTCTCCCATGATTATTGTATGGTGGTCTATTAGACTCTTGAACTTGAGAAGAGTTTGTTTGATGAACATAGCTGCACCATTGTTTGGGGCATATATATTTATGATTGTTATGTCTTGTTGGTGTATGGTTCCCTTAAGCAGTATGTAGTGTCCCTCTTTATCCCTTTTGATTAACTTTGGCTTGAAATCTATTTTATTTGATATGAGTATGGACACTCCTGCTTGTTTCCGAAGTCCATATGAGTGATATGATTTTTCCCAACCTTTCACCTTCAGTCTATGTATGTCTTTTCCTATCAAATGCGTCTCCTGTAGGCAGCATATTGTTGGGTCTTGTTTTGTGATCCATTCTACTAGCCTGTGTCTCTTAATTGGTGAGTTTAAGCCATTAACATTTAGGGTTATTATTGAGATATGGGTTGTTCTTCCAGCCATATTTGTTTATTTCTGTTACTAAACATGGTTTGTTTTCCTCTTTGATTATTTTCGCCCCCTTTACTGTCCTACCTCCCACTGTTGGTTTTCATTGTTATTTTCCATTTCCTCTTCCTGTAATGCTTTGGCGAGGATGTTTTGAAGAGATGGTTTTCTAGCTGCGAATTCTTTAAACTTTTGTTTATCGTGGAAGGTTTTAATTTCATCCTCCATCCTGAAGCTTAATTTCGCTGGATACACAATTCTTGGTTGGAACCCATTTTCTTTCAGTGTTTGAAATATGTTATTCCAGGATCTTCTAGCTTTCAGAGTCTGTGTTGAAAGATCAGCTGTTATCCTGATTGGTTTACCCCTAAATGTAATCTGCTTCCTTTCTCTTGTAGCTTTTAAAATTCTCTCCTTATTCTCTATGTTGGGCATCTTTATTATAATGTGTCTAGGTGTGGATCTCTTATGATTTTGCACATTCGGCGTCCTGTAGGCTTCTAGGATTTGGGATTCTGTCTCATTCTTCAAGTCTGGGAATTTTTCTCGTATTATTTCATTGAATAGATTGCTCATTCCTTTGGTTTGGAGTTCTGTACCTTCCTGTATCCCAATGACTCTTAAGTTTGGTCTCTTAATGTTATCCCATATTTCTTTGATGTTCTGCTCATGGTTTCTTAACAGTCTTGCTGAGCTGTCTATGTTCTTTTCAAGTTGAAATACTTTGTCTTCATTGTCTGATGTTCTATCTTCTAAGTGTTCTACTCTGCTGGTAGTATTCTCCATTGAGTTTTTAAGTTGGTTTATTGCTTCCTGCATTTCTAGGATTTCTGTTTGTTTGTTTTTTATAACCTCTATCTCCCAGTATAGTTGATCCTTTGCTTCCTGGATTTGTTTGTGTAATTCATTGTCGAAGTTATCTTTCATTGTCTGATTTTGCTGTCTAATGTCTTCCTTGATACTCCAGATCATCTGAAGCATGTATATCCTGAATTCTTTATCTGACATTCCATCTGCTGCAGCTGTTACCTCTTCTAAAGTTGAGTTGACCTGCATTGCTTGTGGTCCTTTCTTTCCTTGTCTTTTCATACTGCTTGCGTTTCTTTCTGCTTGGTGAAACTGTTGTGTTTTTGAAATGTTTTTTCCCCTATATATTTATATTGCTTTTGTATAGTTGAAAAGTCTCCCTTGCAGGGTTGGGCGGCGGTCTGCCTACCTTGCAGGCGCGGGCGGCGGCTCTGCTCTCTCCTTACTCCAATTGGAGTGTCGTGACTACCACGCCGGCAGGTCACTGGGCCTGTTCCGGGCGCGGGCGGCGGCTCTGTTCTGCCCCTACTCCAATTGGGGTGACGAGTGTATCACGCCAGCAGGCCACCGGGCCTGATCCGCCGATCGGTTGCAGGTCTGCCTACCCTGCAGGCGCAGGCGGTGGCTCTGCTCTGCCCCCCCCTCCAATTGGTGTGACTTGTCTACCACACCCGCGGACCGCTGGGCCTGTTCCGGGCGTGGGCGAAGGCTCTGTTCTGTTCCTACTCCAATTGGGGTGACGTGCCTACCACCCCTGCTGGCCGCTGGGTCTGTTCCACCGGTCGGTCACATGTCTGCCTACCTTGCGGGCACGGGCGGCGGCTCTGCTCTGCCCCTACTCCAAATGGGGTGACGTGTCTGTCGCACCGGCAGGCCACTGGGCCTGTCCTGCTGGTCGGTCGCAGGTCTGCCCACCTTTCGGGCACGGGTGGCGGCTCTGCTCTGCCCCTACTCCAATTGGGGTGTCGTGACTACCACGCTGGCAGGTCGCTGGGCCTGTTCCTGGCACGGGCAGCGACTCTGCTCTGCCCCTACTCCAATTGGGGTGACATGTGTACCACGCCGCAGGCTCCTGGGCCTGATCCGCCGGTCTGTCGCAGGTCTGCCTACCTTGCAGGCGCGGGCGGCGGCTCTGCCCTGCCCCTCCTACCACGCCCGCGGACCGCTGGGCCTGATCTGCAGGTTGGTCGCAGGTCTGCTCACCCTGCGGGCACGGGTGGCGGTTCCGCTCCGCCCCCACTCCAATTGGGGTCACGTGACCACCACACCGGCGGGGCCTGATCCGGGCACGGGCGAAGGCTCTGCTCTGCCCCTACTCCAGTTAGGGTGACGTGTGTACCACGCTGGCAGGCCGCTAGGCCTGACCCGCCAGTCTGTCGCAGGTCTGCTTACCTTGCAGGCACAGGCGGCGGCTCTGCCCTGCCCCTCCTACCACGCCCGTGTCCCACTGGGTCGCGGGTCTGCCCACCTTGCGGGCGCAGGTGGCGGCTCCGCTCCGCCCCCTCTCCAATTGGGGTCACGTGACTACCACGCTGGGCCTGCTCCGGGCGCGGGCAGCGGCCCGGCTCCTCCCCTCTGGCTCGACAACAAATCGAGAGAGACTCGGGTGTCTGTGCCTCACCCTCCCTACCAGGAGACCAACTGTTTCTGTCGCCGCTGGTATTGATGAAGTTCTCTCCTCCGCCGCTTTCTGGTGACATCAGATCTCTGCCATGTTGGTATCCTATGCGAATGGCAGCATTTCGTTCCCTTTGCCGGGTAACCAAAGCAACGGGTGATTCCTGACCGGTCCTCAGCAGGACCTGGACCGAGAAGCAGTTTCCGCGGGATCCTTAGCCCTGGGCCAGGGCAGTTCCGGGAGCTGGTACTCGGCTGCTCCGTGCTCGGTGTATGCTCTGATAAGAGCAGGCTCCAAGAAGCAGTTTCCGCAGGCTCCTTAGCCCTGGGCCAGGGCAGCTCCGGGAGCCGGAACTCGGCTGCTCCGTGCTCGGTGTATTCTCTGATAAGAGCAGACTCCAAGCAACAGTTTCTGCGGGCTCCTACGCCCTGGGCCAGGGCTGCTCTGGGAGCCGGATCTCGGCCGCTCCGTGCTCGGTGTATGCTCAGATAAGAGCAGGCTCCAAGAAGCACTCAGGCACTGAGCCTGAGTAATCTGTCTGCTAGCCGCAGGCGAATGGCAGCCTGAAATTACCTGTTCTATGGCTGAATGAGCTGCGGTCAGTCGAAAACAGGGATGGTGACGTCAGCTCTCCAATATGGTGGCCGCTGGCCTCCTCTGTGGTCTGACCGGTGTGGAGAACCGAAATGGACCGCTTGCTTCCCCCGTCTCGAACCCAGAATTCAGCACTGAGTATAGCGCTTGCACAGCTGGCAGAAACTGCAGCGCTGTATCCCTGCACCGCTATCTCCTCGTTTCCCAGCGCGCGCTGAAGACTCTAGCTGCGGGGCGATTTGCTGAATAAGGCTTCATCTCTTTTAATTTGCCATCATTTGTAATAAAAATCAGGAGCAAATAAAAGAAATATAGTACATTTTAAAGAAAAAAAAATGTTTACTGAAGAATCTCCTTCTTTTTGGCCTATAGAATTTAGTTCTTAGCCGAAAATATTCATGTGATTGAAATACCTACATATGAATTCATGCTGATTTCAACACATTTTTAAATTGTTGCTCTCCTACAGGTTACCCAGTCTCCCTCCAAAGAATGTAGCACTACTAAAACATTTTAGTTTTATCTACAATTAGAAGCAGTCAGTTCCATTGATCTATTCAAAAATCATAAGGGTAAATTTTACAATTTTTTAATTATTTAATGTTGGTTTTGTAAAAAAAAATTATAGTCTTTATGGATAATTATATTAGCAAAAAAGAAAATGTGTACTCCAGTATTTATTTGAGAGTCTTGACTTGAAATAAATTACTATACCATTCAAAAGGATAAATGGAAGTAAGATACAGACTATATTATATAGTAGTTTTTAAGTTTTACAAACATTCATATTGTTTCATTAAAAACATGTATACTAATAGGCTTAAACATTTAAAGTTTATTTTTATTTGATTTTGAATTTCAGGCTAAACATGAAGGTTAAAAATTAAAAATGTTAAAGTAAATGTGGGGAGAGGTGGGGAAAGGATATGATGATCTCTATTTTAGGAGTATTTCAGGATCTCTGGGCATTGGAGGGTGGAGATGGAGGAAGATGTCAAATATTCTCCAGAATTTTCAGAATGTTTTTCTTAAAGTTCTGTATGCTTGCATTTGAGAAGGCTGATCTACAGATGAAAATGGATCACGTATTTCTTAAGCCATAAGTTAGAAATATTATTCACTGCAATTTCATGACATTTTCTCTTGAAAATTACTTAGTTTACAAATTAATGTTATTAGTAAGTTCAAACATAACATGAGTTAGTAGTTATAGGGCTGACATCTCCAAAAGTTAGAAAACAAATTAAAATGTGTACCTGATTAGGAAGCTGCATACACACACTCAGATACACACACAAACACACACACATGAATGACCCATGATTGAAGGCAAGACTTTCTCAAAACATAGTTCAAGTATACTTCAACACATGGTTTATGACCATATTTTATATCATGAAGCATTTCTGCAATAATTTTAATCTCAAAAAGTTTAATGTGATATATCTGGGAGACCATTGATCTATACATTCCGTTTTTAATTACTTTATTTACAATTTATAATTTGTGTTACATCAGCTTATTTTCTTTTTATATCTTTTTAAAAATTTATTTAATCTAATTTGTTATACATGATAGTAGAATGCATTTCAATTCATAGTACACATAATATAGAGCACAATTTTTCATGTCTATGGTTGTATACAAAGTAGAGTCACACCATTCATGTATTCATACATATATTTGGATAATGGTGTCCATTTCATTCTACCATCTTTCCTACACCCATGCCACCTCCTTTCCACTTCCTCCCCTTTGCCCTATCTAAATTTCATCCATTCCTCCTATGCACCCTCATCCCCATTATGGATCAGCATCCTCATAGCAGAGAAAACATTCGGCATTTGGTTTTTTGGAATTGGCTTACTTCACTTAGCATAATATTCTCCAACTCCATCCATTTACCTGCAAATGCCATGATTTTATTCTCTTTAAATGCTAAATAATAATTCATTTACCACATTTTCTGTATCCATTCTCTACTAAAAGGTATCTAGGTTGGTTCCACAATTTACCTGTCCTGAATTGTGCTGCTATAAACACTGATGTGGCTACATCACTGTAGTATGCTGCTTTTAAGTGCTTTGGGTCTAAACCAAGGAGTGGGATAGATGGGTCAAATGGTGGTTCCATTCCAGGTTTTCCAAAGAGTCTCCATACTGCTTCCCATATTGGCTGCATCAATTTGCAGTTCCACCAGCAATGCATGAGTGTTCCTTTTTCCCCACATTCTCACCAACACTTATTGTTGCTTGTATTCTTAATAGCTGCCATTCTGACTAGAGAGAGATAAAATCTTAGAGTAGTTTTGATTTGCATTTCTCTGATTGCTAGAGATGTTGAATATTTTTTCATGTATTTATTGATTGTATATTATTCTCTGTGAAGTGTCTGTTCAGTTCCTTAGCCAATTTATTGACTGGGTTATTTTTTCAGTGTTAAGATTTTTGAGTTCTTTATATATCCCAAATATTAGTGCTCTGTCTGATGTACATGTGGTAAAAATTTGCTCCCATTCTATAGGCGCTCTGTTCACCTCACAGATTGTATCTTTTGCTAAGAAGCTTTTATTTTTTTATCTCATTTATTGACTCTGGATTTTATTTCTTGCAGTATAGGAGTCTTGTTAAGGACTTTGGGGCCTAATCTGACATGATGAAGATTTGTGCCTACTTTTTCTTCTATTAGGTGCAGGGTTTCTGGTTTAATTCCTAGGTCCTTGATCCACTTTGAGTTGAGTTTTATGCATGGTGAGAGATAGGGGTTTAATTTCATGTTGTTGCATATGGATATCCAGTTTTCCCAGCACCATTTGGGGAAGAGGCAATCTTTTTTCCAATGTAGGTTTTTGGTACCTTTGTATAATATGAGATAAATGTAATTATGTGGGTTAGTCTCTGTGTCCTCTATTCTGTACCATTGGTCTACAAGTCTATTTTGGTACCAATACCATGCTGTTGTTGTTGCTATTTCTCTGTAGTATAGTTTAAGGTGATGCTGCATGCTTCACACTTCTTGCTAAGGATTGCTTTAGCTATTCTGGGTCTCTTATTTTTCCAGATGAGTTTCATGACTGCTTTTTCTATTTATATGAGGAATATTATTGGGATTTTAATTGAATTTGCATTAAATCTGAAAATGCTTTTGGTAGTACGGTCATTTTGACAATATTAATTCTGCCTATCCAAGAACAAGTGAGCTCTTTCTATCTTCTAAGATATTCTTTAATTTCTTTCTTTAGTGTTCTGTAATTTTCATTATGGAGGTCTATTTTGTTAAATTGATTCCAAGGTATTTTTTTTTCTTTGAAGCTATTTTAAATTGGGTAGTTTTCCTAGTTTCTCTTTCAGAGGATTTGTTGCTGATACATAGAAATGCCTTTGATTTATGGTATTGATTTTGTATCTTAATACTTCGCTAAATTTATTTATTAGTTCTATTAGTTTTCTTGTGGAATTTTTTGGGTCTTCTAGATATACAATCATATCATCAGCAAATAGTGATAATTGGAGTCCTTCTTTTCTTATCTGTAGGCTTTTCTTTCATTTGTCCAATTGCTCTGGCTAGAGTTTTAGAACTATGTTAAATATAAGTGGTGAAAGAGGGCATCCCTGTCTTGTCCAGTTTTTAGAAGGAATGCTTTCAGTGTTTCTCCATTTTTAAGGATATTGGCTTGGGGCTTAGCATAGATAGCTTTTACCATGTTGAGATATGTTCCCATTATCCCTAGTTTTTCTAGTGTTTTGAACATGAAGAGGTATTGTATTTTGTCTAGTGCTTTTTCTGCATCTATTGATATGATCATATGGTTCTTATTTAAAGTCTATGATGTGATGAACTACATTTATTGATTTCTGTATGTTGAACCAACTTTGCATCCCTGGGATGAATCACACTTGATTGTGGTGCATCACTTTTTGATGTGTTTTTATATTCGATTTGCCAGAATTTTATTGAGAAGTTTTGCATCTATGTTCATTAGAGATATTGGTCTGAAGTTTTCTTTCTTTGATGTGTCTTTGTCTGTTTTTGGAATCACAATGATATTGGCTGCGTAGAATGAGTTTGGAAGTGTTTCCTCTTTTTCTTTCATGAAATAATTTGAGGAGTATTGGTATTAATTCTTCTTTGAAGGTCTTGTAGAATTCAGCAGTGTATCCATCTGATCCTGGGCTTTTCTTGGTTGGTAGGCTTCTGATGGCGTCTTCTATTTCATGGTTTGAAATTGATCTGTTTAACTTGTGTATATCATCTTGATTGAGTTTGGGCAAATCATATGATTGTAGAAATTTGTCAATGTGTTTGATATTTTCTATTTTATTTGAGCATAAATTTTCAAAATAATTTCTAGTTGTCTTCTGTATTTCTGTAGTGTCCATTGTGATATTTCATTTTTCATTACAGATGTTAGTAATTTGAGTTTTCTCTCTCCTTCTCTTCATTAAGGTGACTAAGGCTTTTTAATTAATTTTAATTACTTTTTAATCAATTTTAATTACTTTTTCAAAGAACCAACTTTTGTTTGTCAATTTTTCAAATTGTTTCTTTTGTTTAAATTTCATTGATTTCAGCTCTGATTTTAATTATTTCCTGTCTTCTACGCTTTTGGTGTTGATTTGTTCTTCTTTTTCTAGGGCTTTGATATATACTATTAGGTCATTTACTTGTTGACTTTTTCTTCTTTTGAAGAATGAACTTCATGAAATGATCTTTCCTCTTAGTACTGCCTTTATGGTGTCCCAGAGATTTCAATATGTTGTATCATTTTTCTCATTTACCTCTAAAAATTTTTGAATCTCCTCTTTGATGTTTTTTGCAAGCCATTGTTTATTGAAAAGCATATTATTTAGTCTGAAGGTATTGGAGTAGCTTCTATTTTTTATTTTCTATTGAGTTCTAATTTCATTCCATTATGATCTGATACAATGCAGGGTAGTATCTCTACATATTTGTATTTGCAAAGAGTTGCTTTGTGGCATAATATATGGTCTGTTTTAGAGAAGGATCCATGTGCTGCTGAGAAGAAAGTCTATTGACTCGATGATGGGTGAAATATTCTATATATGACAGTTAAGTCTAAGTTATTGATTGTACTATTGAGCTGTATAGTTTGTTTGTTTAGCTTTTGTTTGGAAGATCTATCCAGTGGTGAAAGAGATGTCTTAAAGTCACCCAGTATTATTGTGCTGTGGTCTGTTTGACTCTTGAAATTAAGAAGAATTTGATGAATGTAGATGCTCCATTGTTTGGGGCATATATATTTATAATCCTTATGTCTTGTTGATATATGGTTCCCTTATGTATCAAATGGCTTTCTGTATCCCTTTTGATTAACTCTGGCTTGAAGTCTACTTTATTTGATATGAGGATGGAAACCCCTGCTTGTTTCCGTAGACAATGTGAGTGGTATGTTTTTTACCAACCTTTCACCTTCAGTCTGTGGATGTCTTTTCTTATGAGTTTCTTGAAGGCAGCATATTGTTAGGTCTTTTATTTTAGTCCATTCTGCCTGTTTGTGTCTTTTGATTAGTGTCTTTCGACCACTAACATTCAGAGTTATTATTGAGGCATGATTTGTATTCCCAGTCATTTTTGTTTATTTTTTGGTTTTTAACTTGACTTGGTTTCTCCTTTGATTGGTTTTCCTTTAGTGTAATATCTCCCTCTGCTGATGTTCATTGTTGTTTTTTTATTTCCTCCTCATGGAATATTTTGCTGAGGATGTTCCATAGTGCAGGCTCTCTATGTGAATTCTTTTAACTTTTGTTTATATGGAAGTTTATATTTTGTCATGAAATCTAAAGCTTAAGTTTGCTGGATATAAGATTCTTGGTTGGTGTCCATTTTCTTTCAGAGCTTGATATATGTTGTTCTAGAATATTCTATCTTTGAGAGTTTTGGTTGAGAAATCTGCAGAGATCCTGATTGGTTTCCACCTATATGTAATCTGATTCCTTTCTCTTTTGGCTTTTAAAATATTCTCCTTATTCTGTATGCTAGGCATATTCATTATAATATGCTTTTGTGTGGATCTGTTGTAATTCTGTACATTTGATGTCCTGTAAGCCTCTTATATTTGATTTTCCAATTTATTCTTCTTGTTTGGAAAATTTTCTGATATTATTTCACTGAGTAGATTGTACATTCTTTTGGTTTGGAACTCTATGCCTTCTTCTGTCCCAATAATTCTTAAATTTGATCTTTTTATGTTATCCTAGTTCTTGAATGTTCTGCTCATGGTGTCTTACCATCTTCACTGTGTGGTCAACATTCTTTTCAAGATTATATATTTTGATTTCATTGTTGGAGATTCTGTCTTCCAAATGATCTAATCTATTAGTGGTGCTTTCTGTTGAGTTGTTGTTGTTTTTTTTTTTTCCATTTCAAGGATATCTTTTTTTTTTTTCAGAACCTCTTTCTCCTTATTGAAGAATTAATCTTTTGCTTCCTATATTTGCTTACATAGCTCTTTATTGAAATGATCTTTTGCTGCCCGTATTTGTTCTCTTATATCATCCTTTAATTCACAGAACATTTTAATTATGTATATCCTGAACTCCTTCACTGAAATTTCTTCTATTGTGTTGGCCATGGATTCTAATAATGTAGTCTCTTGGTTTGGGAGTGGGGAGAGGCACTTTCTTCCCTTGTTTTTTCATGTTGTTCATGTGTCTTCCCTTCTAGGACTGAAGACCTGAGGTGTTATGGTTTTTTACCCTGTATACTTATACTGTCCCTGCAGTGTTCAAATACCTCTCCTTTGAGAGGGAGAACAATATTAACAGATCCCAATACAAACAATATACAACCTTAAACCAAATAGCTGCTATTAAGATGTTTATGGTTTTGTCACAATATACATAAATGAAGAACTCAGTTATTATCTACAATATAAACAGTAGGTTTGCAAAAGGGTCTACCTTTTCTGATTGTGGACAAAGAACCAGGGGTGAGGTGTAAGATGGGATGTTGAGGGGGTTGGAGGTGAGAATATAGTTATTAGATCTTAGGAATCATGAAAAGAGGAATCTAAAGAAATTGGTTAATTGCAGGAGAAAAGAGTATGTGATTTGGGAGAAACATGTAAGTGGGAAGACAATAGAGAGAGTACAGAAAACAAATAAACATAATATTTAAGAAAAATAAAAAGTCTAAAAATAGAAGATAAAAGAATATACAACGTAACTGTAAGATACTATTCAGACATCCTGGTCCTTAGTAGCCTAATTCATGAAAAGTACTTAGTTTCACAATGTTGATGGGGATGTGAGGGCAGGAGAAGAGAGAGACAAAAGAGAAAAAAAACTCTCAAATAAAGATATAAGGATTGTTTTTGTTGGAGATCAGTATCTTTCCTGCTTCCATTCTCTTCCAGTAGGAGGGGTTGTCTGTTGTTTGCTGGTATTTCCACCCTCAGGATGGTGAAGGGTTATTAGGATGGGAGAGTTGGTCTTGGGGTGGGGCTCTTGGAGATGGGGTATAGCACTTGCCAGTTCTTGATGTGAGACTGAACCCCAAGGATCTCCTTTGAGCCCCACTCGTGTGATGTTGACCCTGGTTTTATCTACTTATATCGCCTGTAGACCTCACAATTCCTGTTCTCTAATTTAGCCTCTAAACTGTGTTTCACTCATCACCTCCCTTTGTACTTCCTATTCACTCATCACCTCCCTTTCTACTTCCTAATCAGGAACCTTTTTCTCTGGAGTTTTTGAGGGCTGCACTCTGGGGGTACATATCTTTTGCTGAGAGCTGTTTTGTATTAGGCTGTTCCCTGCCAGGCTTTGCGATCTATGGACTGGCTATGTAGCCCCAAGCACTATGCTGGCTTACTGGTTGCAGGGGAGAGGGGGGAGTTGGGGACTTTAGGTACCTTGATTTTCCTTTAAACCACAGCCAGTGTCCCAAAGTGGGAATAGCCCCAACTAAATACAATGACAAAGGTGTCCCAAGATGGAGGTGGCTGCTTTCAGTCATGAGGTGTCAGGTCAGGTGTGGCGGGGCAGTGGCATTGGGTGGCATATTCAGAGATGCAGCTCTGTGGCATGCAGTGTTGTGGCTGGCTGTCTCCAGACCCTGTAGGGTGTCTCCAGATGCAAGCTACTACATGTATGGGATGGTGGAAGTAGTTGCAATATCCCAAAATGGAAGCAACCGGGAGAGCCCCACATTGGTAGATGGGGGTACACATGGGAGTGGCGGCTGGAGATTCTGCATGTGGGCAGTGGCTTGGTGTCCTACATAGGAGCAGCAGCCAGGATTCCCATATGGGTGGTTGGCCAGGAGTCCTGCGTAGGTGGTGATGCCAGTGGTCCTGCTTGGGCACCTAGAAATTCTGTGTGGACAAGTGGCTGGGAGTCCTGTGCTAAAACTGAGGCTGGGGGACCTGTATGGAGAAAGAGACTGGGATTCTTGCATGGGAGCAGCTGTTGGGGGTCCTCTAATTATTAGCAGAGAAACAGTATTCCCACTAGTTGAATCCCAGGTCACAGAGTGACATAGAATGTAGCCTCCCTCTAGCCTTCCACATTGGAATAGTGCATCAGTTTACTTATTTATTTATTTTTAAGTGTTTAATAGATTTCACAAGCTCAAATGCAACAGTGATTTACACAGGAAGTTTGTTTGAGTCATGATATTTTCAACTGTTAAAACATTTAAATAGGATAAGATTGATTTAAGTCTAAAATAATTTTTTTAAAGAGAAAAAGAGAGAGAGAGAGAATTTTTTAATATTAATTTTTTTTAGTTTTCGGCGGACACAACATCTTTGTTTGTATGTGGTGCTGAGGATCGAACCCGGGCCGCATGTATGCCAGGCGAGTGCGCTACCACTTGAGCCACATCCCCAGCCCCTAAAATAATTTTTAAATGCTGTGAATTCCAGAGCAACAACCAAGAATTTCGCAATGAGGACTGGAAGGAATAAGGTATTCCATAAAACCAAAATCTTATTAAGAAAATGTAGAGAGTCTAGTTGATTAGTAGGCATTAAACATCAGTGACAAGAAATCAAGAACCAAAGTGCTTGTGTCACATGGGTATTTCAAATTTTATTACTTTTTTTTAAATTAACTACCTCAGTATAGGTACTTTGAGACATTTTACAAATACAAAAATTACATAAATGTCTCTGTAATGAAGAAGGTTTTGATTTCTTTGAAACTCTAGATGTATGTATTTGAAAAGATAGTGATATTTTTAATACCATTTGTGAGTAAATGACAAAACATTTGGTACATTGAGTAGATACTGTGAGATTCTGAGGTGGTGGGGAGAAGATATCTGTGTAGGCCAGAATAGTCAGCTAAACAACCATATATATTCTAGGGATGATTGGTTTGAGAGTAATAAACCTTACAGACACCTAGAGATAATAGGCTTTAGACTGATATTCTTGGTTGGAAATTGATCTCAGCTACTTATTATGTGACTTGGACAAGTCACTTGGCTTGACTGCCATTTCATGAATGCCTGTTTTATCTACGCATTATTACATTCTTTATCCACATTACCTTTAAGTTATTATTAATCACTTATAATCCTTCCTAAGAGAGTGACATTTAATCAAAGTCATGAATTAAGTAAGGAACAGGAACTAACCAGGGTAATATCCATGTGGATTCATTGCAAGGATTTTTAAATTTTCAACTGATACATAAAAATTATACATATTAAAGAGGTAACTATGTAATGTTTTGACATGTGTGCATCCTATGATGTTTAAATCAGATGAAACATGTCTATCTTCTCATTTCTTCATGATGAAATTCTTCATTTCTTTGTCACTTCTTTATGATGAGAACTTTCAAAATCCTTTCTTCTAGCCTTTTGAAATATAGAGTACATTATTGTCATTTGTAATTACCTTGATATATGATAGCAAACCGAAACTTCTTTTTCCTGTGTAACTGTAACATGGTACCTATTAATCAACCTTTCCCCATCTTTCTCTCCTACTTTCCTCTCAGCTGAAACTCTGGTAACCTCCCTTCTCTCAATTTCTATGAGGTCAGCTTTTTAGATTCCACTTGTAAATGAGATTCTATAGTACTTGTCTTGCTGTCCTAGCTTATTTCACTTAACATGGTGCTCTATCCATGTTGTCACAAATGATAGGATTACATTCTTTTTATGGCTGAATATTACTCCATTATTTATATGTATTTTTTCCACATTCATTAAACAGGTGATGAATGCTTAGGTTATTTCCATTTCTTTATTGTGAATAGTGCTTCAGTAAACACAAGAGTGCAGATGTCTCTTCAGTATACTCTTATTTCCTTGGTATTTATGACCAGACAAAATCTGCATCATTGCTGTACATCAGTAGCCAGTTATCTGAAGTAGAAATCAAGAATGCAATCTTAATTAAAATAGCTGACAAAAAAAATACGCAGGAATAAATTTAAAGAGGTAAAAGGTCTCTACAAAGACAAGTATAAAATGGTGATACAGGTATTGCAAGGAATCCCATCATCTGTATTTTAAAAGAATCACACTGGCTGCGATATTGAAAATGAATTTTAAAAGAGAAGGGGTGAAAGCAGGAAAAGGAATTAAGATATTGACATAAGAGATAATGGTAACTCAGCAGTGGCTCAGGAAGCTGAGGCAGGAAGATCACGAGTTCAAAGCCAACCTCAGCAACATTGAGGCAGTAAGCAACCCAGTGAGACCCTATCTCTAAATAAAATACAAAAACAAAAACAAAAAAAGGGCTGGGGATGTGGCTCAGTGGTTGAGTGCCCCTGAGTTCAATCCTTAGTAACAACCTCCACCCCCACCTGCACCACCAAAAAAAAAAGATAATGGTGACTCAGACCAGGGTATTAGTAGTGGCAATGATGAGGAATAATCACATTAAGCATAGTGAAAATTGGGTATGGAATGTGAGGAATATGGAACAAGAATAAAGCATGACTTCACTTTCCATCTTTTAATCTTATCAAGAAATTTGAATGGAAATATTTTTGCCCTTATTTATGAACTAGGGAAATGAACACAAGATCTTAAGAATTTACTTAACTTGCTAAAACCATCCAGCTAGAATACAGATGAGATTTCAAACCCAGATATGTTTTGACTTCAAAATCCATATTTTTTCTACTATATCAATAGTATAAAATATCTAGTATAATGCCTACAGTTTATCATGCACTCAATGAATTTTACTTTTTGTTATTTTCTTTTCACTAAAATTCTTAAAAAGCATTTCTAAGCAGATAAAAGTAGTTCATAGGCATTGTAAATTTACTAAATATATGGTTATAAGAATAAATTTATTTTCCCAATTGCATACACTTCACAATTTTGGTACCCATGGAAGTTTTTTTTTTTTTTTTAAAGAGATAATCATCCATTGACATTTGTAGGCTTTTTCACATAGATTTCTAAACTTATAACCTTACTAACATTAATATATCTAGTCTGCTTGGAGATTTCATTTTATATGTTTATGCTTAACCCAGGGGAATTAAATATATTTGTGTAATATTTACATATGTGTGTGTGTGTGTGTGTGTGTGTATAAGTTTCATTAGGCAAGACATTTTTTTAAAGCATTTTAAATGATGAAATCCTTGAAAGAAGTATTATGTACAAAATCAAAGTAATTGCTCTAGATCTAAGTATGGAACATTAAGAGATCACATCTTTTTTTTTTTTTTCTTTTTACTTTTAGGTGTAAAAGGCTTAATCTCCAACTCTTAGCTTACCTTTGGCAAAGGAACCAGGAAGATTTGCTCCGAGAGATGATAGCATCTAACATTCAAGCAGTGATCATCAAAGTAGCAGCTTTGGGTACGTAACTAGACTCTAAAAGAGGACTGTTAACACATAGATAATCTTAGTTCACTAATAAGCAGTTACAATGAAAAACTAAGAATGATTTAGAATATAAAAATTGGGCTGGGGATGTGGCTCAAGCTGTAGCACGCTTGCCTGGCATGTGTGCGACCCGGGTTCGATCCTCAGCACCACATACAAACAAAGATGTTGTGTCTGCCGAAAACTAAAAAATAAATATTAAAATTCTCTCTCTCTCTCTCTAAAAAAAAAAGTAGAATATAAAAATTTATAGTCACAAGTTAAAAAAAAAAAACACCTTTTGTTGTAAAGAATAGAAAGTTTTAATATAGGATTTTGAACATTTGCCAAAGTGATGAAAAGTGAGCTTCTTTTTTTGAATGTATAACGAATTCTAAAACTGATATTGTATTATGTTTCTTTTTTTAAAAAATTGTTATAGGATTTGGAACTCAGATTTGTAGGAAACGGGTAATACAGGGATCCTTGAGATTTTTTGTTTTCAAAAGATTCTAAAAATATGTATTTGGTACAACACATGATATTCCTCTTACATTTTTAACATATTTTGAATAATACTAAAATTAGAATGATGTATTTTGTGTTATCAGAAATAAACATGGTAGTGGGTTTTTGTTGGGGATGGTGAGAAAATCATGTTTGAGGGAATGTTATTTGATTATTTAACATAGACATAGCAGGCAGGTACTAATCTGATTCAAATGTGGATGTTGTATATGAACATGTTAATTTGTTATTTTGAATTTTTATAAATATGTTGATTTTTGAGAAACTATAGGGTTGATCCCAGTGCATTTGTTTTATTAACTTATTATAGAAAATGCCCTGAAGCCTCAGGATTCCCAAAGCCTACTCATGTAAATGTTTACCTTGATGATCTCTGAAATAAAGAGGTCTCAAGCTGTGGAAGACTTTATAAATAAATTCACATTTCAAACAGCATCAAAGAAAGGTAAAGACTGCAGACATTAGCATTACTAACATTTTCCTGGTTAGTATTTGCCTTCCCAAAGTTAACAAGTTTCTCAATATTTGATACGTGATTTTTCCTGTTTTTTAATTTTAGAAAAAAAAATTTGGTTTTGTAGTACAGGGAATTGAACTATTTGCAAATGTTCTACAACTGAGCAATATCTCTAACCCTGTTTTTGAATTTCATACTAATGAATTATACTGTGTATTCTCTATTATGTCTGGCTTCTTTGGCTCAATATTATGTTTATGAGGTTTATTTGTATCATTGAATGATGAAATAAATAATCTTTATCCCTTCTGTTCTTCATTTTTCTTCCACAATGAAAATCTTGATTCTTAAGAACAGATGATATGATATTTTTTACAAAATCTAATAATATTTGAAACAAAGAGACAAGAAAACAGGTCTGCAATCCATTTTTTCTAGTAATTAGAGTACACACGTTGGAAAGCAAGAAGAAAGAACTCATATTATTTCCTCATAAACACATCACTTACAGACTTTGTGGCAAAAAAAAACTTAGCAAAAAATTATCATATTTATCACAGAGGAAGACTTTTATCTTTGGACTGCTTGTAGTAGTCTTGTTGCTAAAACAGAGAAAGAGAGAGATGACAGAAAAAGCTTTAAGTCTACTTTATTGTCACTGGAAGACCTTCTTGAAAGATATATTTGTTAGCAAAGTAAATAAATTGATCACTAGAAAAATCATACAAGTTAAGGGTGAGCTTAATCAGTTAAATGATTTTCTGTTAATATTAACTATGAAAGAGAGTAATAACAGGACTCTACTGGTAAGGTTTCTGCGATTGGGAGGTAGGAATATGGGGAATATAGGGAAGGATGAAAGAACATATTTTATGTCTCACAATTTTGCAAAATTTTTGTTTTGTCTGATTTACTGGACCTATATCTGAGTTCAAAGTTGCATGTACCAAATAGTGGAAAATATTATCTTAACACAAAATATAATATCAATAACATTAAATTTGATAGTATATATTTTCTTTTTTTCTCCCCCCACCCCACATCAAACAGGCAGTGTACCAACACTATAACAAGGTTTGAGGGAGGCAATCTAACACAATGGTGTAAAACCCCCAAACCCAATCATCACCCTTATGAACATGCAAAAGGATTTACAGCACATATTCCTAAAGGTTCTTAGGGGTATACATAACTTAATCCCATTTAGGCAAATTAAGACCTCTCTAAACACAAAAACAAGTGTCCTATCAAACCCTGTAATTTCTGCCAAAAAGTGTTACCAAGTCTGCTATTTTTATCACCCCTATGGGTTCATAATACATCTACTGAACCAGAAAGCCTAATTTTAGAGAAAAGGGTATGTATCAAAATAGATAATAAATGGGGTTGAGGGGAATTATAAAAGATGGGTGGAAAGGCACTTTAATTAAAGTTCTATGGAAGGGCTGTGGCTGTGGCTCTGTGGTAGAGCGCTCGCCCAGCATGTGTGAGGCACTGGGTTCAATCCTCAGCACCACAAACAAAAATAAATAAACAAAATAAAGGTATTGTAAAAAAGAAATTCTTCAAAAAAAAAGTGTTAAGGAGAGATATAATCATGTGATCCCCATACCAGAGCCTCCAAGCTTGGAGATACTCTTAGGTATCCCTTACAGATCTTAACTAATATTAAGAAAACACTTTGGGTCTGTTTTTTCTAGAGAAGGGAAATAGGTGATGTAGAAGCTCCACCTAAAAAGATTCCACCTGGATAACAAAATGGCAGTACTGCTTAATAATTTGACTGTATAAGGTTAGTTCACTGTAGGTAGTTTAGCGCTCATAGTAACCACTCAGTTCTTGATTCATAGACTATATTTACTATTCTGATCATTTTTCTGATAACTACTGTGAATGGATTATCTAAGTGCGGAATACCAAATAGTAGAGTTTTTACACTCTTTGTGAGAATAATCAAAACAATGTCACTAAGACATCTACCTAGTTAGAATAAAAGGTAAATTTCTGCTGTCTACCATTGTGTGATCTCCTTCAAATAGGATATATAAATGTGAATGGAATTCAGTTTTCATTTAAGAAAATTAGAAGATCACCCTTGAGGGATAGATTTGGATATGGCTTAATGAATAGACATTACTAATAACTCCTCTATGGAGTTGTGCAAAATATGTTTATGGAAAAACCTATGATATCCAAGCAAAGTTATATTCCATATACCAAATGGCAATTTTTGGAACATATTTTTTAGGGGTATGTGTATAAAAACTGTTTTCCTAAATTGCATAAATTTTACTAGTATATTGTGGTAATAACGCATGGAGTGGCTTAACCAATGTCTTCCCTGCTGTCTGATATTCTGTAGAAATTTTTGGTACTAGTCTTGGGGATTCGAGTACTACATCAGAACAAATCAATGTTCTTTTGAAAGCTCATCATGATGAAAAAGACTTACTCATTCAAACAGAAACACTAGAGGGAGCTCTCTTCCAGAGACTGGCCACATTTGGAGATGACCCTAGAGGGACATGAAAGCTTTAAATGACTACACTAATAGAATATTTACTTAAATGGGACATCATATCAGTCAACAGTTCAAGAAGAGGGATGTTATCCTTACCCAGGGAAGACTATTGAATATTCTAATCACTGGGGAAATTATTAAATAATGATGGCTGAGAGTCTGGCCGGAACCAAACAAGGATACCCACTTACGGAAATACTATAGTTAGCCTAAATTATGGTTGGAAATTACTGGACAGTGTGGCCTTAATAGTTGTTCACGAATGGTTCAGGTATTATTGTTAAAAAAAGAATTTGTCCTCATGAAACACTGATCAAAATTGGACAAGACCAAAGGAAGAGCATTTATTGTCTTGAAGGGAGCTTGTTGGCACAATGGCATCTAGACACCAATAACTGTTAAAACCTATACTGTGATATCTGGTATATAGTTATATCCTCAAACAAGATGAGATCTAGAATTTATTGATAATGATAATCTCTGGGCACTATGCACGGCACTGTGAATGTGAAGTGCGAAATGGAGAATGGTGCTGTAATTCTAATTGAATGTATGGGCTAATATTAGCAAGAATATAGGCAATGTGGTAGAGAAGGTCCTGTAGAGCTCTTCTGATTGTCCTGAATCTCTGCCTGTTTTGCTGTGTTGTTTGATTACTTCTATTCTTGGAATTCTCATAAATGTTAATACTATATAAATTCTCTGATTTTCTCTGAGTTATTATTTGACAATCTAATATTTTGGCTTAACTCAATTTCTTCTTCATTTTGTATTGCATTACATATGTGGGTTTGTGGGGAAAATATTTTAATGTTTTCGAAGTTAGCACTTTCTGAGTAAATTTTACAGAAACTTTGGATCCAGACTAAAACTGCAACCTTTAGAACTTAATAGATGATTGAATAGATATTGGGAACATCAAAGAGTTTACCTCTAGCAACATGTGTTTACATTTCAAGTCAGGGATGAAATCAGAATCTTGGAGACATCTCCAGAGTTGTAAAGCTGGATTCACTGTTTTTTTGCCCACCCATCCCCACCAAATATTTATTTACATTCCAAATATGAAGGCACAGTCCTTCTCCTTACTTTTAAAGAAAATTATCTCCAAAGGGAACAGGGACTCCTTACAAAGTGTAAAATAAATTATTTACAAGACTTTATCTCATCCTCATTACTTCAGTCCTGGGGTAAGGACAAGGAAAGAAAAAAGTCGGGATATTATTACTTACTATTTGTAAGAGATAGAAATAATAATTTTCCTCTTTCTTACCATAGCTATCTAGTAATGTAAAGTTATACTCATCATGGTTTTATTTTGGATTTTGCTAATGACTAATGATGTTGAGCGTCTCCTCATGTACTTATTGCCATTTGTATGTCATCTTTGCAGTAGTGACAATTCCAGTCTTTCACCATTGTGTAAAATTGAATTGTTTTTTTACTCCTGTATTCAGTTGAAATATTCTTTTTTATATATATTCTTGAAATGAACCTATTATCAGATGTGTGGTTTGTAAATATTTTCTCCCATTCTGATATTCTCTTCAGCTTCTTGTGGTGTACCTTGAAGTTCAAAAGTTCTTAATTTTAAGAGTTTAATTTGTTGATTTTTTATAGCAATGTTTCTTTGATATTATATCTCAGAAATCATTTCCTAACTCTGTCATAAAGATTGACTTGTATGTTTTATTTTAAGAGTCTTATACTTTTATGTTTTGAGATTTCCTGAGTTTGTTCTCCACTTTTATCTGAATTTATCTTTTCTTTATCCTGCTCAATTTCTATTTTATTCCTAGAAGTTTCTTGCCAGTATGGGACCTTGTTCTGGGAAGAAGCCGTGCATCATCAGTGTTGAATAAAATGATAGTTATAGGTATAATTCTCTTAAGAAATGTTTCAGTAAGCCTTAAAATGACTATAAATATTTTGTAGACAATTGTTACATTTTGTTACCTCTTACTGAAAACACACTACTCAAAACAGAAAGGCACGAAATAATGTGCATTTGATTATGTTTACAGAGCCTGTGGATCTGGAATCTAGAAGGGACAAAGCACTTTTTTTTTTTTCTCCTTGACACTTGGGGTACCAATTGGGAATTATTGGACAACTCAGGGTGACCTAAATGACTGGCTGATGCAATCATCTGGATACTTCATCATTTACATATTTAGTGCTTGGCATCAACTGTCCATTGTGAGCGAAGAGCCTACACCAGGCTAAATTAATGTGTTCAGTATTGCTAACATCATAGTATCTGTAAGGTATTCTTATTTGTTACATGGTAACCCAGAGTACCAAAAAGTTTTTCTTCTGCAGACAGCCACAAACCCCCTCAGTTTCAAGGAAAAGATCATAAATTCCATTTCTCATTGGGATAAGTTTCATAGAATTTGTGAACATGTTTATTTTAAATCTCTATCAAATTGAAGTAATTCTCATCTATAAATATCTTTGAGAAATAAATTACATTTGTAGAATTCTACTAAGTTATTTTTCTTTCTGTAATCATTTTGACTGCATTTCTGGAATGTCACAATTGGTTGTGGTTTTTATACATTGCTTATACATTTTACTAGTACTCTGTTTAGGATTTTTACATGTATTTTCATAAGAGGGATCAATCTATAATTTTACTTTCCTAGTAGTGACAGGTCTGGATAATAAGACTTGTAAAATAAGCTTTAAAGTAATTCTTCCTTTTCTGTTGTCTAAAGGGTGTTTGTAAGAGATCGGTATTAATTTTTTTCTTAATGTTTGGAAGTATTTATTGCTTAAGCCATATGGACATGAAGATTTCCTTTGGGGAGGATTTTATTGGATGTTCCATTGCTGTGTTATATTTGACTATTAAGATTTTTTATTTGATAATGTTTTTCTCTGAATTATTGGTAAGTTTTGGAAATTATGGATATAATGTACTTCCTAATGTCTTCTTATTGTTTTTTTTTTATTATTTCTAGGATCAGTAATGATGTTATTCTTTCATTCCAATGGGTAATTAGTTCCTTTCCTCCACTTTATCAGTACTGTAAATGTTTGATTTTATTAGTCCTTTGGTTTCCTTGGTAGTCTATATTACCTATTGGTTTTCTATTTCATTAATTTATACTGCTTTATTTCCTTCCTTATACTTTCAGTGGCTTCAATATGCTATTGTTTTCTAATTTCTTGACGCATGCATAGATGTTAAATTTCATGCTTTTTTTCTAATATATGTATTTAAACCTATATGTTTCCTCTAATTGCAGGTATAGTTCTATTTTTATTTATAGTTAGTTCAAAGTACATTCCTTATCCAACGCGTGAGTTATTTAGAAATGTGTTTCTTAATTTCCAAACAAGAGTCTTCTCTTTTGAAGTTGGTTTCTAGCACAATCACATTTTGGTCAGATAGTATACTTGAAATTCATTTCATTTCTTTAAAACTTTGAGTGACTGCTCAAACTTTTGAGCATTTTGAATGGATGCTCAAAATGGTCAATTTTGTTAAAATGTTTCATGTGCACTAGAAAATTATGCTTTTTCTGCTATTTTTAGGTACAGTACAATATACTTAGAAATAAAATGAGGCTGTCTATGCATGTTGTTCAGATCACATATGTTGTTTTCCTTGTCATATTACCAATTGAAAGAGTTATATTTAAACCTTATACTATGATATAATGAGTTTTTCATTTATCTTTGTATTTCTATCAAGTTTTGCTTAATGTATTTCAAAGTTGTGCTATTAGTTGCATGTAGATTTACATTATTATGTACTTCTCCTGGTGTAATTATTTATTGTTATGAAATGTCTCATTTCTAATAATGCTTTTGCCTTAAAGTTTGTTTGTCTGATATTGATTTCTAAGCTAGCTTTCCATTGGTTTCTTTTTAAAACTTTTTTGTCCTATGTTCTTGCAGTCACATATAGTTGCTTTTTTAACTATTACATATGGAATTTTATTGGTTCTTTTAAGTTATACATAACATTAGGATTCATTTTGATAGACTTATAACAGCATGGAATGTAGTTTGTTCTGATTCAATGCCTTGTACTTCCTCTTTCCCTCCCTTCTTCCCTCCACCTGTTCCCATCACTATACTGATCTTTCTGCTATTATTTTTTTTTAAATTAATGTCTTGTGGATATACTTGATGGAGAGTTTCACTGTGATATATTCATATATGTAATAGGAGAATTAAGTCAGATTCATTCCAAAATTCTTTCCTTATCCCATCCCTCTTCCCTCCCTTTTCATCCCCTTTTTATACTATACTGATATTTCTTCTATTTTGGATTAGCTTCCACATATCAGAGAAAACATTCCACCTTTGACATTTTGGAACTGGCCTATTTCACTTAACATGAAAATCTCTATTTCCATCCATTTACCAGCAAATACTATAATGTTATTCTTCTTTATGGCTGAGTAATAGTCCACTGTGTTTATATGCCACAGTTTCTTTATCCATTCATCTGTTGAAGGGCATCTAGATTGGTGCCATAGCTAGGCCATTGTGAATTGTGCTGCTATTAACACTAACATTGTTGTGTTACTGTAACATGATGATTTTAAACCTTTTGGATATATACTGAGGGATAGCTGGGTTTTATGGTAGTTCTATTCTTAGTTTTTTGAGGAATATCTATACAGCTTTCCAGGTGGTTGGAATAATTTGTAGTTCCACCAACAATATGTGAGTGTACCTTTTTCCCCACATCCTCACCATAATATCATTGCTTGATGCCAATCTGTTTAAATTTTCTATATCCTTCTGGTTCAGTTGGATAGATCATTTATCTCTAGGAATTTGCCAATATCTTTAAGATTTTCTAGTTTATTGGAGTAAAAATTTTCAAAATAGTTTTTTATTATCCTTTGGATTTTCATAGTGTCTGGTGATATATCTTTTTTCATTGCAAATGGTGTTCATTTGAGTTTTTCTCTCTTTCTTTTGGTTAATTTGGCTAAGAGTTTATGAATTTTGTTTTTACTTTCAAAACTCTTTGTCTTATCATTTGTATTATTTTTATTCTCAATTTTATTTATTTTAATTATTTTCTATCTTGTACAGATTTTGGTGTTGGTTTGTTCTTCTTATTCTAGATCTTTGAGATGTAATGTTAGATTGATTATTTGGTATCTTTCTATTCTTTTAATGCTATGAACTCTCTTAGAACTGCCTTCATACTGTTCCAGAGATTTGGATCTGTTGTATCACTATTCTCATTTACTTCTAAGAATTGTTTTATTTTTCCCCTGATTTCTTCTGTTGTCCATTGATCATTTGAAATTGTATTCTTTCATCTCTGGATATTAAGAATGGTTTTGTTTTTTATCTTTGACTTCTAATTTCATTCCATATTGATCTGATACAATTCAAGGTATTGATTCTGTATTTCTGGGTTGGGTTTTGGTTTGTTTGTTTGTTTTTTGCTAAGATTTACGTTGCTAACATACATGATAGTTTATTTTAGAAAATGTTCCATGTGCTTCTGAGAAGTGAATTCAGTCATTGATGGATGGAATATTCTGTAGGTGTCTGATAGATCTGTATTATTAATTGTGTTTTTTAGTTCTATATAATCTTTACTTAGTTTATGTTTAGATGATCTATCCAGTGTGAAAGAGGCATGTTAAAGTTACCCAGTATTTTTCTTGTGGTCTATTTGATTCTTAATATTGTGAAGAGTCTGTGTGATGTGTGTCTATGCTTTTTTGATTGAGTCACAAATATTTAAGGCATAAATATTCTACCTTATTGATGTATGATATCCTTAAGCAATATGAAGTAATCATCTTTGTTTCTTCTGATTAATTTTGGATCAAAGTCCACTTTATATGATAAGAGGATAGTTACCCCTGTTTGTTTACAAGTCCCATGTGAATGGTATGTTTTTTTCCCATTCTTTTACCTTCATTATGTAGATGTCTTTGCCTATGAGGTGAGTCTCTTGCAGGTAGCATATTTTGGGGTCTTGTTTTTTAATCCAATATTTCAGCCTATGTCTTGATTGAAGAGTTTAGACCATTTACATTCAGTATTATTATTGAGAGATGATTATTTCCTGCCATTTTGATTTATGTTTTAATGATAATATTTTAATGATAATTGATTCTACTTTAATTTACTATTCTTCTCGTATAATGTCTCCCACTGTTAGTTTTCGTTTTTATTTTTCCTTCTTCATGAAATATTTTATTGAGTATGTTTTATAGTGCAGGTTTTCTTGTTATGAATTCATTTAGCTTCGGTTTATCATGGAAAGCTTTCATTTCATCTTCATTTTTGAAGTTTAATTTTCCTGGATATAGTATTCTTGGCTGGCATTCACTTTCTTTCAGAGGTTCGTATTGAGTAATATATTCTAAGCCTTCTGGTTTTTAGGGTCTGGATTGAGAAATTAGTTGAAATCGGATTGATTTACTTCGAAATGTGACCAGTCCATTTTCTCTTGGAGCTTTTAAAATTCTATACTTATTTGTGTGTTAGGAATTTTATTATAATATGGCTTTGAGTGGATCTGTTGTGCTTTTGTATATTTCAAGTCCTATATGACTCTTGTATTTGAATTTCTATTTCATTCTTAAGGTTTAGAAAATTTTCTAATATTATTTCATTGAAAAGATTGTGCATTCCTTTAGCTTACATTTCAGAGCCTTCATCTATACCAATTAATCTTAAATTTGGCCTCTTAATGTTATCCCAGATTTCTTACATATTCTGTTCTTGGTCTCTTAATATCTTTTCTTTATGGTCACCCTTATTTTCAAGATTCTATACTTTGTCTTTAAGGTCTGAAAAAATCTGTCTTCATCATCTAGATGTATATATTTTGTGGGAAGGCCATATATGTTAGTTATTCTGGAAGAAAGGAATTGTTTTATTTTATTTGTAACAGTAGAGTCTTACTTAACTCATAAAACCTCATCAGCAGTTTTTTTTCTCCATTTAATTTTTATCACTTGAAAACTTTTATCTATCCTTATTAATACCATTGCTATGAATTTTGCTTTGATAGGACTACTG
The DNA here is from genome assembly GCF_047511675.1 of Marmota flaviventris. Classification (NCBI taxonomy): domain Eukaryota; kingdom Metazoa; phylum Chordata; class Mammalia; order Rodentia; family Sciuridae; genus Marmota; species Marmota flaviventris. Next base: position 84,810,104 of record NC_092499.1, on the reverse strand, counting down.
CAACATTTCATTACATTGGCCTTATATATTGTTGTGTGTTCTTTTGTTTTTAACCTTTCCTTGAGTATATGTATGTATGTATACATATGCTTTTACGTGCATGTTTTATAATTAGCAAAGCATTAGACTTTATTATAACCCAATATTTATCTTAAAAATTTTTAATTCACTATGTTTACTGGTAGAATTGATAGGCTACTTCTTAATTTTCCATCTGATTGTATTAATCGTATATCATGAATTTTTCATGTTTTAGCCCATATTTTCTGTCTTTTGCTATATAGAATATTTTAATGTCCTCTGTTGCTTGAGGAGGAATGCATCCTACTAATAATTAGGTTTAATCTTTACAAAAATATTCTTTAACTTATAATTCTTTAAATAACAACATCATCAAAATTTTAATAGTGTCTTCCTAGCCTTTCCAGTCAATATAAGGAATTTAAGGGACTGGCCCTACAGATAGACTAGAAATTCAGTCTTATTTGGAATACTTAAGATTCCAGAAATACAAAGCATTAGTCTTTGATTCAAACCATCCTCCTGTATTTTTTCAGAAATAGGCCTCCTATTTGGGTCTGACTTGTACTTATTTTTAACTGATAATGAAATAAATATAAATATTTTCAGGGCAATGTGTTGTCGTACCCTGACAGTTTATATGTTGTTCTGGGCAACCTGATATAATACATTTGGGAATGTCACAGCCAAATAAAGACACTCTTCCTCCCTTCTCTTCACTTGTTCATACACACATGGGCCCAGGTCAGGTTCCCATAACAATGGTTTTCAACCTTGGCTGCATATCACAGTTACCTGTTAAGCTTTTTAAAATTCTAGTTGTCAAGCTACACTCCAGATCAATTAAATCAAAGTAACTGTAGATAGTATTCAGGCACATGTATTTTTTAGAGCTGCAGTGGGAATCGATTCCAATAGTAAGCCAAGGCAGAGAACTAGTGATCAAGTATAATGGTAATTAATTTAGAAACCAAAATCTGGCTCATCACTTAATATGGTAATGGAGTTTTATTGAATGCTTGCCATTAGTTGTTTTATGTCACAACTTACTTATTCTTGGTCCAGTTATTTTCTTTTTAATTCATTCAGTAGAATATATCAAATATCTGTCTCAGGTATTTATTGTGTATATGTCAAATATATTTTCCTTGATCCCAGATTATCTTTGATTTGCATCAACATGTGAAAGCTAACATATTTAAGGATTTTTTTTCTCTCCTTAGGAAATAACTTTGATATTTGCTTTGTGATTAATTTTATTAATAGTTCAAAATTTTCTATCGGTATACCTCTTCTCTTCTTCCCTGAGATTCAGGAAATGCTTTTAGGAAACTTTATTTCAACACACTTTTTTTTTTTTTTTGGTACTGGGGATTGGACCAAGAACCCCTACCCACTGAGCCACATCCCTAGCCCCTTCTGGTTTTTTTTGTTTGTTTGTTTTTGTTTTTTTGAGATAGGGTCTCCCTAAGTTGTTTAAGGCCTTGCTAAATTGCTGAGGCTGGCTTTGAGCTTATGATGTTCCTGCCTTGGCCACCTCAGCTGCTGGGATTATAGGCATGTACCACGGCACCTGGCTTCAATTCATCAATTTCTAGCTACTACCTCACCCCACCCCACTACCTGCAGCACCACCAGAGTAAGTCTCCTTTTCCTTTTTCCAGTTGTACTCTTTGGGTTTATTTCTAGTAGGATCTGTACATAGTCTAAGATATCTGTTATAAATGAGAGTCTGAAAAACTTATCAACAAGGAAGGTGAATGGTGACAGAAAACCCCACTGCAACTCACGCTATAAGACGAGAATTTCCTTCAACATTACAAATTAGCAATGTATTTTGCATGAAATATTTCCCAGTTTAACCTATTTCATGCATCAAACATCATATAGGACTTTTTTCGTCTCTTATATTCCTTTGTCATATACCTCTATCCTTTTTTGTTTAACTAGAGAACTCATCCTTATTTTATTCATATTTTGTGCAACATTACATCAGTGATTTACAACCATGACTGCACACTAGCTTGCTGAGCACTTCTTTATTTTATTATGGGTTAATTTCACCTTCAGGAAAAGACTACTAGACTCAAAAGTCAAAAATCTGTAATTTTACTATTGAAATGGGACAGTATATGTGAAAGTTTTTTGAAGAGTTAAATATGTTACACACATAAATACTACTATATAACCTATTACTTGTAAGTACTTACTGAGAACCTTTCGATATGCTATAATATATGACAACAAGTGAAATTATTGAGATTTTTCTTACATGTTTCACTTTCCTATTTTGCAAAGAAGAACCTCAGGGGTCCTAGAGGTGTTGTATTAACTATTCTACAATGTAAATTCAAAACACCTCCCTTTCTTTTCTCCACATTTAAGAGTCTTTGGCCTGGGATTGTGGCTCAGTGGTAGAGTGCTTACCTCGCATGTGTGAGGCACTGGGTTTGATCCTCAGCACCACATAAAAATAAATAAAGTATTGTGTCCATCTACAACTACAAAAATATTAAAAAAAATCTTTGAGAACTTCTCATGCAACAAATGGAATATAAGCAAAAACACAAAGTGTATAGTGTTCAATGGAACTGGAGTTAGAAGATATTGTTTTCATATTTTGACAGATTCATAAATATCATTGTCTAAACTGTGATTCAGCCTTGGGGGTTTGGAGATTTATATGTTGCACGTTAATCTCACATTTTTACTTACTTTGTTAAACATAGTTCAGATCAAATATTGATACATGTTCTAGGAAACTTGAAACAGTATCACAATTTCTAAATCATATGTTTAACATGAGAAATACAGGAAATACACTCATAGTTAGCCTTGATGATGGTTTACACTAATGACTTACACTAATTTTGCTAGGAGGAAATGATTTTACTAGTTAAAAACATAATTATAGTGGTTATTGCATAAAGCCCAGCTTTATAAGGTATTAAAGAGCAAATAATTTTAGATAGTTATTTGATTGGAAATCACTGATTTCATCTTAGTTTATTTTTTGGCTACAGGATAAAATATCTTATCAGAATTATTTCTCACCTGCCTTTGGCAGGAGTAATTAGACATAAGCAAATTTAATGGAGCCTGTGTGCTCTGGGGTCATTCAGGTGTGCTATTGTAATTGCATATTTTTTTAAGTATGAAGGTTATTTAATATATGAAGTGGCAAAAAAAGTTAAAATACAGGTTATCTATTTATTTTTTAGGTAAAAATACCATAGGTACTATATAAAGTAAGTATCAGTGAATACATCAACAAATAATAGACTCCAGTCAGAAGTGCGTGCTGCTGCAAGTATGCAATTATTAGATCTCCATCCTGCATGCATTAGTATTACCATAACTTAAAACTACTTCTGCCCTTTTTTCCCCCACTTCTTTCACTGGAAAAACTCAAGGTTCACTTGAACATTTATTTGAACAGGTAAATATCATCTTTGATAGTTCATTCTTTGCAAACTAGCAAGGTTAATTTACTCCAGCACTGAGATCTATATTAACAAATTAATCTTTTCTTCCTTTTTCCACCTTACTAGGTTTATCTCTTCTTTCTAAAATCTTCAGCTTCTATTAAATCAGTTTTGACTTTGCAATCCTAACTCATTAAAATTGCACAACAATAGCAGTTAATATAAAACAGCATTATCAAAGTATATTCGTATTAGGGGTAGCTTTTTTCATTACAGAAATCCTTTCAAATTGAATTTTTTTGTTATTTAAAAGGTGATTTAATTTACTTTTAGTTTCTCAGAGACACGTCTCGTATAAAGACACCAAACTTTATGTGTATATAAGAGTGTATATGTGAGGAATGTAACATAAAACAAACAACTTAATTAATTCAACTAGTTAAACAAATAAACCTAATATGAAGTTGGTAATAGGTTGTTATGAACAAGTGTGAAGGACCCTTATTGATATATGACATCATTATTTCTTTATCCAACTCTTTTAACTCTTTTCCACAGTTATTTGAGTAAGCACTGTAATGGCATGCTGATTAGATTTTCAGATGACAAAGATTGCTGTGATTAGTAATACTTCGAATAACAGAATTGGAATACTGACTCATATTAATTGGTTGAAATGAGGAATTATGAAATGAGGTAAAATGTAATAGGTATATATAGAGTTCTGAATATCAATCCTTAAAACCAATTATACAATATAGGATAAGAGGAAATGGTTAAATACTAGTACTTAAGAGAAAAAACTAAGAGGTTTTATGCTATACTTAATATGTATCATTGGCCCTTTGTGGCTGCCAAAACAGGCAATCAGCTCTGAAAGATTGAATAACAAGTTAATATGGGAAGTATCATGTTTGTTATAGGCATTTTCATTTAAGAGGGTTATAGTTATAGTAATTGAAGAAAAAGACAGTAAAAAAAATTGGACCTCAAGTTTATACCAAAAGTATTCATAGAAAAAAAGCCCTAAAAATGAAAATGACAATGTATTAGCAACAGATATCTTCAGTGAGTATTATTATGAAAAAAATAAATTTTCTTTTTTATGTATTTCTTTATTTCCTATAATGAGCAGAAATTGCCATTTTAAATGGGAAAAGATTGCATTAAGATGAGACACGGAAACAACTAAAATTTATAGTGTTGAATGACCAGAACAATGAAAGGACAAGTAATGGTGCCATATGTGAACTATTTAAAGGGGTTATATTTACTTTGAAATGAAGGCAGCAGGTTACTGAGCCAAGGAGAACAGGAGTTGTTGAAAGGCCGCTAGTACTTTCTGTGATTTCAGAGAATAGTTCTAAGAGCAAGAAGAAGTTGTCGTGAAACAGGTCTTAATTCCTAACATTGACTCTCATATAATGATATACAATGGTACCCCAGGCCCTTGTATGGGTTTCTTCAAGCTTCTACTGCATGGCCCCTGCTCTTTCCTTGAATAATAGTGCTCCATGATGAGACAGAGAGGTAATTTAAGGTTGTAGAATTAAATGTATCCTATGAACTTAGCTGCATGCTGAGTTTGCTTCTTGGAGATAAATTCCCTCTTTTCCTGGTGATTTCTTGCTCTATTCTGAATTATTGAATAATTTCAGACCAATATATTATTGACTATAAAGACAATTCTACCGTAGTATTTTCAGAAATAATTGGATCAAGGGCAAATACATACTATTTAATAAACATGATGTCCCAAAGTGACCACATCAAAGGAGATAGTACTCAAGTGAATACATAGAAATTTTTCTCGTACATTATTACTTGTTAGCTTTTATTAAAATCTTATGCTTACTAAAACCACACTGATAAAGCACTTATACTCAGTTGTAGCTTTCAGATTGCATTTCATGAATATAAATTTTTATAGTATGCTTATTTTACATTGCTTGTGAATCTGTTTTTTTCTTTCTTGATTTGGAATCTCATCTTACTTTCCTCCTTATCTATAGTCAAATTCTTTTTTGTTTAAACACAATATCTTTACTTATTTAATTTGATTGAACCCAGGGCCTCACATGTGCTAGGCGAGAGCTCTACTGCTGAGCCACAACCCCAACCCCAGCCACAACCCCAGCCCCAGTAGTGAAATTCTTTTAATTTTTTTATTTGAAAATTATCTATACTTCTGGAAGAGGCAACCCAGTATTAGGGAAGGAAAGAAAAATAGTTCCTGAAACTTTGTTTTCATTACTTAGCAAGTTTTACAGTTAACGACTGAAGTTTCTCTTATGACTTCTCCCAAAGACTCTTCTTATTTATTTTCCCCAACAGTCACATGTGACCTTGTTAAAAGCTTCATGTAACTCCCAAATAAATTACATTTACTGGTTTACTTCTTTCTAGTATTTTATTGACATTTCCAGATAAGTTTAATAGGATGGAGAGAAACAGTGTTCTCTTTATAGACTCAGTGGGCGATTCGACCTCAGCAGGTTAACCTTATCCTGATGTTAAAGGAAGCTATCAGTTTCTCCATTATCAACAAGAAATCCTCTGGTCTGTAATTTTATAAATCTTAATTTTATTGTTTTGTCCTTCCTAAAGAAACAGTTCATATTAGCAAAATTGTAATATTTAGAAACAGTGCTGGTTTTCAGTTACATTGCATATCCTCATCTTTAGCTCAGCCATTTCACACTTTATTTCCTTCAACTCTCAGTTGAATACCATCTGGCCATGGTGATTTATTGCTGTAGAATTTCTCAAGTTGCTCTGTTATTTCCTCCTAGGAGATTTGCTCTCTGCTTTTGCCCCACTGGTTTTTCTCAGAAAGTGCCCTTGGACTAGTCGTTTCCCCCACTATCCTGTACAGCAAAGGTCAATGCAAAACAAAACTGAATTAACTTCCATGCTACTTCTTATCTTTTTACTTGCTGTCTCATTTTCTGATGAGAAGCTCAGCAGTTAGTCCAACCATTCACATTGCCTGTTTGTTTTCATATTACTTTTTGTCTTTGTATTTCTGAGATTCTTCCTTTTCTGGCTACATTTTTGGTATTGTGTTTTTTAAAATGTCAGATTGTAAGATGTTCTGGATACTTTAAACTTATTCATGAATATCTCTACCAAATTGTTTCCAGTTTTTAATTTTAACAGGATCCACAAGTTTCTCTTTTGACCTTTCAAATGTCACAGCATGTATATTTCTCCTATCTAGGTCTTTATCTGTCTTCCAAGCAGTTCAAATACTTTTTAAACTCTTCCTGCCTGCTTGAAGGACTGCTAAACAGACTTTCCTTCTTATTTTTAACGTATACTTTTAAAATTCTCACCCTTTTGGTTAACATTAAGAGATGCCCATACTAATTAGAACTATGAGCTTTAACTGTGCAGCAATCCCAATTGCTGAATTCCACTCCTACGCATACTCACCTGTAGTAATTCCTATATGTTAATCTGATTCCTTTTTTATCACTGCCCAATAAGCCAAGATAAGGCATGTTAATTATTGCTTCTACACATTGTGCTCTTCTGCCATTCATTTGTATAATAATGGACATAATTAAAATCATTTATTGTAATAGCCTCCTAGGGAAAAAATGCTGAACAGTAAAGGTTAAAAGCAATTTGTTATTCTTTCATATTCTATAGTTAACATAACATTTTTTACACCTGAACTTTGTTCAAATAATTATTTTTTACAAAAAGATTACTTAATATGCTTTCATGTATAGTTAATTGTGATTTAAATATATTCTATCTTTGTTCAGAGTAATTTAGCACAGAGTTTTTAAACTTATGACTCAAGAATTGAAACATTAAAAGTTGAGAGTTTTAACAGTTTCCAAAATGTATTGTGAGTTACCTGCATTTTCAATTTAAAAACAACACCAGTGATTAAATATCAAATTCTGTTTATGTAGTTTTAAATAAAAATAACACTGGTCACATAGCCGTCCATCTCTTAATAGAGTTACCATTTGCTTAGTTGTAATGGGAAGCAGGAGAAAGAAATGCTGTTAGGGTTCATTTTACCATATATATGGGCATCTATATATACATTATTTCCTTTACCAGTTAGGGCAAGCTGTTCTAAAAGTAAGTTAGGCCTACAACTGCTTGGTGCTTATATTTGTGTGGACTCTCTCGTCCAGTGAGGAGGTCCATGGAACAGGGTAAAGGAGAGTGTAGCTGCAGAGTCGCTAATCAAGACCTCTGGAGATCAAGCAGGAGCAGGTCTGATTTTATTGCACAGTTACCATGTATATATACTCAGGCAGTGGCTAAGCAGATTACAGGCAGCCACCAATGCAATTTCTGCTAATTGTCCTTGTAGTGACCAGTCGAGGAGTGGGTCGTGGAGCAAGCACAGGGACTGCAACATATGGCCTCATGCCCAGGGCTGTGCCTACAGGGTAAGCGGCCTGCTGCTCACACGCCTAGCATGAGAAGAGTGGCCTGCCACTCAGAAGCTCTTAATGTATGCCATCTATGCAGTACTCCATGCACTTATCCCCACATATTCCTTAAATTTTTGAATGGATTAAGAGTCTATTTATCCAGTACTATATCCTTTATCTCCATACATAAAAAGTGCGTACATACTTATATTGTATATGTATATCATGTATATATACATACATATATATTTAAAAATCTACTACATCATAATTTAAAAACCTGCCTTTCTGCCTTTATCACAACCAGTAGTTCTAATTCTTCTCTAAATTAAAAACATATAAAATATAATAGTCACAAACAGGAGAGAATTCTATTATAGTTGTATGGTATATGACTATGTCACGCAGATTATACTAAAATTACTTTTTTGATAACATGTGACTGTTTCCTGAAATCTCCTCACAAAAAATAAGTCAGCAAGTGTTTTTCTGTTTCTCTATGTAGCAGTCAGATTATTTAATGAGTATACCTCCTAAGCAGATATTTAGGTTTAGCACCTTAATACAAACATTCCTTATTTGTCATGATGGTAAAATTTAATGTCTTGCATTAGCTGAAAGCACAAATGCATGTATTAAACTGCTTGGAGCAAGGAGGTGCTATAAAATTTATAGTGCTTATCCTTTCATAAATTCTCTTATAAATCGGTACTGTTGTATTGATTGCTGTCTTTAACATATATAGGTAAATTTCTATAACCATGCATAAGTCCTACTCAAGTAAACTTACATAAGAACCAGATGTGGTATTGAATCTCACAATGTAAGGTCTAAAGTAGGCATGAATTATGTTCTCCATAGTTTTGCTTACATCTTTTTCTAGTCAGTTATTCTTGCACTGGAGAAGTCATAGGAGAGTTTTTTTTTTTTTTAATCTTTATTCCACATTTACTCAAGCAGAATGTAATTTAAGTTCTGGGTATATGAATGAAATTTTCTTACTACTTTTTGTAATTCTGATATTTTTTTATCCTTTATTCCATACTCTCAGTGACGTTTGAAATGGGAATGGAAGAAAAGGAACAATTTGATGCCCATGCTCACATAACTATCTTGCCCAAATGTATGATTAAGGATTTTAAAATAGAAAATTCCCAGATCATAGTACAGGGCAAGGTTGCCCACTCTTACCTTCTATTTGGCATAGAACTAGACATCTAGTCAGAGCAATGTGGCAAAAAATAAACAAAAAGGCATCCAGATAATAAATGAAGAAGCACAATTATTCCTACTTGCTAATAACATGATCAAATATGTAGAAAATTCTTCAGACTTTACAAAAAAAATTTCAATATTTTCCAAAATGACTTATAGATTTAGTGCAATCCTTATTGAATTCTATTGTCATTCTTTATAAAAATAGAAAAAAAAATCCCAATATTCAACTGCACCCACAAGGTATCACCAATGTTAATCTTGAGCAGAATAAAGCTGGAGCCATTATACTTACAGATTTTCTAACATGTTATAGAGCTAGAGTTTTTAAAAAAGAAAATAGTAAATATATGCACATGTGACCAACTTATCTCACAACAGTATGTCAAGAACACACAATGCACAATGGGTAATCTTTTCAACAAATGGTGCTAGGAAAACTAGGTATACACATACATAAGAATCAGGCCCTTATCTTGCACCATATATTATAGTCAACTCAAAGTATATTAAACAATTAAATACAAGACCTGAAAATATAAAACTACTTGAAGAAAATAGAAGAGGCTTGGTTTGGGTAATTATTTTCTGCACCTGAAACCAAAAGCACAGACGAGAATAATAAAAACAGACATGGGATTGCATCAAAGTAAAAATTTCCTGCATTGCAAAATAAATAACAGAATAAAAAGGCAACCTATACAGTGGGGAGCAGTATTGGCAAACCTTAAAGGTTCTAAAAAGGGGTAAATATCCAAATTACATAAGGAACTAATGGGACTCAATAGCAAAAATATAAATACTCTGACTAAAAATTGCCCAAAGGACTGAAAATACATTTTTAAAGGAAAACCTACAGATGATCAATAGATATGTAAACAGGTACTAAACATCATTAATCATCAAGGAAATACAAATGAAAATTACAAAGAGATCACCTCACATCTGATACATTGTTTATTATTAGAAGTGATAAGTTGTCTATTATCAGTAAGAAGAAAGATAAATGTTAAAGAAAAAAGAATTGTTAATAGGAATGTAAATTGTTATAGCCATTATGGAAAATAGTATAGTTTCTGAGGTTCTTCAGGAATTTAAAACTAGAACTATGATATTATCTCACAGTCCCACTTGTGGACATATATCTAAATAAATGAAATCAGTATCTTAAATTTCTGAACTCCCATGTTCATTTCAGCATTATTTACAATAGCAAAGATATGGAAACATCTTCAGTGCCCATCTTTGGATGAATGAATAAAGAAGATGTGGTATGTCTATATGAAGAAATATTATTCAGACTTAAAAAGGAGGGAAATCATTTCATTTTGCAGCCACATGGATGAATATGGAGGACAATATGCTGAATAAACCATTCAGAGAAAGACAAATACTGCATGATCTCATTTATATGTGGAATCTAAAAATGTCAAACTCAATACGATAGAGAATAGAAAGGTTATTTGCCACAGGCTGGATGGAAGAGGGGGCATTTGGGGACAAGTTGCAATTATGCAAGGTAAGTTCTGGAGATGTAATGTATAACAATGTGACTGTAATTAACAATATTGTAATATACTTGAAATTTGTGAAAATGGTAGATTTAAAAAATAGTTAACTTTTAATTTTTATTTTCTTGAGTTTTTTGTTTTATTTTAATTCATACATAGTAATGATACAGATTTGTGGGGTACAGAAGATAGATCTTGGGTATCTCACCATGTTAAAAAAAAAGGTAACTGTGTGATGTAATAGGTATGTTAATTAGCTTGAGTTTGGTGAATATTTCAAAAGGTATACATATATCAAATCATGCCTGAAGTATATATAACTTTTAATTGTTAATTATACTTAGTAAAGTTTGCAGAGAGGATGAAAATGACTAAATCAGATTTATATTTTGGACAGTTCATTCTTAACTATAATTACTAAAATTTATATTTCTCCATGATCTTTCCTGGGTTTTTCTGGTCACATTATGTATTTTTTTTTTAGCTATTTCATCTCAGAACTTCTATTTTGAGTTTATTATCCATCCCAGACCTCTTGCCTAGACTCAGAACCATCTACCTCATTGCCAATTAGATATCTCTTCTCAGGTGATTTCATAGGAATCTCAATGTCTAAAATAGCATTCACCCTTAATTTTCCTTCCCAAACTTATATTTATTCTGTTACTCTACATCTGATATAATGGCTGCTAGAGCTGTTTTCTTTTTAATTTTTCCAAAGCCAGAAGCCTGGAAATCATCTTTGCCTTTTCTCTTTCCTGTATTTCCCATACCTGGTTTGTCAGCAAGAAACACAAACACACTCTACATTATATATGTACTAATATGTATATATATGTGTGTGTGTGTGTGTGTATATATATATATATATATATATATATACACACACACACACACACATATATATATATATATATATATATATATATATATAGCCTTGTCTATCATATCCTCTCTCATCTACACTATAGCAGCACCCCTCTTATTTACCTTCTTATTATCTTCAATCTTGGTTTCCTTCCTAGAACTAGACCATAACTAGCATGACCTCTTTAAAAGTCAAACTAGATCATGCCATTCTTCTGCTTAAAATTTCTCAGTCTTCTCTCTGACCTTCCTTTCAAGTATAAACTCCTTAAAATGAAACACAAGCTGCTATAGGATCTGGTTTTTGTCTACATTTTTAGTTTTAATTTTTCATGCTTCAAATGCTGTCTACTCAGATTGAGTTACTTTCAGTTTTCTAATAGTTTTCATGTTGAAAACTATTAGAAAATATTAGGAAGAAATATTTCAGATCCTTTCCTGAGGGAACAAAACCTCTTTGTTCTATATATCTTTCACTTTTTATTCTTTACATGTTAAAAACTATAGTATTTTTAAAGGTAGACAGAATAAATTGCTAGCAAGTATTGATTATCATTAACTGCATAATTGTATTTAATATGATTTATTGGTCATTCATTTTATGTATGCCATAGATCTTAAAAGTGAATCCATCAAGTATGAATCTGCTTTACTTATACTGAAGTAAAATGCTACTTCATAGATTTCAGAAAAAATGTCACATGTTGAGATTAAGTCCTGATATAACTCCTTAGGTACATATGCATTTGGTGGTCTGATTATAGAACTGAAAATGTAGAAATTGAAATAGGGTCTCTTCGTACATAATCATTCAAACATGTGAGCTCATTTTTATTTTAGAGATCACATAATAGATCTTCTTTTATGTCTTTTTTAACACAAATTCTATCATTTTTCTTCTAAAATGGTCAATTATACAATAATGATATGTTTTATGTAGAGTCTGGAAAAAATAATATTTATTTGAAAGCAAAGTTGTTTTTTTTTTTTTTTTTTTTTTAAATGAAACTAGTTTTTGAGCCTGGTAGAGAAAAGAAGAGATTATCAGGAGTGTGTGTTTGTGTTTTAGTTTTAAAGATACATAGGATATTTAGTCCCTGACTATTATGAATTAAAATCAAGAATTATAGGCCAACTAGAAATTGCTTTTCAAATTGATTATACCTTTACTAATATCACATACTGATTTTACAGTAAAAGTCTAAGCTACAACACTTAAGATGAGAACACAATTCATTTTACTTCACTGTTAAAAATAGCATTATCAAGCATTTTGTAATGTTTCTCTCTTCATATATTGGACTGTCATGAAGAAATAAACCTTCACTTGCTTCCATGACGGTAGATAATAAATTGACTGATATAATTCAGTTGGAAAGTTGAAATGCATTGAAAATAATGGGGCATAACATTGTAGGGTTAACATTTATTCATAGATGATGCAATTAAATAAAACAGGCATTAACTTCAAGGTCAGTCAGTAAAGTAATAAAATTGAATATTTTAATTGAATTGTAATTGCTTGCCATTGATACATGCAAGTAAAGTAAAATAGATGTCAGCTCTGCAAATTATGGTTCTTCCTCCTAATTAATTTCTTAATTCTGCATGGAGTTATCCAGTGCCTAGGTCTTGTTGTGGGTTTATTCATCCACCCAGCTTCTATCAAAGAATGTCTGTAAGACATGATTAAATGGTTAGATGTCAAGACTTATAGTTAATCTTTTTCTGTACTTTGGAAAAATCTTGTTAGTAACTTAAAGAACTTATTTATATATTTTAATTAAAATGTTGTCTAAATATAACAGCAACCTGGATCCTATAGACTGTCATTTTCTTTATTTATACTGATGTTTTCTGATATTTATATTTATATCAGCATTAGTAAGTGTAACCATATTAGTAATTATAAAGATTTCTATAGAAAAGATAGATGAATTGAGACTAATATTCCATAGTTGACCAGTTGAGGAAGTGAATTAAACTGACTTATTAAGGTTTTGATGAATTTCAATTTGTGTCCATTCACACTAGACAATAAACTAAACATCAACCTAAAAGAGAAACATCCCCTTTAGGATTAGAATAAATTGAAACTTTTAATTACATTGAAAAAGCCCATGGGGCTTTTACATAGGCTTTTCATAGTCCTTCAAAGGGTTTTAATGTAATACAGGTTTGTATAAAATGAAATAGGAATGATGACGTTACAAAGATTAGTAGAAATATTTTTCAAATTACTCTGAAATTATATGGGTCTTAATGGTAGAGTTTATTTAAAGAGAAGATTGTACCTTTTGGACTGGTTGCATTTACTAGTTAAATAGTACTTCCTTAAAATTGAAATAGAAGGAAATGTGTAAGATAAATTTTAAAACTACTAAGGTATTCTTATATATTAATACATTTAAATTTATTCTATATAATAGACTTATTTGAGAATAAATGTGTTGGTATGTTAGTACCATTCTTTAGTTGTACTTAGGAATATTGATAAACTAAACAAATTGAATTGAGAAAGGATTTATTTTTTCTAAGTTTTGTGCCAAATTTTAACTCAAACATTGACTTGATTATTTAAAATGTTTCTCTTTGAACCATTTAAAAACATTCAAAATGAGACTAATGATGAATATATATTATTGATACTAATCTGACACTGACCCTCAGTTTTCAATTACAAATGATCTTAAATGTTAGCATGCTCTGTGCATACCATCCAGTTATAAAATTCCAAAACCAAAATATGTGAAATAAGAAACTAAAATCTTGAAGCTGCATAATTATAGATAAGGTAACCATTTTTCTCATTAAAGATACATTTTTTCTTGTTTGTAAATTGTTTAATAATTATTGTATTTCATTTTGAGAAGCAAAATAGTATAAAGACCATATATACATACAGTGGTAAAATGTTTCTAAACAAGAAGCTTATAGAAAAAAATATACAACTGTTGTAAAATTAAGTATTTAGTCTTTTATTATATTTATAAAAATAATTAAGTATTTAAATTTATGTTATTAACATTTATGGAGTGTTCTAAGCATTAAGAATTTGAGAAAAACTCTGCATTTGAATATACTCTGGGGAAGTTTGAATAATATCCTGTGATATCCCTCACTAATATTATAGTTTTGGTTTATTTAGAAGAGATCTGAGATCAAGCTGGTTTTAGGCCATTGCTTTCTAGGATAGTAGCTTCAATTACTAGAAGTCTCTGGATCTCATCCAGGAAAGTATTTTCTATAAACAGTCTGAAATGCATGTCATATGGGTAGTGATCATGGGGTCCCCAATGACATGTTACTTTCAAATAAACAGAAATCATAGCAAAAGCAATCTGCACTCAGATGGAATTATCAGCAGGGCATCAGAAGAAAAAGATCTCAGTAGTGATTTTAATCAAATGCAGTGGGACATAATAGCTTGTTACAAGTATATATTATATACAGCGTTGATTTAAAATTGAAAGATTCATTTAGAAGAGTACCTAGGCCACTATATTGAATCTAGACAAGCACAGTTTAATTATAAAACTTGGGCATTTTGGGGGGAAAGAATTATAATCTGTTTAAATAGTATGTTATCATGAGATAAGCATTCCTAAGTCATTGCTCATTCCAAACAAAGCCTATCTAGATAAGCTGAGGTAAACCTTGATAAATTACAGTTTTTCAGAATTGTTTATTTGTTCCTGCTAGTCCCTTGGCTTTATATTTCTAGAGCAATAATCTTTTGTTTTTGTGGAAGATTGTTTCTGCTGATCTGCCCTCTATGAAACGTCTGAAGCATCAGATCTATGGATCATAGCAACACAGATCTATGGATCATAGCAACACACAGACCTCATTATCAAACCTATAAAAAGCCATACATGGACTTGTGTCATTATTAACTGTAAGCGAAAGAAATATCACTCTTTTATGTGAGGAATTTTTCAGTTTTACTATTATAGTGAAATGAACTACAATGTGTTTCAGGAAAATATTTAAATATCTTTCATAATGCTTTAAATTTTTATTTATTTCAGTAATTTTAACCTCACAGAATTTTCAGTGCTTAGCCCAGTAATAATTAAATTTAAAATATTTCTGTGAATACAGAAAAATCTTTAAATACTCAGATTAGTTTTAAGAAGGTATACCTATGTGATAATCACAAATTTGTGTAGGAAAATTGTGCCCATGTGCTTTATGTCTAGATATTTTACTAAGTTTTCTGAAAGCGAGCCAAATTATATTTATTATGAAAATATAGTCATTTTTGAGGTGAGATATAGCAGACGCTTTTATACTTCAACAGTTCCAAATTAGGGCTTGATAACTCTGCAATAACCTAAAAGAATGTAAGAAATATAATAATATCATCAGTTTGACCTTCCAGTGCTTACCTGTATAAAAAAATCGTATGCTCTTAAATTCCTTTAAATGCCATTATAACAGTAAATAATTATTCTAATATAGAATGTAAAACATAAATTCTTAGATTAAATCATGAGTGTTTTAAAGTATTTTAATGATATATATTCTAATACCTGAATGCTGAATGAGATATTTATGTGTTGTTGGACTGATACAGATGTGAGAATCAAGGAATTTGAAGGAAAGCTAAAAAGTGACTTCCGTACATGCTCGTCTTTCATATTTGTGCTTTGACTTTCTTGCATTCACACCCCAAACCCATGGCAGTAATAGTTAAATATAAAAAGGAAAAATGGGAAAGGCACATTTCTACTGGAAAACCTGGAAACATCTCTGTGAACTAGAAATGAAAGAGAAATACAAAATAGAAAGCAGGACTGAAGTTGTGGGCTGTAATTTAGGTATCAGAAAGATGACAAACACAGTTGATAGAACATGTTTTGTGAAGAAACAGATATTGAAAGTGTCTCACATGGGAGAACCCAAAGAAATAAAAATGTAAAATGCATGTTTTTAAATAGTAGTCAATTAGAAATATAAGCCAGGTGGGGTGGCTAACACTTATAATCCTAGTGGCTCCAGAGACTGAGGCAGCAGAATTGCAAGTTGAAAACCAGCCTCATCAACTTGGTAAGGCCTTAAGCAACTTAGTTAAGACTCTGTCTCAAAATTTTTTTAAAAAGGCCTATGGATATGACTCCGTGGTTACGTGCCCCTGGGTTCAATCTGGAACAAACATAAAGGGAGAAATATAAATCATCCAGAATGAAACAATAACAGGGTGATGTGAAAAATACCCAATTAGAAATTTTGAGAATGAAACAATAAAAAACATGAGCACAGTAAACTCTAGATGTGGCAAGTCAAAGAGAGAGTGAGTGAGGTTGATAAAAAGGAAAAAAGTAATTTATCCAGAAACCAACATAAAGAGAGAACACAAATTAAGAAAACAATTAAAAACTTCAGAAGATATTCTGTATCCTCTTGCTTCAATGAATAGATCATATATGTCTAGAAATTTTTCAGTGTCTTCTAGATTTTCAAAATAGTTCCTAATGATCGTCTGGATTTCAGAAATGTCTGTGATGTTACATATTTTTTCATTTACAATTTTGTTGATTCAGGTATTTTCTCTCTTGATTAGTTTGGCTAGGGATTTATCAATCTGTTTATCTTTTCAAAGAACAAACTCTTTGCTGCATTAATCCTTTTTTTATATTCTAAATTTCAGCATACTGTACCTATACATGCATACTAATGTTTATAGCCCAGATCACAATGGTCATAGACAAGTTATAGAACCAGCCTGTCAACAGATGAATAGATTTTAAAAAATAATGTAGTATATATACACAGTGAAGTTTTACTAAGCCAGAAAGGAGTGTGAAATTATGGCATTCTGGGGTAAACAGATGTTCCATTTACATCATGGTAAATGAAATACATCAGACTCAGAAAGTCAAAGGTCAAATGATTTTTTTTTCATATGAAGAAGCTAGAGAGAAGTAAGGAGATAAAAATTGAAAGGATTGAGTGTAGAAGAAGCAGACTCAGGAGGAAGGAGGAGAGATGGGAAAAAGGAATAACTACTGAATGAGGTTGACCAAATATAGTAAATACATATATGAGTATACCACAGTAAATATCACCTTTATGTATATCAATAAGGCACCAACTAAATAAAGAGTAAATGAATAAATAGAAAAAGAAAAGAAACCATCCCAAACAAACCAAAAAGACTGCAATAAAGGAATCCATTAACACCTCACTGGAGAAAATTTCAGAGAAGGAATTTAGAAAGTTCATTGTTAGGTTAATCTGTGAGGTAAAAAATGAAATCAGAGAAAAGATACAGGAAATGAAAGGTCAATAAAGAGATATTCTGAAAAAGAATCAACAGAACTCCTCAAAATGAAGGAAATCAATAAACTAAATACAAAATTCAATGGAAAGCATCACCAACGAGTAGCCCACATGGAAGACAGAGTTTTATGCAAAAGACAAAATATCTTCAAAACAAAGTTGACCATGGATCAAAGACATTAAGAGACCATGTACAGAATTTTCAAGGAATGTAGGAGAACTTGAAAAGGCCAAATTTAAGAATCATGGGATAGATGAATGCTCTGAAATAGATACTAAAGGAATTCACATTTTTTCAGTGAAATAAATATGAGAACATTTTCTAAATCTTAAAATGAAAAATCAAACATAGGTGTTATATAGGACTCCAAATATAGAAATCACAACAAACCCACACCAAGGCACATTATTATGAAAATGCCTAAGAAAGAATAAGGATAGAATTTTAAAAGCTGCTTGGAAAAAATGACAGGTCACATGTAGACATAAACCAGTCCAGATTTCAGCTAATTTCTCAATTCAGACCCTCAAAACTAGGTGGTAGAATAATATATACCAAGCTCTGAAAGAAAATGAATGCCATCCAAAAATACCAGGAAAATTAAACTTCAAGATTAAAGATGGAATTAAAACCTTCCATGATCAAAAAAATTTAAAAGAATTCACAACTAGAAAACCTGCACTACAAAACACTCAATAAACTATCTTATGAAGAAGAAATGAAAACGAGCAGAAGTAAGAACTACACTACAAGAAGAGTCAATCAAAGGAGAAACTAATACCCCCCAAAAAGTAGAAATGAATAAAAATGACAAGAAATAAGCATTTCATAGTAATAACATTGAATGTAAACAGCCTAAATTCATCAATCAAAAGCGATAGACTGACAAACTGGATTAAAAAACTAGACCCAACAATATGCTCTCTCCAAGAGACATAGCTCATAGGAAAAGAAATCCACAGATAAAGATGGAAAAGGTGGGTAAAAATCATATCATTTACATAGATCTCCTGAACAAGCAGGGAGTTCTGTTTTATATCAGATAAAGTGGACTTCAAGCCACAGTTAATCAGAAGGGGAAAAAAAAGGTCATTTCAGGCATCTTAAGGGAATTATACAATAAGAAGAACTAACAATCATAAATACTTATACCCCAAACAGTGTACATACATTAAACAAACCCTTCTCAATATTAAGAATCCAATAGAAGACAACATAATAATACTGGGTGACTTTAACATACCTCTCACATCACTAGATAGATCTGTGAAACAAAAACTAAACAAAGAAACTATAAAACTAAATAATACAATCAATAATTTAAACTAGATATAGAATATTCTGTCCATCAATACTAAATACAATGTCTTGTTAGCAGCACATGGATTATTTTCTAAAATGGACCAGTTATGAAGCCACAAAGCAAAGCTTAGCAAATACAATAAAATGGAGATAATACCTGGCATTCTATCAGATCATAAAGGAATGAGATTAGAAATCAATTATAAGATAAAAACAGATGTTATTATAACATGGAGACTAAATAATACACTATTGAATGATAAATGGATAGCAGAAGTAGTCAGGGATGAAATTAAAAAAATTACTTAGAGATAAATGAAACTGGTGATAACAACATATCAAAATCTCTAGGACTCTATGAAGACGGTTCTAAGAGCAAATTTCATAAACACTGAACTCATTCATTGAAAGAATAGAAAGACACCAAATAAATAATCTAACATTTCAAAAAAAACAAAAAAAAAATCAGCAGCAAATCAATAAAAGATAGTAAATAATTAAAATCAGAGCTGAATCAATGTAATTTAAACAAAAAAATCAAAACATCAAACAAAAGGTTGGTTCTTTGAAAAAATAAAATTGACAAACACATCACAGGTAACCAAAAGAAAGGTATAGAAAAACTGAAATATTAAACTTTATGATGATAAAGGAAACTATTTAGAAAATTTATGAATTGAGAAACTTTGAAGACATTGGCAAATTTCTAGAAACATATGACCTACCCAGTTGAACCAGGAGGACATACAAAATTTAAACAGATCAGTTTGAAGTCATGATATTGAAGGCATCATTAAAAGCCTGGCAACAAAGAAAAGCCCAGGATCAAATTTATTCTCAGCTGAGTTCTACCAGACCTTAAAAGAAGTACTAAATGAATCCTCAAATTATACCATGAAATAGAAAAGGAGGGAACCCTTCCAAACTCTTTCTATGAAGCTAGTATCACCCTTATACCAAAACCAGATAAAAACACATCAAGGAAAGGAAACTTCACACACCAGTATTCTGGATGAACTAGATGCAGAAATACCTTTTCTTTCTCTCTCTCTCTCTCTCTCTCTCTCTCTCTCTCTCTCTCTCTCTCTCTCTCTCTCTCTCTCTCTCCTGGTTCTTATTTGTTTTTTTAATTGGTTATTTTTAGTTATACATGACATTAGAATGTATTTTGACATATCATACATAAATGGAGTATAACTTCACATTCTTATGGTAGTACATGATGTGAAGTTATTCTGGTCATGTATTCATATGTGAACATAGGAACATTCCCATCTCCCATCCTTCTCCCCCATTCCCCCCATCCAGTACTGTGAACCTCTACTTCTCTCTCCCCACAGCCTATTGTGAGTCAGCATCTGCATAGCAGAGAACATTTAGCCTTTGGTTTTTTTTAGAATTGGCTTATTGGACTTAACATGGTATCTTCCAGTTCCATCCATTCAATGGCAAATGCCATAATTTCATTCTTCTTTATGTCTGAGTGATATTCTATTGTGTATATATAATACATTTTCTTTATTCATTCATCTTTTGAAGGGCAACCTAGGTTGGTTCCATAGCTAGGAATTGTCGATTGAGCTCCTATGAGCATTCATGTGTCCTCATCACTATAGTACACCAATTGTATCACTATAGTATACCGATTTTAAGTTCTTTTGGTAAAGAAGCAGAAATTCTTAATAAAATACGAGCAAATTGCATACAAAAACACATTTAGAAGATAGTGCGCCATGATGAAGTGGGTTTCATCCCAGGGATGCAAGGTTGGTGGAACATACCAAAATCAGTAAATGTAATTCACCTGATAAGTAGACTTAAAAGAATCACATGATTATCTCAGCAGATGCAGAAAAGGCATTTGACAAAATACAGCAGTCATTTATGTTTAAAACACTGGAAAAAGTAGGGATAGTAGGAACATACCTCAACATTGCAAAAGTATATGTACTAAACCCAAGTCCAGCATGATTTTATATGGACAAAAACTGAAAGCATTTCTTCTAAAAACTAGAACAAGACAGGGAGGCCCTCTTTCACCACTTCTCTTCAGCATAGTTCTTGAAACTCTAGCCAATGCCATCTTCAAAAGAAAAAAATTAAAGTGATACAAATAGGAAAAGAAAAGCTCAGAGTATCTCTATTTGCCAACAACATGATCCTATAGTTAGAAGGCCCAATAAAATTATTGAATAGAAACTTAGATTCTGACCATGGTGTTTAGAGGCATGGCCTTTTGGAGGTATTAAGAATAACGATAATTGAATACTGATAGCTGTATAACATAAGAAAAAGTGTCCAGAAGATACTGCACTTGCCTTTTCCTTATCTCTTGTTATGTGATGCCGTATGCCACCCTGGGACTCTTAGTCAGAAGGCCATCACCAGATGCAGTCCCTTGTCCTTGAACTTCTAGAATGGTGAACCAAAATAAAATCTCTTTTCTTGATAAAATTACAAAGCCTCAGGCAATTCATTATAGTAATGCAAAATGGACTAATACAGACACCAAGATAATAAAAATAGGTCCAGACAGATAATATTGAATGTTAAATGATTGGGTTCAGATCTTTGGATCAATTTTTGTGAAAGACATAAGGTTTTTTTGTCTGGATACATTTTTTTGTATGTGAATCTTTCACCTATTCCAGAACTATTCAAGATTATATTTTCTCCATTATATTGTTTTTGCTCCTTGGCCAAAAATCATAAGACTATACTTATGTGGATCTGTGTCTGGGTTCCTTGTTTTACTTTTTTGATTTATTTCTCTGTTCTATTTTGCCAATATGCCACATTGTCTTAATTACTATAACTTCATGGTAAGTCTTAAAGTATTATCAGACTTCTGACTTTGTTCATTAATGTGTTGACTACCTTGGGTCATTTGTCCCTCCATAAGTACTTTAGAATTAGTTTGTTCATACCCACAACCATTCTGGTAATTTGTCAGTGCTATAAATATATGTATACAGTGGGGAAAACATGATATTATTGATTCTATCCAGAAGTGTGAAAATCTTTTCATTTATTTAGTTATTTGATTTCATTCATGAGTTTTGCAGTTTTCCTTACATAGATCTTATTTATATTATGGTCAATATATACCTTAATTTATTTTGGGAATACTAGAGTAAATGACACTGTATTTTTAGTTACAAATTCCACTTGTTTATTGTTGGTATGTAGGAAAGCAGTTGAGTTTTGTCTATTAACCTTGTATTCTACAATCATTCTATAATCATTTATTAATTCCTATAATATTTTTTCTTGACTCTTTCAGATTTTCTACATATATGATTATGTCATCTTTAAACAAATATAGTTTTTTTTCTTTCTTCTTTTCTATTCCGTATATATTTTATTTCCTTTTCCATTCCATTAGCAAAACTTAATAAGTTTTTTGAAAGTAGTAGGGAAATGGGATATCCTTTTCTTGTTCCCCATCTTAATGAGAAAACTTCAGTTTCTCACCATTGAATGTGATATTATCATTAGAGTTCTGATAACATGAGGAAGTTCTCCATTATTTCTCATTTACTGAAAGTTTTTTTTTATCATAAATGGATGTTGAGTTTGTAAAATGTTTTTTCACATCTATTGATAGGATTATGTGATTTTTTTACTATTGTTTTATTCTGCTGGTGTAATGGATTTTATTACTTGATTTTCAGATGTTTAACTAGCCATTCATACCAGGGATAAATCTACTTGGTCATAGTATATACCTACATATTTTTAAGTTCCATTTGCTAATATTTTGTTGAAGATTTTTACATGTGTTCATGAGAGATATTAGTGTTTAGTTTTCTTTATTTGTAATTGCTTTCACTTTGCTAGTAGGGTAATACTGGCCTCATTAAAATGGGTTTTTGAAAATATTTTTTGCTTCTGTCCTATAAAAGAGACTATACAGAATAGGTATAATTTGTTTCTTAGATGTTTAGTTAAATTACCAGTGAATCTGTCTGGACCTGGTGAATTCTGTTTTGTAAGGTTTAACTATTGAACTTAACCAAATTTTAAAGAGTTATTATCATAATAACTGCAGTCTTTAACCTCAATACAATCAAATTAGTAAACAACAAAAAGTAGTGAAAATATATGTGTTCACACAAGAGTGATTCCTTAATAGCAATAAAAATCATGAAATATGGAAAACTAAATGACAAATAAAGTGTAATTTCTCAAATTTTTTGGATGTGCAATATTGGTATTTAAATCCTATTTTTAAAAAAGATGTAATTATAAGTAAATCAAGTGTTCAAATCAAGAAGCTAGAATTAAATAAGCTATTTAGCAAACATTTAAAAATAAGAAGGAAGAAAATGGTAAAGTAAGACAAAAATCTAAGAAAATGAAAAGTCAAACACTGAAGGCACAAACAAAAATTTGGCACTTTGATAATACCCCCTTAGATGCCAAACATCTGGTAAGGTCTGTCAAGAATAAAACAACAACCAATAAGAAACTATTCTGCCCCCAAATAAATTCATCATACTTATGGCATACAAATAGCATCGTCAAATTCATAATATAAACACATTTGATAAGCACAAGACTAATAATGGCTTTGCTTCAGAATTATGGAAAAAAAGATGAGTCCATTAGAAAAATTGTAAAGCACATAGACAATCAACCCAAAAGGGAAAAACTTACAAATACACACTTGTCTACTATAAAATGCAGAACACCATTTATCAAAATACACTACACTGCCACCAAAACAAAGTATAAAGACAGTTGACTGATTAGAGAAGGTATTTAATGTCCATAATAAAGAAGATTAGCATTTAGAATATATCAAGAACTTGAATCATCAAATAAAAGACAAAACTTACCATTACCAAATGGTAAACAATTCATAGAAGTGAGAATCTGAATGAATAGGCAATGAAATATGAGACAATATGTATGTATATATCTGATACATATACATACAAATATATATACATACATATGTATGTATATATATTTGTATGTATATGTATCAGATTGCCAAAACATTTGACATCTGGTATATCTCAGAGATAGAGTACTTGTCTAACATGAGTTAAGCCACAAGTTTAAACCACAACAACACAAAAATTAATAAATAAAGCATTTAACAACACTAAATTATTTTTGCAATATATGAAATGGGAATTATAATTCCCTGATGTTGGAAGTATAAATTAGTAATGCTGCTTTAGGGAAAAATTTGGCAATATCTAATAGAATTGAAAGATACACATGTGTGTACACACACATATATAAAAATATTTATTCTCCTCTCTCATAGTAATTCTATTCTAAAGCATATTCACCATAGTACAAAAAATACCAATGGTAAATAAGAAATCAGAACCAACCCAATCCCCAACTGTCCATCTCTTGAAGAATACATCCATATAATGGAATGCAATTCAATGGTAAAATATCAACCAGAGCCACAGTAATAAATTTGCATAACTCATTAACAATGTGAATTGAAAAAATACTTAAAATTGTATCATTTGTGCAAAATTTTAACATTCACAAACAATACTAAATACTGTTTTATAGACATAGATTTGTAGTAAAATTACAAAATCAAAGTTGAAAAGTATTACACTAACTTCAGAAGAATGATTATCCATATGGAAAAGAGTAGAGCATATTGATTAGTGGTAGATATGTTATGAAATTCTGTTGCATTGGTGGTATTTAATTTCTTAAGGAAAAGTTAGTGAGGGCTAGGGATGCAGCTCAGAACTCTTGCCTAGCATGAATGAGACCCTAGATTCAATTTTAGTACTTAAAAAAAAAAGGCTTATGTAGCAAAATGTTAATTTTTATAAAATGTTATGTTACTTCAAAGTATTTCATTTATTTATTTATTTTATATATTGAATTGAAATGTAATTGGACATAGTCAGGAGTTCATTTATGTGTTCACCCAGCCTACCACAAGAATTAGGTTGCTATGAAGGAAGCTAACTTAAATAATGTACCCACTGCTACCAGTCTGAGTTGTTTTGTTTTGAATATGATCTAACATAATACACAATAGCAGAAGAAGCCATAAGTCCTACATTTCTCCTTGGTACTATGAAATTTTGGCTGTAAGAAATGTCATGTTGCTGGGTGTGATGGTGCATTCCTGAAATTCCAACTACTCAGGAGGTTGAGGCATGAGGAGCACACTTTCAAGTTCAGCCTGGAAAATTTAGTGACACTCCATCTCAAAATAAACAAGGACTAGTTCAAAGGTATAGCACCCCAGATTCAATCCCCAGTACTAAAAGAGAAAGGAAAAAAGGTCATGTTACTCAAGAAAGGCATCCAACTGAAAAAAGAAAACTATTAATCAGTTTGTATAATTAAGAATCTGAATGTTTTAATCAATTATAAATAAAAATAACTTACTTAAATGGAGTTAAATCCATAAATGTACATATAGAAATAAATATCTAAAATGAATTCTTTAATTATGTAGTTGATTTGTGGTATGAGTTTTTCCCCCCTTCTCATTATTGCTCCATCACCCACATACTCTACTGTTATATTAGTTGAATCTGTTTATTGTAGCCTAAGAAAATGCTCTTGGCACAATAGTGATTT
Source organism: Marmota flaviventris (assembly GCF_047511675.1). Classification (NCBI taxonomy): domain Eukaryota; kingdom Metazoa; phylum Chordata; class Mammalia; order Rodentia; family Sciuridae; genus Marmota; species Marmota flaviventris. Next base: position 84,784,492 of record NC_092499.1, on the reverse strand, counting down.
TAGAGTTGTTTTTCCTTTTTCTTGGAAAACACATTGTTGCACAAGTGGTCATAAAAACAAAATGTCAGTTTATTTAATAATACGATTATTTGTGCTCATGTAATACTATTTAGCAAATTAATTATATAGATAGAACATTCTACCACTGTTCTGTTTTCTGCTTTCATTCATGGCTATTGAGCCCAGGGGTGCTCTACCACTGAGCTACATCCCCAATTCTTTTTATTTTTATTTTGAGACAGCATTTCCCCAAGTTGTCCAGGCTGGTCTAGAACTTAAAATCCTCCGGCATCAGCCTCATAACTTGCTACAGTTACAGGCATAAAGTGCAAAGTTTCAAGTTTAAATTAAATAAGGATAAATCAGAAAATTCTTATGGTTGTTCATGAGTAAACTAAACTGCAATGATTAAAATACCAAGAATTTAAATTTCACATCTTTAAAATTATACTTTTTCCCATTCTAACTATAATTTCTCAAAAAAGAGAAAGGAATAAAAATAATGCATCTAATTATTGATGCAGTGCTATTGAAATGAACTGAAACTTATTTTTAAGAGCAAGAAAATCAGCACAAAAAGAAGAATAGGAAAGTAAATACTAGCAAAGTACATTTTACTTTAAGACAAAAGCAACTTAAAATATATTCACACTGCTTTCCTAGGTAAGAGGGGCAAAAGGAAGGTGAATATGTCTTTAAGCTTTTATCTACAGTTATCTAGAAAAACTTTTAAATCTTTCTTGGCAGGTTTAGATCCAGATAAACATCTTGGGAAAACGCTGGATGAGATGGAGCCTTATCTCTTAGAGGTAAGAATATGCTACTTTTCAAAATATAGAAGCATAAAGGAAGAAAAAAGAAGTGCTATACTTATGACTATAAAAATGATTTTTATTTTAGAAATATTTATTGCATGTCTTATGAAATTATACTTCTAATGAATATAAAAAACGTTTAAAATTATGAAAATCATCTTTGCTTCAAACAAAAAAAAAAAAACTAGGAGTGTTATCTATATTCTTTGTCAGTACTTCCTGGTCTCAGATGTCTCATGTCTGAATTCTTTCACCTCTAAATGGATACAGCTCTAAGATGATAATGATCCTGTTTTATTAAACTCAGTAGACATTAATTTTTATTTGCCAGTTACAAGCACTCCTTGAAATGTTTCTATTCACCAAAATGATGCCACACTTCTCTAGTTTTCCTTCTTTTTTTTCTGGTCATTCTTTATCTCTTTTGCCAGTTGTTCATAGTAGATATTCCATTTTCACTCTATAAGCTTTTTCTGGGTGATCACAGTTACTCACATGACTTTAATTATTAAGTCTATTTTGATTATTCTTAAATCTTTCTAGCTCATATTTCTCTTCTATGCTCCAATGCCTACAGAGACCACAAATTACATCCCTACATACTTGATTTGGCTTTTATATCATTGTTCTTTACCATTCCCTTTGTCTTCATCTTAATATGGATGCCTGTCACTTCAGACCTAAACTGACACCTCCAAATTTTCCTCTGCATTCTATTTTATTTCCCACATTTTGCCTCATGCCTCAAAACTAAATGAATGCCATTGTCTGCAGGCTAAATCAAAATTCTTTGGAGTCTTTCTTTCTCCCCTCCTATATGTGACACATGAACATGATCTTGTCTGCTCTGTCTCCAGATTATATTCTAAATTCAAGCATACCTTACTTTCTATACTGCTACCTCTACACCATAAGCATCTCTTGTCTGGCATATTACATCAGCCCCTAACAGGTCTACTTATTTCCACCATTGCCCTCTGTAATTCATTATTCATACAGATGCCAGAGTGACATTTTTAAAGTGTAAATCAAATTATACGACTGCTTTGTTTAAAATTTAAATGGGTTCTCTTTGAAGCTAGAGTAACAACTAAACTCCTATGAGATCACAACCTGTGAGACCCTGTATCATCAGCATCCTATCAGTCTTTTCAGGCTTACCTTTTACTAGTTTCCATATTGTTCACTGAGCCATTGCCACATATACCTCTTTATTATTTCAGCACATTTACTACCTTTTTTTCCTCCTTGAACTTTACCCTTCCTGGCATGTTTTCCTCAGACCATCACAAGGTTAGTATCTTATAATTTGACAGCTCGAATATAGCCACCTCAGAGAACCTCTTCCTAGCTGGCCAAGCTAGAGCAGTCTTTCCACATTATCTTATGTATCTTTATTGCCCTCCATTGCCACGCTAGAACATAAGTTCTAATAATCTTGCCAAGATTTTGGTAGGCATTAGTTCTTTAGTTCTTCATTCAGGTACTTGTTCATCTTTTCATCTATTTATTCATCCCATATTTAAATTATTTAACATTTATTGAGGGTCTGTTAGGTGACAAATGCTGCAGACAGCACTAAGTATACATGATGAATTAATCAATCATGATCCTTATTCTTGAAGCATTTACAATCTATTCTAGTTGTTTTCAGATCTAAAACTATAGTTCACTGGTGACATTATTAAAAATCATATACTCATTTAACCTCAAGAAATTTCAGTTCAGAAGGACAAAAGATGATGACCTTTACTCAAGCACTAGGTAATTCTGACACAGGGATTAAGTACAGTATATCATCTTCTAGTTTCTTAATACCACTGACACATTTAAGACCCCGTATTTCTAGATTCCTCTGAAAGAATATGTGCCCTCTTGAAACTATGGTCTGTTTCCTTCTATGATACTACTCATTTCTGAAGACTTTCTGAGTACTTATTTTCTTGTGGAGGCTTTTCATGTAGAATCTATTTCTTATATGTATGGTTGCATCCCTAGCCTTCTTTCTGTGATGATCTTAAATATCTCAATGAATTCAACTGCCAACTTGAATCTTAGAACAATTAAATTTATGTTCCTCATCTATTTCCAGACCTGATTTTCTGACCAGTTTTAAATTCACCTTCATCTCTTAAATGTCCCAAATACTGAACTTCAACAACATAGAACTGAGTTCTACTTATCCTAATTTATCAGTGCCATTTTCTGGCAGTGAAGAGCTCCATTATCTACACAGTTGTCAAAGTCAAAAAAAGTAAATAGTAATAAATGATTTCATATGCTCCTTTGTTGATAAATAAAGCCCTGAATCTTTTAATTCTGCCTTCTAAATATCTCATTATCTGCCCCCTTTTATACTCAATTGTTAACCACAGTAGAGTCCCCTCTAGGTTATTGCAGCTAGATTCTAGCTTAAGTTTTTCTCCTATTTGTCTTTTCCTTTGTTGATTCATTATCCACAGTTCCACAACCACAATGTACAGGAAGTGCAAAGGTGATCTTATCACACTTTCCTTATAAATTTTTGAGTTGCTTCTCATTGTCTCAAAATAAAACGTTTAAACACCTTCCCTTGACTCATGTATCCTTGAGGAAAATCAGGCTTGTAAGATGACAATCTACTACGTATATCCTATGTTTCATCAATTTTGAACTACTGATGATTCTACTCCCCTTCTCTGAGCATTATCCCTCCTTTAGCTAAATTCAGGATATCTTTAAAGTTTAAATTCATAATTCACTACTGTGAGACTTTTTTGCTTAAAAAACAACAACAAAAAATCCTTCTTGGAGTAGCAGTTTTCTCTTTTCTTTATTGTTTATAATATTTCTCATGGTATATCTTATTTTCTTCATAGTGTTTATTGTAAAATTAACATTTGTATTATATGAATAATAAACTCAAGACAAAAAAAATAATAAAGAATCTTCCAGTGATTCCAAGCACTCATGTTTTGTGTTTTTCCCAGAGTTACCTCTCTTTTCTATTCTAATGTGTTTCTTCAGAAACATTTTGGCATATGCAAATATATATGCATGTGTTTATCCATTTTTACCTAAATTGGTGCATACTATACATATTTTTTTCATCTTGCATTTTACCACGTACAAATCCATGGCATTTGTTTATAGTCATTGTGTTCAATTACATGGATATGCTATAATCAAACCTATTTCTTATTAGTGGACATTATTCTTTATTGAGTTTAAATGTCTTTTGCTATTACAAATAATGCTGGAGTGAACATTATTGTACATATGTTTGGGGTCCGTGTTGTATTTTTCTGTAGGATAAAATAGTAGAAGTGGAAATTCTGGGTCTGAGGGTATATATGTTTTAAATTTTAATAAATATTGAAGATATTTATTTCCAGCTATGGTGGAATTACTTATATCAGACTAGCTTTCCCACAAACAACTATAAAAGTTATATGAAAAATAACATTAGAAGGCATTAGAGAATTGCCATAACTGTAATAATTTGAAGGGCCAGATTTTCAAAGAAAGCAGAAGCTCAAACATCACCTATTTCCCCTTCAAAGTAATTTCTGATTCAGAAATAGTACAGAGATGTTAAGAAGCTGAGGGGGAAACTCCAGCTGAGAAGATGAATAGACATTCAGTTTCATAGGGAAAGGGAGACAAAAGTTAGCATTCAGAGCATCAGAAGTAATGGTAATCCTTCCCTTGATTTTTTTAGTTGAAACTACTGAATGGGCTATATGTTAGGAGTAGAGATAAATCCAAAATAGTCTAGCCTTTGTAAACACTCGTATCTATCTTTAAAGTCATGTCAATTCTAGACTGATTTAAGTGATTGGGTTCTACTTTTATTACCTGTTTCTTTCTGGGGAAAGATAATATAATTCAGAACTTCAAATTACCTCTAATATACTTTGCTTACAATTTTCAATAGGCAATCAAAACTGCCTAGTGTATCAGGAGACCTGATAAATTATATGAAACTCAAGAGAAAAATAGACAATAGAAACATCCCAGAGGATATCCATGTAATTGAATTATCAGATTTACACTCCAAAATGGTTAAGGCTAATATGCTCAGTAAAATAGATGAGAAGATGTAGTATTTTAGACGAGAGTTAGCATCTATAAAATAAACAGATGGAATTGTCGATCTTAAAAATAACAGTATCATGATTGCATTTTCTATTTCAGCAAGGAATGTCATTGGGATTTTGATGGGAATTGTATTGAATCTGTAAAGTGCTTTTGGTAATATGGCCATCTTAATAATATTAATTCTACCAATCCATGAGCAAGGTAAATCCTTCCATCTTCTAAGGTCTTCTTCTATTTCTTTCTTCAGGGTTCTGTAGTTTTCATTGTATAGATCTTTCACTTCTTTTGTTAGGTTGATTCCCAGGTATTTTATTTATTTATTTTTTTTTTTGAGGATATTGTGAATGGAGTAGTTGTCCTCATTTCCATTTCAGAGAATTTGTCACTGATATACAGGAATGCCTTTGATTTATTAGTATTGGTTTTATATCCTGCCACTTTGCTGAATTCATTTACTAGTTCTAGAAGTTTCTTGTTGAACTTTTTGGGTCTGCTAGGCATAGGATCATGTCATCAGCAAATAGTGCTAATTTAAGTTCTTCTTTTCCTATATTTATGCCTTTAATTTTTTTCATCTGTCTAATTGCTCTAGCTAGTGTTTTAAGAACTATGTTGAATAGAAATGGTGAGAGAGGGCATCCCTGTCTTGTTCTAGATTTTAAAGGGAATGCCTTCAATTTTTCTCCATTTAGAATGATGCTGGCCTGAGGCTTAGCATATATAGCTTTTACCATGTTGAGGTAATTTCCTGTTATCCCTAATTTTTCTAGTGTTTTGAACCTAAATCGATGCTGTATTTTGTCGAATGCTTTTTCAGCATCTATGGAGATGATCATATAGTTCTTATCTTTAAGTCTATTGATGTGGTGAATTACATTTATTGATTTCCATATATTGAACCAGCCTTGCATCCTGGGGATGAATCCTGCTTGGTCATGGTGCACGATCTTTTTGATATGTTTTTGTATCCGATTTGCCAGAATTTTATCGAGTATTTTTGCATCTATATTCATTAGAGATATTGGTCTGAATTTTTCTTTCTTTGAAGTGTCTTTATCTGGTTTTGGAATCAGGGTGATGTTGGCCTCATAGAATGAATTTGGAAGTACTCCCTCTTTTTCTATCTCCTGAAATAGATTGAAGAGTATTGGTATTAGTTCCTCTTTAAAGTTCTTGTAAAACTCTGCTGTATATCCGTCCGGTCCTGGGCTTTTCTTGGTTGGTAGTCTTTTGATGGCTTCTTCTATTTCCTAACTTGATATTGGTCTGTTTAGGTTGTTTATATCATCCTGACTCAATCTGGGTAGCTCATATGCCTTAAGGAATTTATCGATGCCTTCACTGTCCTCTATTTTATTAGAGTAAAGGGTTTCAAAATAATTTCTAATTCTGTATTTCTGAACTGTCTGTTGTGATGTTGCCTTTTTCATCCCGTAAGCCAGTAATTTGGGTTCTCTCTCTTCTTCTCTTTGTTAGCATGGCTAGTGGTCTATCAATCTTATTTATTTTTTCAAAGAACCAACTTTTAGTTTTGTCAATTTTTTCGATTGTTTCTTTTGTTGAGATTTCAGCTCTGATTTTAATTAAAGCAATCATGAAATTCATCTGGAAAAATAAGAGACCCAGAATAGCTAAAGTAATTCTAAGCAGGAAGAGTGAAACTGGTGGTATCGCGATTCCAGATTTTAAACTATACTATAGAGCAATAGTAACAAAAACAGCATGGTACTGGCAGCCAAACAGGTTGGTAGACCAATGGTACAGAATAGAGGACACAGAGACAAATCCACAAAATTACAACTACCTTATATTAGACAAAGGTGCTAAAAACATGCAATAGAGAAAGATAGCATCTTCAACAAATGGTGCTGGGAGAACTGGAAATCCATATGCAACAAAATGAAATTGAATCCTTTTCTCTCACCATGCACAAAAGTCAACTCAAAATGGATCAAGGAGCTAGGAATCAAACCAGAGACTCTGCGTCTAATAGAAGATAAAGTTGGCCCTAATCTTCATCACGTGGGGACAGGCCCCAAATTCCTTAATATGACACTTATAGCACAAGAGTTAAAACCAAGAATCAACAAATGGGACCAATTCAAACTAAAAAGTTTTTTCTCAGCAAGAGAAATAATATGTGAGGTGAATAGGAAGCCTACATCCTGGGAACAAATTTTTACCCCTCAAACATCAGATACAGCTCTAATCTCTAGAGTATACAAAGAACTCAAAAAGTTTAACAACAAAAAAACAAATAACCCAATCAACAAATGGGCCAAGGACTTGAACAGACACTTCTCAGAAGAGGATATACAATCAATCTACAAATACATGAAAAAATGCTCACCATCTCTAGCAATCAGAGAAATGCAAATTAAAACTACTCTAAGATACCATCTCACTCCAATAAGAATGGCAGCCATTATGAAGTCAAACAACAATAACTGCTGGCGAGGATGCGGGGAAAAAGGTACACTCATACATTGCTAGTGGGACTGCAAATTGGTGCAGCCAATTTGGAAAACAGTATGGAGATTCCTTGGAAAGCTGGGAATGGAACCATTATTTGACCCAGCTATTCCCCATCTCAGACTATACCCAAAAGACCTTAAAAGAGCATACTACAGGGACACAGCCACATCAATGTTTATAGCAGCACAAGTCACAATAGCTAGAATGTGGAACCAACCTAGATGCCCTTCAATAGATGAATGGATTAAAAAATATGGCATTTATACACAATGGAATATTACTCAGCACTAAAAAAATAACAAAATCATGGCATTTGCAGGGAAATGGATGGCATTCGAGCAGATTATGCTATGTGAAGTTAGCCAATCCCTAAAAAACAAATGTCAAATGTCTTCTCTGATATAAGGGGGGGGGGGGGGTGACTCAAAATGGGATAGGGAGGAAGAGCATGAAAAGAAGACTACCACTAAATAGGGAAGAGAGGTGGGAAGAAAAAAGAGGGAGAAGGCGAGTTGCATGGAAGATGGAAGGAGAACCTCATTGTTATACAGAATGCATGTATGATGTTGTGATGAGAAAAAGAAAAAAATGTGTCACATTAGATTGGATAGAGAGAAATGATGGGAGGGGAGGGGAGGAGTAGGGGGGATAGGAAGGGCAGCAGAATATGATAGACATTATGATTGGTGTATGTATATAGGTGACTCTATGACCAGTGTGATTCTGCAATCTGTACAATTAGAAAAATGAGAAATTATACCCCAGTGATTCAAATGTATGAATTGCCAAGATCATTGTAATGTCATGTGTAGCTAATAAAAAAATTTAGAAAAAATTAACTATCAGATATTAAGAACATAAATATATGAGTTTTCTAGTAGATGAGATACAGCTGTATGTACAAATAGTGACTGACTGGAAGATAAGGTAAAATAAAATATCTATACTGAAGCACAAGAGAAAAGAGGATGGAAAATAGTGGAAAAAATATATAAAAGATATAGAGGAAATATGATCATCATACACATGAAATTAAAATTTCAGGAGTAAAGAGGAGAGAGAATAGAACATAAGCAATGTTTGAAAAGATTTTGTTGTAGAAAATAGCTGTGGTTGTCTTTGCTGATTTTGACAAGTAGTTTATCAGGATTATAAAAGTTGTTCTCCCTGGGAGGGAAGGATTTTAATGGATAATTATGTATTTTTAACAGAAATTCTTATCCTGAGAGTTATAGAGAATTATACAAGACTATCTGAGTGTTGTCTTCTAAATTTTTCTCTGACTTCTGTGGAGTAAAAATTATATATGTGTGTTTTTTTTTTTTTTTTTTTGTGTGTGTGTGTGTGTGTGATTTGTCCATAAAGTGAGTGCTAAATAAATGTTTACACATACAGCAATTTGTTTCTCACCTTATTCACAACAATTATCTTACAGAACCCAGTCTTAATTCAGACTCCCCACATTTTCTCTCTGCTTTTTACCTTTTGTTTTTGTATAAATTCATAAAGGAGCCTCAGTTACCTGTTGTATCTAGAGCATGATGATTTGGATATAAAAGTAGAATGAATCACCTATCCAACTTTTTTCTTCTTTCTGCATTTAGAGAGTATGATTTGTTTAAGTTATTACTTCCAACTCTATATTTACCATCATTATCTAAGACAAATCAGATGGCAAGGAATGCCTATGTCTTCTTATCTTTATGAATGTGATTAATGTCATTAAATCAGATAAAAGATTAACCATATATTCATTTTTCAACTTGTTGACACATGTTGTGAATAATAAGGAATACTCAGACAAGAGACAGAAAAAAAAACAGAAAATCCTTGAACTTTTATAGGTTAGAGGAAGAGTTAGACATAGGAGAACCTAACCTATTTTGTTCACCAGCCTCCATGCCCCTAAGATGCCTCTTATGTACTTCTTGTGTAATTTAGGTGGACATTGCTAGTTAACTGTAATAAGTCAGTTTTACTGCTGTGTCAATGTTTTAATGTATTACTATATCCAAGAGTTAATATTTTTAATTAAAGGAATATTTATATATTGTAATGGTTTCCCTTGTGAAAATTAATATTTGTGAGATTATAGACAGGTTGGTGGTAGCAGTGGTAGAGAGAAGATAACTTTGGGCTTCTTTTTTCTTTTGTACCAGGAATTGAACCCATGGATGCTTTACCATAGAGCCATAACACCAACCCCTTTTATCTTTTTAATTTTGAGACAGTGTCTTGCTAAGTTGCTTTGGGCCTCACTAGGTTGCTGAGGCTGGCTTTGAACTTGTGATCTTTCTGTGCCATTGGGATTTCAGACATGTCCACTGTGCCCAGTTCAAAAGCCCTTTTTATAGTTCATTCAGATCACATGGAGTAAAAGGCAGTGTGGGATGGTGATCAGCAAAGCATCATTATGCCTGGATGCCCATAAGCCTTTTACTTACCTGAAACATTAATTTAAGTGGTTTCTCATATGTAAAATGATGGTAATTACAGTGAAATGATACATAAGGTGCCTAGTTCAGTATCTGACACATTCTAACTGTTCAGTAAATGTTAACAATATTTACAGTCATGAGGTTTATGATTACTGAAGAAAAAAATAGAAATTTTTCTGCTTTTCAAAATATATCAAATACTGGGTAGTAATGAGAATAAGGTTCAAAACTGTCAAGGGATTGTTAACTCACACATATTATCATATAAAATAACAATCCTAACAGAAAAATAGGCAAGAGCTATGGAGAACCACTATACAGAAGAGAATGTCTCAAAAGCTAATATGAATATGAAGGATGCTCACTGGTTTAGTAATTAGGGAAATGCAAATTAAAGCAAAAAGGAGGTGTTAGTTTTTACCTGTTTATCAAAAATTACAACGCCAGGGCTGGGGCTATATAGCTCAGTGGTAGAGTGCTTGCCTTGCATGTGTGAGGCACTAGGTTCAATGCTCAGCATCACATAAAAATAAAGAAAGAAAGATATTGTGTTCATCTACAACTAAATTTTTTTTTAATTACAAAGCCAATGACAATTGTTGGCAGGAGTTGGTTTATAGAACCCCTCTAGTGTATAGACAGGAACCATTCCATTCTGAGGACAATTTTGAAATACCTAGATTAAATGTAACTATCCCCTTTAAGAAAGCAATTCTACTAGTTTATAAAGGGACATTAGTAAAAATAGTCTTATGAGGTTTAATTTTTCATGGTGGTAGGGTTATTGGAGGCAATATGGATATCAGTTCCTGAAACAGAAGATATTAAAATTCTGTAGATGTATATCATATAATATAAGTCTGCTGGTAGGAATGTATACTTGAAGGACTTAAAGAAGCAATAGTGCTGAGTGAAAACTATCAGCATATAAATAATTTAAGAATTCAGGCATCACAAAGTACTAGTATATTTATAAAGATATAAAAGACATATATTACATATTTTAAAAATCTGCCTGTATAATGAAAAAAAAAGGGGGGGGGGGAAAGGAATGAAGATAAATGGGAATTTTTAAAAAATAGAAAAATAAAAATACCTACCATGTGCTGATAATTTGAAATATAATAAAGTGTAGGAAAATAAATTAAAAATACAGTTCTAACTGCCCCATGGTGCACAGTGCTACCATGTTAGTATATTTCCATGTTAGTATATTTCTGAGAGTTTTTTTCATATGCAAATTCATGTAGTTGCATACTTAATACAGATTTTACTTACATTATGGAGTCAACTATACATATAATTTTTTAATTTGTTCTGATTAGTTATACATGACAGAATGCATTTTGACACATTGTACGCAAATAGAGCATAACTTCTCATTCCTCTGGCTGTACATTGTGCTCAGTCACACCAGTAGTATAACCATACATGCATTTTTGTCATCTCTTTCCCCAGATATACATGTTCATTTTCTCATATAACTAAGTGTATTTTAAAAATACATTAACTAGAGGCTGGGTAGATCCCATCATATTCATATTCTACATATTCATATTCAATGTATCATGTCATAGTTACATATTGCATCATATAATATGCTAGATATTTACATAAGAGATTACAAGTTATCATTTTTTGGAAATATTGGTTCTAAATTATTATAATTATGACATTTTCTCATAAATCTTCATGTACATTTCTGATTATCATTTTCTTAATATAAAATCCTATGAATGTAATTTCAAGGTTAAAGAACAACATCTACAGTCTTACATATGTATTAACCTAAATTAACGATGTAATAATATTAGCCATTGCATCTTAAACTTCTTCAAGTTCTTAAAATTATCACCTTAGAAGTGAAGAATGATTACTTTATCTTTGATTTATCTATGATTATCATTTATCTATGATTTGTCTTTCTTAGGATTATTTTTCTCTTAAGAATCCCCATTCTCAGTAGCCTCAAAAATAAAATAAAATAAAATACTTGCGAATCAACAAAAGAGATGAAAGATCTATATAATGAAAATTACAGAACCCTAAAGAAAGAAATCAAAGAAGACCTTAGAAGATGGAAAGATCTATCTTGCTCTTGGATAGGCAGAATTAATATTATCAAAATGACCATACTACCAAAATCACTATACAGATTTAATGCAATTCTTATCAAAATCCCAATGGCAACCCTCATAGAAATAGAAAAGGCAATCATGAAATTCATCTGGAAAAATAAGAGACTCAGAATAGCTAAAGCAATCCTTAGCAGGAAGAGTTAAGCAGGTGGCATTGCTTAAATGATACTACAGAGCAATAGTAACAAAACCAATATGGTATTGGCACCAAAACATACTGGTAGACCAATGGTACAGAATAGAGGACACAGAGAATAATCCACAAAATTACAATTATATTAGACAAAGGTGTCATGGAGAAACATGCACTGGAGAAAAGATAGTATCTTCAACAAATGGTGCTGGGAAAACTGGAAATCCATATGTAACAAAATGAAATTAAACCCATATCTCTCACCATGCACAAAACTTAACCCAAAATGAATCAAGGACCTAGGAATTAAACAAGAGACTCTGTAAATCTTCATCATGTGGGATTAGGCCCCAACTTCCTTAATAAGACTCCTATAGTAAGAATTAAAACCAAGAATCAATAAATGGGATGGAGTCAAGCTAAAAAGTTTCTTCTCGGCAAAAGAAACAATCTGTGAGGTGAACAGAAAGCCTACATCCTGGGAGCAAATTTTTACCCCTCACACATCATATAGAGCACTAATCTCTAAGTTTTTAAAGAACTCAAAAAGCTAAGCACCAAAAAACCAAATAACCCAATCAACAAATGGGCCAAGGACCTGAACTTCTCAGAAGAGGATATACAATAAATCAACCATACATGAAAAATACTCATCATCTCTAGCAATCAGAGAAATGCAAATCAAAACTACTCTAAGATATCATCTCACTCCAGTCAGAATGGCAGCTATTATGAAGACAAACAACACTAAGTGTTGGCGAGGATGTGGAGAAAAAGGTACACTCATACATTGCTGGTGGGACTGCAGATTGGTGCAGCCATTATGGGAGTACATCTTGGAATTTATTTTTATCACTTTATATTTAATAAGATTTAGTCTTTGGGGTTTGTTGAAGCCAACTAAAGTTTTTTTTTTTTTTTTTTGAATTGGCTGAAGTATTTGATTACCAGTTTTAAGGATCTTGATTTTTACCTGAATAGGCAATCGTCAGCCACCAAAAGTAAGCAGATGAGTACTGCAATAATATAGTGTTAAGGAAAATTATTGTGTTGATAGTATGTAAAGAGTTTGGGAGAGGTGAAAACAAAGTAGGAAGATGAGATCTTTGTAATGGTTGAAATGCAGGGTGGCCATCAGGGTGTTAGGATGAAAGAAATTTTGCACTTTGTCTTGTTCACTGCCATATCTTTAATGTACAAATAGATTTGGCACTTATTAAGTACTGAGAAAATATTTGTTGATTCAGTAAATGAATTAATCATTTTTATATGTAAGCTATATACAGAAAGAAAGGACAAAGTTCTCTAATATTTTAAGCTTGATTTAACTATTACAAACAGGGAACTTGAACAGAGAAATAAAGTTTTGAGGAAATACCAAGAACTTTGTTTTATTTATTTAATGCTTTCAAATAAAACATTTGATAAACATTTTGGGGGATTTAATATATTGGAGAGAGATTGTTTGCTTGGAGTTTTAAGAATCATTTGCCTAAAAGTAATAGATAATAGTATTGGTAATAAATAAAAGAGCCAAAGACCCAAGAGAAGGGCAAAATAATCTAATGGGCAGAAGATAACATATATTGAGTGCTTTCTGCATGCCAGGTATTGTTATGAGATTTGTATATAATATCTTATTTAACTTCACAATGTCCCCAAAAGCTATTACCTAGGAAAACATAAATTGAGAGAAGTTAAGCAACTTATCCCAGATCCCCTGCCCAAGACGTATTTCAGCCATTAAATGAACTAGATGAATCTACCTCCAATTTTTCATCTCTGTTGCAATCACCATCTTTAATGAATTTTGTCTACCTCTACCATTAAGCACTACAACATAATTGTTTTGTCCTTGTCTACTGAGTTCAACATTTGGTTATTTTGTAGGTCTGTTTCTATTTCCTTTTGTTTTGGGTTTTTCTTTTGATTATAGGTCACATTTTGCATGTTTTAACATCTCTTTTATATTTCCCGTCATATATTGAATAAAAAAGAATGATAGAGACTGAGGTAAATAATCCTTACCCTAGAAAAAGGCATATTCCTTTCTCCATCTGACAGCTAGTCTGGGATGTTTATTCTCTTCAGTCTCATCTCCAGTTGAACTGGGACTGTTCTTAGTTGCATTTCATTTGAATATGCACTTCTTGAAGTTACTTTGATTAGGACTCTCTTTTCATCTGGGCTTGGAATTCAGCTTCAATGAGTCTAGGGAACCCAACCCCCAGCCCACTTTACAGACAGTTCTGCTTCTACTCTCAGCCCCTCCAAGCCCTAGAGGAAATTTTTCAGTCTTCCTACCCTGCCCCCAATCTTTGGTGAAGTGGAAATTTAATAGAAAAGATTTGATGAGCAGGTGTTCCTCATCTCCTTTTTGTCCAAGCCCCAGCATACTGCATGTAGTCACTATATGCACTCAATTAGGATTTGTGGTAAATAACTAGCAGACTAAACAGATTCCATGGATCTTCTCATGACTCTAAAAGTTTATCACAGGAGTCCACTGATCATAAAAGTTTGGCCGCTTTCTATATACATTGATATAATCCTTTAATCTATGGAGGTTTGAATCTCTTCCCTTGGTTCTCCAATTAAGAAAGTAGACATGGAATTTCACTCATGTAGGAAAGGCTTATCCAATCTGTAATTTAGTTCATCCACATGACTGCATTCTCAGCACTCTGGGTTATAAAAGCACAATTTTATAACCCATCCGACATTTTTGTAATGATGAGAATAGCTTTCAACTTCCACTTTTCATATACAGTACTAAGTAAAAAACATAAATATATTTTAATCATTAAAAATATTAGTTCTTAAAAGAATAGACAACATGAAAATATTTATTTTTTATTATAGATTGCTATTATATATATGTAAATTATGGAATCTCAAAATTCAGGAAGAAGCTAAAGTTCTAAACAGTCTAGATTTTTAGTATTTTTATTGCAGTTATGCTAATAGGAAAACTTATCAAAGAGAACTGCAAAAATTGCATTTGGAGTGCTTGAGTGCTAGTATACATTAATTTTCAATTTTAAGGTGAAGCCAGAGACAGACCTGAGATGTTTTAGAAATAAAGTTGTTGTTTTCTATGAAATATTAGTAACATCGACCTATAAGTTTTAGAAAAGTAAATTGAAGGTTGTACCCTAAATGTGTCTGAAATATGTGTATCTGGGTCCTTCACTTACCTAAAATGATACTTTCCATCACATGCATAAATCATACTTTTGTGATACAAGGGTTTGATTTTTAATAGTCAAATCTTTAAAATATAGCTAGCATAGGCTTTGCTTCTTGGGGAGGTTCTTTCATGACCACTCTCGAGCTGGCTAAACGTAAGCCAATAAAGGTGAGTTTTTCTCTCAGTACTTGTGTATATTAGGGCTTGAAGCTAGTAGAGTTAGAGGAGCTACAAAAGACATCATAAGGATGTCTTAACAATACTTAACTGGTTTCTCAATCTTAAAAACTCTATGCCCTTTATCTGGATTTCTTGACTTGGAATCTGTGTGTCCATTACTGGTGAATCATTGATAGAAAGGCAAAAGAAATTGTACATATTCATTTATCGAGGCAACATCATGTCATGTCATATTTTGTAGTATTGAAATATATTTGGTGAACTTCAAGTGCCGTTGTCTTGCTTATTCTTGGATCTTTAACATCTAGCAAGGCCTAGCTAATAATCATTGTTCAATAAGTATTTTTTGAAGAATTAATTAAATAGAAATATTTTATATAAACTGAAAATATCACTGGGTACATCCAGATTTTAGTGAATACCATCTTGAATATATCAGCCTTTTATAGAGTAAATGCTGGTTTAACATAACAGCTTACATAATTTCTACTAAGGACACAATAGCTACCCAAACTTTAATTTAAAAATCCAGTTATTCTTTGATTGTGGATAACAAAAATAATGTAAAGAATCAATGAAGCATTTTCTAATAGAAGAAAACTAATAATGATAAAGTAGACTCATAAAGAGGCTAGCAATAAGTCATAAATGTGAGATTAGAAGGTTCACTCAGTTGAAAGTTTGCATGAGAGATTGGCCATGAACAGAAGGGGTAGATACTAGCTAACAAAACAGAGAAACACCCCTATAATTCTTATCCATTATTATTTATTTTTATTGCAAAGCAGATATAGATTTAATTCAATTTACTATGATAAAGTAATCTGTTCCTCTTATTTGGAATCATAGAACCAACTCACAATTTGGCCTTGCTAAGTCACTGCTTTATGACCCAGCATGATAAAAATGTATCTACTTTGCTCTTGGGAGCTCTTATAGAAAACATCATTCAGTTTTCTCCTCTTCAGTTTTCCTTTTTTTTTTTTTTCCTTTCTAATACCTCATATAACTAACTACTCATCCTTAATGAGAAAAGTAGAATTCTCTTAGACCCATGCTTTAAATCCCTAAAGCCTATGCCTATATAGTCAATAGTTGAACTTTAATAAGTTCAGAATAGTATCACAGCTTCAAAAATAACCAGATAAATAAATATGTAACTATGAATAAATAAATATTTAACTATGGGTATAAAGCTGAAGACTTAGGCAACAGTTCCAGCACTGGCAGTAATACATCAAAACAAATCACTCTTCTTTTGGCTATAAGAACATTAGGCAAGGAGAAGCTATAAGCAGGGAAAACTGTGACATTCAGAATAAAGGAGAGGGAATCATAATAATAAAGACTTCCCACAGGAGCTGAAAGATTCAAGACAATGACAGCTGGTGAGAATGTTCCCCAGCATTGATACCAACCATGAACCAACCAAATAGGAGATTTTTTAAAAAATTCTGGGTATCATGTTCAGTAACATGGATTATGTTTAAATGAAAATTATAAATTGTATTGATTTTTTGCTTCTTTGCTTATCTTTTAATTTCAAGTTGGAGACAACTTTACAAGCTATCTCAATCTCTTTTGGACTTAGACCTTTTTAAGATTTCCTACAGCTTTAGATCTTCACTGTTTTTTCATAGCCTTGGAACTTTCCAAATACACTATTATATAGCCTCAAGTATAATAACCATGATGCATGTGACTTTTTTTTTCTTCTTTTGGTACCAGGGATAGAACTCCTATTGAAGTCCTATAATTATAAAACATGTATTGCTTTACTTCACAACCAGAATATCTGTTTATCATCGTACTTTTTTTTTAAAGCATTCTTTTTTTTAACCACTAAGCCATATCCCCAGCCCTATTTTGTATTTTATTTAGAGACAGGGTCTCGAAGAGTTGCTTAGCACCTCACCATTGCTGAGGCTGGCTTTGAACTCACCATCCTCCTGTCTCAACCTCCAATGTCCCTGGGATTTAACTTCTTTTTTGTTCACAGGCCTAAGGAAAGGTCTTAGGTTTTTTTCTCTGTGTTCCTGAGAAGTTCTCCAAAAACAGCAGATTTTCCCCTCATACTTAAAGTTCAACAGACAAAGAAAACATAGTTTGGCTGTATAGATTATTTACTACTTAGTAGCTTGGCCTCATTTTGAATCTAAAGTTAGTTTCACGCCTAAAATTTATACTATCTTTAAGTTTTGACACTACAAAGAAAAATACTGGTCCCTTACTATTTTATAAAGATTTCGAGACTATTAAAAATTCTATGCTTTTTGATAAAATGTTTGAAGTGATTTTAAATGTATTTTAAGCAGAAAGTTTATTATTTTCTTGTAGCTTACAGTCTGTTTTGCAATCAAAATTTCCTGCATGATTTTTTAGTACAAAATAATACAAGTTCAGTGAGCATTTTTGCTGTCTAATTTTAAGTTTTCTATTACTTCCCCCCCCCCCTTCCTATTTTCAGCTTTCTAAGAAATATGGAGTCCACGTATGTGGAGAAGGTGGAGAATATGAAACATTCACTTTGGATTGCCCTCTATTTAAGAAGAAAATAATTGTGTAAGATATCATTTTAGAAGTTTTTTGCCCTTTCCTTAAATTTAAGTGATAGAAGAAGCAACTTAACATTAAGCTTGAGGCAACTTTTGTTGGGAGAAATAGAACATGTCCTCTAAGTTCACAAACACTCAATTTGTTTAATACCAGTGAAGTCGTCTGAATACTTAAATCAATACCTGACAAGACGAGGCCTTCATAGAAGCCTATAAACTTTTTAGACATTGCACTTTCGTTTACTTGCTGATTATGGCCTGCAGTAAAACTGGAACCTACACACTGACACTTTTATCCTTTCATGAAGTGTGAATTGCCTGTATTATTTATCTTTCATTACAGCAACATTTGATAAACTGCCACATCAGTAGCCTGTGGGTTCCATTAACTCCATCCTCTTTTTCCTTTTATTTTTGGCTTTAAAAAGTTAGAATAGCATACTAAATATTTCTCTTCAGTTACTTGTATTTATTTTTACATGTAAACTTTGTTTTTAAATAGGTTCAATTTATGGTAAGTAGTATGATTTATTTACCATAAATTGTTAAAATTAGTATACAGAAAAATAGGAGCTTTCTTCAATTTATTACATTATTATCCATGTTCTAATTTATGTCACTCTTGTCATATGCTAAGAAAGCATTTTATCTCCTTTTCCTGAGTTCTTATGCTTCTTAGAAAAGACTATCTGAATTATGCTTGACTGAATGGACAGTTTTTGGTATTTTCAACAATAAGATTTGAATTCTTTGTACATATTAATAAGAGAGGAAGTAAATTAAGAAAATTAAGACAGCTTGAGGTAGATTTTCTAAAAAAAAATATTTATTTAATAGAATATAGCAAAATGTTTTTATCACAAAAATTCATGTACAAAATTCATGTATACTTTCATGTTTTTCCTGTTTTCTTTCCTATTAATAATCAACATAATAATGACTTATTTAGCAAATATTTATCAGGTGTCTATTATGTCCAGATCATCCTACTGACTGTGGTGATCGTACAATGATTCACAAATGAAACATGCATGAGATATTACTTCCATGAAATAGCACTGTTTGATTATTTAAGAAAGACATCCACATGCTAGGGTGAATTTATAGTATAATGGAAAACTTGATATACATTTAGTTACTAATATGAGACTAGCAAAATTCTCCAAGGGGAGAACACTAAGAGGAAGAAATCCAAAGAATAAGACTTTGTCCATTTACCTGAAAAACTGAAGTCCTATAATTATAAAACATGTATTGCTTTACTTCACAACCAGAATATCTGTTTATCATAGTACTTTTTTTTAAGCATTCTTTTTTTTAACCTTTATTTTATTTGCTTATTTTTATGTGGTGCTGAGGATCAAACCCAGTACCTCACATGTGCAAGCACTTTACCACTGAGCCACAACCCCAGCACCTTATCATAATACTTAAACCTAGAAAATGGATGTTTTTCAACCTCTCCATTTTGTGGATATCTGCATCCCTTAAACCTGATGGAGACAAAGTCTTGAGGGGAACTTGTCATGCTATTCAAGAAAAGGTATCAGAGAAAGTATATTAGAACTGTCTAATGCCAAATAGAACTATTCATTGCAGCCAAATAATCATTTATTGAGGGAAATTTTTTAAGTGAAACTGCAAACTGTTTCCCTGCTCTGCAAGAGTTCTTTCTGTAGAAAGAGAGGTGGACAGACAAATCAACAATATGTAAGAGGTGCCACCATACAGATGTGCCTTGAGACACAAAGGAAGTCTTACCTTTTTGTTCTTATTCATTTGTCAGTTTATCACCAAATTCTGATGTTTAAGCATATTATTTCCTCTTTTTTCTTTATAGGTTATCTCTCTCTTCAGCTTCATTTCTTTCTTACTTGATTCCTTTCTTTTAAATCACCTTCCTATTTCTGCCCACTTTGATAGAGCTTTCCCTTTCTGAAGGTTTGTGCTGCCAACCACCTCCAGTGCTTGTTCTATATGTGAACTCTCAGAACATACAGTAGGCACTGATAAGTATTAAGTGTTGTTAAATTGTATTTTATTATTATTTCTGTTTACATGCTTTGTTTCACATATTTTTATGTATTATTCTCTTTTATATTTAGAGGTTATATATTGAGGATTATCCTGGTTCAATGGAAAAAGGATTTTTCTTACTATGTGCAAAATCTTTCCTCCCCTTTAAGATATAATTATCCTTATCATGCCTGCTTAATATGCATCAAATGTAAGTTAACATGCATTATCCATTCTAAAATTATATATAAATGAAAGATATTTTACTTAGACACAGTTTTCCATATGATACAATTAAAAGATAACTTTCTAACAACATTGGACCATTAATAATGATGGCTCTTGTAATTCAAAATTCATTAGGGGAAAATTTAATAATTTTTGTTTGATGTAATAAATTCTGGTCTGCCCTAGTTACCATACAACTAATTATTTATAAGGATTCATATTTCAAATGTCTGATTCAAATAATTTTTTTTTATTTTAAAAAAGAAAAAGACCACATCTTCCATATGCAAAATTGTTTGATTATTATAGGAATATTCTACTTTATATATTTTATATTAAATAAACTTTCACATGCCAAATTATTTGATTATAATTAGGAATATTTTAAACACAGATTGAATCCTTGTTGTATAGTGAAATAATTTAGAGATTGAAATGATTCCAGAACTTTAACATTTTTTAAATCTTCTAGGAAAGACAGTTTCATAAACCTTCATAATTATAAAAGGTTCCACGTTTTTATAATTCACTTTTCATATTAATTAATATATAAAGTCACTAACCTCTAAAATACAAATTTTAGATCAGAAAATAAGTTTTTTTTTTCCTTAGAAGCTCTGATGAAAAGAATTACAGCCTAGCTTTTAAAAGAAGAGGACAATTCCTGGGAAATTATAGGTTCTCAAATCTTAAAAAATTACTACTTTATACATATATATCAGAACTTAAATCCTAAAGTATATTAAAGAAAGTAATCACTTTATTTTCTCTGTTGATGAATAATCCTTTTTAATGTCAGTATTGATATTTTGAATGTCAGTATTTTCCTTTGGATAGTCAGTATTACTATACCACTGCTACAAAGTTGTTACATATGGGGTAAAGGAAAACAAGAATGAATGAAGGAAGGAAGCACTAAATCACATGGTTAAAAAACTATCCATTCGGTCTGGGGTTGTGGCTCAGTAGTAGAGCGCTTACCTAGCATGTGTGAGGCCCTGGGTTCAATTCTCAGCACCACATATAAATAAATAAAATAAAAATCTATTGATAACTAAACAAATATTAAAAGAAAAAAAATTTAAACTATCCATTCATTTTCCACTTTCTCAAACTACTCATATTTGCTACCTACTCAAGATATATTCAGTACAGAGCACCATACTGAGGCATTTCCCCATGAGGAGGAAGCAAAGACTTTTAACTTAGTTGCCTTCTCATATTGATTTTGTATTACCTGGGAATTTATTTAAATGTATTAACTCTTTTTCTTATATTTAAATTTTTAGATCCATTAACCTTTATTTTTGTTATGCTAGGAATACTATATGGCATTATTGATATCTATGTGTGCATGAATCTTTACATGTACATCAAATGTAATATGCATATTAAATATTGTTAAATTGCCATTATTTTGTTTACATGCTTTGTTTCACATACTTTTTAAAGTATTACTCATGAAAGAGACAGTGTTATATATGTATGAAAAAGTATGTATTCATGTGAAGGTAATTAAAATTAGTGTGGATTTCTGATCATTTCAGTAGTTAATATGAAAATGTAAAGGTGTTTGACGAAGTTTAACTATACAGTTATTAATGTCTAATTAATCCCAGCCATTGTACTCTACTGAGCCGGGGTAGATTGGGATGGCACATGAATAGGCAAAGATGAACAAAACTAATACCTCTCACACAATTACAGTAGATGTGTTATAACAGGGCTATAAATACAATACTAAAGAACATGAAGAAGAAAACTAGTACTGACTGTGGGTATAAGGACTGGCTTCACAGAAATCACATCTAGATGTCTGTGAGGGTAGGTGTGAGTCTACAGGACTATCTGTGTATACTTTAGTGAATACAGAGACCATATGTTTGAATTGGAATGGTATACAGTGTCTTGGCCCCAACCTATCACAGTTGTTTCATTAGAGGAGAGGAAAGAACAAAGACCATTTCTGAGTCTCAAAAGAATACAAGGAATTTTCTTTTGAAGTAAGAAGTTCTTTTTAGGTGAGTGTTTCTTTTGAGGTTCTCTCACACATCAGGAGACTGGCCTCAGGAAAGAGGTTCAACCCAGACTTAGCTGCCATTTTAAAGTTGTAAGTAGGCATGAGCTCAATATAGAAAATAAAAAAAAGTGTGGGGGGGATGTGGATAAGCACTTGGAATGGAAATGCCTCACTTATAGAAAAAGTAGTAACGCACTGATTACTTGTGTTAAGAAGGAATGGGGAAGACAGCAGCCAATTAGAAAGCGTATTTGCTGTGGCACAATTGATCTTAATTTTCTGGGTTAGTTTAAAGATGAACTGACAGATCCTGCTTTTAGGACTCAGAGCAATGTACAATGAAAACAAAGACCAGGCATCCTTGAAAAAAAATAGTGGCTTCAGTTCATAGAAAAAGAAGAGCAATAGTGACATATTCTGTCTAAAACTAAAAACTGTTCATATCAGATGTATTCTCTCCCAGTTGAGTCTTGCTTTATATAAATGAATGAAATGATGTTAGTCAATTAGAGATTATTGATTTAATAGAATCCACCAAAATCACATTTTCTTTCATTTAATGCTGAGAATGTTATATATTCTCTCTTTATAATTACCTTGATTCCAAATGCAATAATTGCATCAATTAAGTAAGCTATTTGCTGTCTTCCTTTGTTTTTTAATTGGTGATAACTGACATGAGAAGGGAGGGCTTGCACCTTCCTACTGAGATAGATCCTTTCAGTAGATAGTATTGCTTCAGATTAATTATAGTTTTGGTACACTCCATTATCAGGGATATCAAAACCAAGCTGCCTAAATTAGGCATAATTAAAGCTCAGGATCAGTTTCCAAGACCAGGTTCAGAAACAGATTAAAGTTTAATCTGTTAAGTGACATTGTAACAGGAATTGATGGTTGAATCTGATTGCTCAGCCAAGATACAATTAGAGTAGACAACTCTGAGAAATAAAGAAATAACAAATTAGGAATAACAAACCAAGTGGGGATTAATCCAGAGAGGCAGGTGGTAACAAGCAAGAGGGCTTCCTCTGTACTTTATCTTTCTGTTCCTCCTCATGATACCTGGAAGCATCATTTAGTTGATGTAACCTATGAAGGTAAGTCATATCTTTTCATCAGGATCTTGACTCATGAATGATTCTATTTCTGTTGTGTTATACTTTGCTTTTCTTTTAATGTCCAACAAGTTCTGCCTTCTAATTGGTGGATTATAAGTATACATAGTAATAGAATTTATTATGCCGTATTTGTATATGTACATATTACGTAAAAACTGATTACTCACATTCCCCAGTACTTTCCCTTTCCCACCCAACTCCCTTCCCCTGATCTGTTTGCTCCACTTTAGTGATCATTCTATTGTTGTTATTATTAATATCTTAATTGGTGCATTATAGTTATATATAAAAGAAGTCCTTTTTAATGTTGCTTTTCCTAATCATTAACAAAATGCATATTTGATATAAAGGTTCATGAATGTAACTCACTTTTTTTTTAAATCATCAAACATACTTTTGTTTTTGCTTGTTTGTTTTGGGTACTGGGAATTAAACCCAGGGATCCTTTACCACTAAGCTACATCCCCAGTCTTTTTAATTTTTGATTTTGAGACAGGGTCATGCTAAGGTGCTGAGACTGGCCTCCAGCTTGCAATTCTCCTGCCAAGGATCCCTCCCAAATCACTGGTATTACAGGTGTAATCCACCATGCCTGGCATCAAACATAGTTTTAAAATCTATCTTGAATCTTTCATATAGAATGTAAACATATTTTGTTCATGGAAATTTAGTATTTTGCAGTCACATATTCTGATGTTTCTTCTATTGCCTCTAAATAACTTTATATCACAAAAGTTGATTCAAAAATGATTTTGCCTTAGTGACAAAAGGTCAAAGTAAGTATTTATTCTGCTATACTACAGTGTTCAAAATGCTAACAATATTAATCCAAACAATGTAACTACTTCCTAAGGCATTAAAGAGTTATGAGAAATTTCTATTTAAATTTTCAGTTAAAATGCAAAGTATTATCACTCCCAATAAACAATAATAAAAAATAATTAGCTATTAGAACTTCACACATAATTTGTTATTCATATGTGTTTTATAGGGTATCTTTGATAAAGTTGGGTTAATTTACATGTATCTATATGGTTCCAACAAGCAGTTCATACCATTTTACCTGAATGTGGTAATTACTGTGTCAGGCGATCAATTTTAATAGCAATGATGTTGCAGTGTGAAGAGTTCAGCTGAAGCTTAAACCATCCTGGGTAATGCTTTTGTGAAAGATAATTGAGATTTTGTGTGAAACACTGAATGAATTACCTTTTGAAAATCAAAAGAATAATGAAGATAAAGCACTAATGTTTAATCCCTACCAAGCAAATTTGTGAAAATGAAATTGAACAGGAGTTTAAGTCTTAAAATTGTTCCAAGAGCTTTGAGTGAACCTACATGTTGAACTATGTGCTCTTATGAAGATGAAAAACTTCATTATTTTTTTCAAAAGTTTACTATTCTTGATCCTTTTACCCAATTATTGAATCATTAAAAATACATGTTAATCACTGCATGTTGTACATCAATGGAAATTAGTACACAGTGAGGATTTTTTGTCTCTTCTGTCAGTAACAGGAGTAACTTGCCATAATTTGTATAGTAAATAAATGCATTATAATTATATTTCAGGGATTCTTCAGAAGTGGTTGTACATTCAGCTGATGCATTTGCACCTGTGGCTTATCTACGCTTTTTAGAATTGCACTTAGAAGACAAGGCAAGTAAATCTAAGATTTACAGTGACTTTATTTGAAAAGTGAGATACACACATTGACTCTGTATATATAGCTCTGTGACATTAGATGAGAGGAGAAAGAAAATTGATTTTGTCATTAGTGATTTTTTTCAGCTCCTCAGTCAATAACTAAGAATATTAAAACTGCTTATAATCTTAAGATCGCTATGATACAAAGACATTACATTTCAGAAAAGTTTGCAGGTCAGTGAAATGGGAGTAATACATTAAACAATGAGAAGATAAAGGACAATATAAAACCAAGTATTAAATCATGTAGCAAGATAAGAATTAGGTTATTGTGCATAAGTATCACAGGGAAGATTTGATGATGAATTGGTTTTCTTCATACAAATAAGAAGAGAGGAGAAATACAGCTTTTCTGAAAATATTCAGGGGAAGAGAAGTACAAGGGAAAGATGGAAAATGAGGCAAAAGTGCAGTAGAGCTCTTTTTTAAATATAACAAAATGTCAATTTAATGATGTTGAGTGGGGGCTGAGGTTATAGCTCAGTAGTAGAGCTATTGCCTTACACATGTGAGGTACTAGGTTTGATCCTCAGCACCACATAAAAAATAAATTTAAAAAAATATGTTGAGTGGAATCATAAAAATCTGGATTAGATCCTTTGATTGTAAGGTCTGATCCTTGAAATATTGCTTTATATATTTCTGTCTTCGTAGAAATACTAGCTGAAATTGTGTAAGGAAATGAGACTAATGACAGGAAAAAAAAAAAAAAAAAGATTAGAAAAAGTATTCTGTGTGTCTGTGTTTTTTCCCCAAATCTTGAGACACACTCCTACTTACATGTTTAGGATAGGGAATCTGAAGGATCAAGAGAATTAACAAGGATTCTGCAAAAATTAGGAATAACTCTTTGAATGAGAGTTTCCATAATAGAAAATAGTTACTGATACCAGGTCTCCAGAAAGATGATGATGAACAGGATTGAAAAATAGGTCAGTCAATTGGGCTGGAATTGCCTTTTATCAAAAAACTGATTGAAGTAATACTATCCAAACATTTCTCAGACTTACTAAAAGGAACCCCTTACTTTTAGGTCCTTCTGCTTTTGCTGCATGTACACACACACAAATTCAAAACCATTAAATTCTTGTTTAGATACTACTACCATTATATGTTCAGCTCACCTAAACAGCTCACTATTCACTTTGCTGTTTGGTATTGTATTTGTCTTTACAGTCCATTTCCCTATTGCACATTACAATGTTAGATCTTTAAGGTGAGATATCTACTGACATTGAATAAAAATGATGCATTTACCTTCATTTTCTTCTTATTATTATCTCTCTCTCTCTCTTTTCCAGGTATCTCCAGAGCCTGACAACTATAAAACATCTACGTATATACATAATTTTTGAAAAAGCATTTTCAAAAACATCATTGACTAAGCAGTCATTTTTGTACAGAAAAGTTAACATAGCATTTTGTCAATTACTATGGCCAGTTTTTCCCATTACTTTATTTTTTTATTTTTTAAATGCTTTTTTTAAGAAGAAATTAATAGAATCATTGATTAATTGAAAAAATATCAACAGCTTATTCATTAACATTACCAAATTCTCTATATTGACTTTTTCTTTGGTTAACACAACCTTTCCGTGACTTCTGTGTGACATATGTCTCTTTTGTTCCCCTTTAATTTTACCTGTAACACCTATGTGTGTAATTATTTCTTTCATTGCACTACTTTCCTCTTTATTCTTCCCATCCTTGCAATCTATGTCATGATACAGAAGCATATGAAAAGACAATCACTTTATTTAGCCAGTTGAGTTTATTTTACTGCATATCACCAAAATGATCTCTAATTTTTGTTTTGAATGTACTTATGTTTCAAAAGTATCAACGTTGCTGGACAAATAGGAATAATACCATTACTTTTATTGGTTATTTTATAATCATGTTTATTTACACCCTCTTTAAAAAAAATAGAATGTGGGGCATCTTTCAGTTCACAGCAAAATTGAGATGTACGGAGTTCCCATATATACTCCCTGCTTCCACAGAAGCATGGCCTACTCCACCATTAACTTTCTGTGCCAGAGTCATACATTTTTTACAACTGCTGAACCTATTTTGATTAAATATTATCATAAAAAGCCCATAGTTTACATTAAGGCTCTCTGTTAATTTTTACATTCTATATGTTTTGATAATGTCAAATGACATGTATCCACTATTACAATATCATACAGAATAGTTTTGCCACCTTAAGATCTATGTTCCACCTATTCATTTCTTCATTGGTCTTCTTTAATCTCTGGCAACCACTCATTTTATTGTCTCCATACCTTTGTTTTTTCCAGGATGTCATATAAAATCATACAGTATGTATCCTTTCCCGATTAGCTTCTTTCTCTTATTAATTTGCATTTAGGTTCCCTCATTTTTTTAAAGTCTTGTTAGCTTATTTCTTATAATTACCTAATAATATTCCATTGTCTGAACATAACAAAGTTTATTATATCCTTTCACCTCCTGAAGGACAACTTAGTTGCTTCCACCTTTTGGCAATTATGAATATAACTACTATAAACATCCATGTGCATGTTTTTGTGTAAACGTAAGTTTTCAATTCATTTGTGTAAATACCAATGAGTATGATTATTGTATTTATAAAAGTATAATGAAAGGATGTTTAGCTTTGTAAGAAACTGACAAACTGTCTTCCATTATAGCTGTACTATTTTGCATTCCCACCAGTAATAAATGAGTTTCTTTTCTTCCATTCTTACCAGCATTAGATGTTGTTTTGGCTATTATATTAGGTTTGTAGCATTATCTCATTGTTGTTTAAGTTTGAAGTTCTCTAATGATTTAAGACATTGAGCATCTTTTCATATGCTTATCTGCCATCTGTATATCTTCTCTGGTGAAATTTTTCTTTAGATCTTTTGCCCATTTTTTTTTTCTTTTTTGCCCATTTTTTTTTTCTTTTTTAGAATTTAACCTGTATTTTATTTACTTTTTGGTGGTGTTTATTTGTTTTTATGTGGTGCTGACCATGGTCCCAGCGCCTCACCCATCCTAGGTAAGCACTTTACCACTGAGCCATAAACCAGCCCCTCTTTTGCCCATTTTAATTGGATTATTAATATTAATATTGAGTATTAAGAGTTCTTTGTATATTTTGGATAGCAGGGTTTTTTTGGATATTTCATTTGCACATATTTTCTCCCATTCTGTAGTTTGACATCTGCTTCTCATAGTAATTAATGTTTTTCACAGACCAGAAGTTTTTTAATTTTAATAAAGCCGAGCTTATCAACTCTTTCCTATTTTTATTGTACCTTTAATGTTATATCCAAAAAATTCCACCCAAACCCAAGTCTATCTAGATTTTATTCTATGTTATCTTTTGAGAGTTTGATAGCTTTGTGTTTTACATTTGTGTCTTTAATACATTTTGAATTGATTTTATAAAGGATATAAGATCAGTGTATAGATTTATTTTTTAAAAGTAGATATCCATTTGTTCTAGCACCATTTTTCTTCTTTGTATTGCCTTGTTATTTTAGTTATTTGTGTGAACTATTTCTGGACTCTGTACTTTGTTCCATTGACCCATATATTCCTCTGCCAATACTACACTTTTTGGATTACTAAAACATAGTGAGTCTGGTCAGATAGTATCAGTTATTACTTCAGACTTACTTAGTTCTTCTTCAATATTATATCAACTATACTGTGTCCTTTTTTTTTTTAATTTAACATTTATTTATTTATTTATTTGGTGCTGAGGATCGAACCCAGAGCCTTACCTGTGCTAGGTGAGTGCTCTACCACTGAGCCACAACCCCAGCTCTGTCTTTTGTTTCTTATCCACAAAATACCTTGTTGGAATTTTTATGGGAATTGTGTTGAATCTATAGATAAGGTTGGGAAGAACTGACATTTTGGTAATATTGAGTCTCCTCACATACTTAGTTCTCAGAACTTTGATTTTGTTAATCTTATATAGTTATATATTAAAATTTTATTGAGTTCATCAGAGTTCTGTTTAGATATCTTTTATATCCATTATTATAATTGGACATGTTAAATATGGCCTTAGGACTATTTGTCATTATATATAAAATTTGAACTTATTTCCCACTCCACATGTATTTTTCTCATTTTGTTATTTATCACAACTGATTCACCCCTAGTGGTTCAGGCACAGAATTTTGTCATCGTTCTGTAAACTATATCTCTGTCACCATGAACATTCAATTGATTATCTCATCCTTTATATTGTAGTTCTAATATATCTCTTACCTCATTACATCCCCATGGCCATCTCTTCAATTAAAGTTGTACCTTGCCCAAACTCTTCTAGTTTGAGTCCATTCTTTGCTTCCATACGTTTCATAGTCAGTTCTACCACCATATTGATTTTCCTTTCTAGTGTTCATTTCCTTGCACAAAATTCCACAATAGTGTTACATTCCTTTCTAAAGTTATAAGACGATTGGCCATGAATCAAAGGCCATTTGGCATATGTCTATAGCAACTTTTTCACTCTTTGTCTTAGGCCTCTCTTATATGTATCCTTTGTTCTAATAATACTGAAACATTTAGATACTCCCTTCTGCTTTTCTTCTCCCTTACATTTGCTTATTTTGTCTTATCTGCTTTCTTTTCTTCTTCCCTTTAACTGATTACATCTTATCCATGACACAACCTTGAACTCAAATACTGTGTCATGCATTTATTCAACAAGATAAACTACCCTAACACTTTGTTTCTTCCCGTTTTTTGTGACAAATAACTTTATTTAGCTTTATGTTATCAAGGACTTAAGTAATTTTACTAGGTTGCAAATTTCTTGAGGACTGATCTTTTTCATTGTCTCACCCTCTGGTTCAGCTATTAGCTTTTAAGTGTTAGGTAAAAGTTCAATATGAGGGGCTAGGTATGTGACTCAGTTGGTAGAGTGCTTGCCTAGCATATGCACGATGTACTGAGTTCAATCCCTAAAATTGGGAAAAAACAAGTTCAATAAGAAGTTTGCAATTGAACTAATTATTTATACTTTGTTTTTTCCTTCATACAGACTCGTAGAGATACGTTTTCCATTTTATGTTGAATATCATTTTATGAATAACTTTATTTTTTATTATAGAAAACTGCTCTAAGCAAACTAGAATATAAAATACAACATTTAGAGAGATTGTTTTGTGTATATTTTAAGTTATCATTCAGATTTTCACTTTGTATGTGATGACTACTATTAAACTTTTAAATAATTTATTTAAATTTTACCTTTAAGTTAAAATCTTGAATTATTTATGTGTGTATTAAAATATCAACTAAACATGGATCCCAAGCAAAATAGTTGAATAATGCAAAGCTCTGAGTTAAAAATGGGGAAATATATTAAAATTTCTTTGGGACCCTGATTTTATTGCTTATGGCAAGCTCGATATTAAGATGTATCATATATCACTGCAATGATGGGCATGAGAAAATGAAAAATACAAAGCTTTACATAAATCAACCAAAAGATCATATTAAAATGTATAGCCTTCAAAAAGAGAAAAATCAAGACTTTTATTTGTAACTATTCAGATACTTTTCCTTATATAGTTGTTTTGGATTTTCAGATAGATTTATGGAAAATAGTATTTCAAATTAATTGTTGGCAAAGCCAAGGTATTTATAAAGAAGCAAGGTCAGGGCTGGGACTGTAGCTCAGTGGCAGAGTGCTAACCTAGCATGTGTGAGGCACCAGGTTCGATCCTTGGCACCGCATTAAAAAAAAAAAAAAAAAAACTAAACAAATAAAGGCATGATGTCCATCTACATCTATTTAATCTTTTTTTAAAGTGAGGTTCACAGAAATTTAGCTTTGCTAATGTTCTACTATGACTTAGTACTTAATTTTACTTTTTTGGAAATAATCACTTGGTTACAAATTTTATCCTATAATCACTTAGTACTTTTTTGTTGAAATAATTACATAGGAAATTATGCTTTGTATAATTATAAAAGCCCACAAACCTAGAATTTGAAAGACATCACTATTTTGTGTCCTTTTTTTTTTTTTGCCCTTTTCATTTTATTTTGCATTATTTTCAAAATTACAGTATTTCAGATATATCATCAAATACTTGAAAAAACACTGTAACATTAAACCATCTTCATGCTTTTGTTTTTCTCTTCATCAAACCTGCGACTTTGAGTAATTACTCAGTTCTACATGGAATTAATTAAGTATGGACAAATTACAGAATAATTCTAGTTTTGATATTAAGTACAAATTACTAACAGTATTCATTATTCCTAGTACTGTAATACAGCAACAGATATCACTAGGTTAGCTAATCTGAGCTAAAGTTATGGCCATACTATATTGTTGATTCAAAAATTAAGAATAATGTTTAAGTTATGGTTTTGTCTTTCTCCTGTATCTGCCTGTTTTTATGGTATAAACTTGGAGCTTATAAAAAAGTTTGTGTATGAATGAGAACTGTAAGAGCTACATATAAAACTGCTATATTGATATTGGATTTGGTTATGGGGGACAAAAAAGGAGAAAAACACAGAGAAGCTTAATGCTTTATATTTCTGTAATTTATGTTTTCTTACAATGAGCATTCACTTTAACTCAAAAAGAAATTGATTAAGGAAATTTACCTTCTCCCAACATTTACCATCAGCCTAAAGAGAAGAAAGCTTATTTGGAAAGGTTAAAACAAGGTATTTAAACCTAAATGATACAACTTGGGACTTGGATGTGCCTTGCACCATAAATACTTCTGGGATGGAGTTGCTATAGGTGATCACTGAAGCTATTAATAAACATTAGAGTCACCCAAATTTAGAGCTACTTGATTAATTTCTAACCCTAGTAAATAAACCTCAGTAGTAGTAGTGACATGTCATTGTGTTGGTGTTTTAGTCAGCTTTTTCATCACTGTGGCCAAAAGACCTAACAAGAATGATTAAAGGGAGAAAAGTTTATTTGGCTCACAATTTCAGGGGTTTTAGTCCATAGACAGCTGACCCCATTGTTCCGGACCAAAGGTGAAGCAGAACAGATGGCAAAAAGGCTTGGTAGAAATACTCATCCCAGGACATGACCACCAGGAAGCAGAGCTCCACTCATCAGAGATAAAATATATAAACCAAAGACATGCCTTTAATGACCTACTTCCTTCAGCCACACCCTATGTGCCTAGAGTTATCATCCAATTAATACATATCAGTGGATTAAGCCGATTAAATTATACCTCTTGAAACCCGCGGAGGGGCAGAGCCGCCCCCCGCTCCTGCAAGGTAGGCGGACCTGCGACCCACTGGCTGCACAAGCCCAGCGGCCTGCGGAGGGGCAGAGCCGCCCCCCACGCCTGCAAGGTAGGCGGAACTGCGAACACCGACAGAACAGGCCCAGCGGCCCACGGAGGGGCAGAGCCGCCAACCGCGCCTACAAGGTAGGCGGACCTGCGACCCACCGACAGAACAGGCCAAGCGGCTCGCAGAGGGGCAGAGCCGCCACCCGCGCCTGCAGGGTAGGCGGACCTGCTACCGACCGGCAGAACATGCCCAGTGTCCTGCCAGCGTGGTAGGCACATTGCCCCAATTGGAGGAGGGGCAGAGCCGCTGCCCGCACCTGCGAGGAAGACTTTGCAACTATACAAGAGCAATATAAATATATAGGGGGAAAATTCAATAACACAACAGTTTCACCAAGCAGAAAGAAATGCGAACAGTATGAAAAGACAAGGAAAGAAAGGACCACAAGAAATGCGGGTCAACTCAACGTTAGAAGAGGTAATATCTGCAGCAGATGGAATGTCAGATAAAGAATTCAGGATATACATGCTTCAGATGACATAACAATCATAAATATATATGCCCCAAACAATGGTGCAGCTATGTTCATCAAACAAACTCTTCTCAAGTTCAAGAGTCTAATAGACCACCATACAATAATCATGGGAGACTTCAACACACCTCTCTCACCACTGGACAGATCTTCCAAACAAAAGTTGAATAAGGAAACTATAGAACTCAATGACACAATTAATAACCTAGACTTAATTGACATATATAGAATATACCACCCAACATCTATTGGAATTTATTGGCATCTTCTCTGTGTCTGCATATAGAGCAATTGTTTTTATATAAAGAATGTTTTGCACAGACGGTTGTCCTCTTGGGATATACCTTTTGTTTTCAAAAGAGTTTCAGGAAGCAGCAGTCGTACAGCCAGCCAGCAGTCATCCGGGTATACATTAGTATATCCCCAGTGTTGCTTTCTAATACAGAAGCTTAACTTAATGCAGTGGATTATCTTACATCTGAAGAAGTGATCTAAGGTTGGCACTTTTCAGTCCTAAGGCTGTGTTTCTACACGAAGCATTCTGAAAATTGTGGTGTGATGCTGCTCTTGGTGCTCTCCTGTTACTCTTTCTGCCCAAATTTTCAAAATTATGGATTAGAAAGTCACTTGTTAAACATTAGTAGGTGTTCTTGGGGGAAGAAATGTATTTGCTTAGGGGAGCAGGCTGCCAGGGTAGGAAGGAGCATGATTTGCATTGCAGTCATTGTGCACACTCAAGGTTGTGCTGGAATTGGTAGCTGCACATAACCCCGTGATGAGTACTTCAGTAACAAACAGTTGAGGGCCCACCGTATGTCCTAGGCCAGAATAGGCACTAAAAAGAAAGTGCTAAATAAAAGTTACACTTTTTTCTCAGCAGCACATGGATCCTTCTCAAAAATAGATCATATATTATGTCACAGGGCAACTCTTAGACAATATAAAGGAGTAGAGATAATACCATGCATCTTATCTGATCATAAGGGAATGAAACTGAAAATCAATGATAAAAGAAGGAAGGAAAAATCATGCATCACTTGGAGAATTAACAATAGGTTACTGAATGATCAATGGGTTATAGAAGACATCAAGGAGGAAATTAAAAAATTCTTAGAGATACATGAAAACACAGACACAACATATCGGAATCTATGGGACACATTGAAAGCAGTTCTAAGAGGAAAATTCATTGCTTGGAGTTCATTCCTTAAAAAAAGAAAAAACCAACAAATAAATGATCTCATACTTCATCTCAAAATCCTAGAAAAAGAAGAGCAAAACAACAGCAAAAGAAGTAGAAGGCAAGAAATAATTAAAATCAGAGCTGAAATTAATGAAATAGAAACAATTGAAAAAATTGACAAAACTAAAAGTTGGTTCTTTGAAAAAATAAATAAAATAGACAGACCCTTAACCATGCTAGCGAAGAGAAGAAGAGAGAGAACTCAAATTACTAGCATACGGGATGAAAAAGGCAATATCACAACAGACACTTCAGAAATACAGAAGATAATCAAAAATTATTTTGAATCCTTATACTCCAATAAATTAGAAGATAGTGAAGGCATAGATAAATTTCTTAAGTCATATGATCTGCCCAGATTGAGTCAGGAGGATATAGACAACCTAAACAGACCAACATCAATTGAGGAAATAGAAGAAACCATCAAAAGACTACCAACTAAGTAAAGCCCAGGACCGGATGGGTATACAGCAGAGTTTTACAAAACCTTTAAAGAGGAACTAATACCAATACTTTTCAAGCTACTTCCGGAAATAGAAAAAGAGGGAGAACTTCCAAATTCATTCTACGAGGCCAACATCACCCTCATTCCTAAACCAGACAAAGACACTTCAAAGAAAGAAAACTACAGACCAATATCTCTAATGAACCTAGATGCAAAAATCCTCAATAAAATTCTGGCGAATCGGATACAAAAACATATCAAAAAAATTGTGCACCATGATCAAGTAGGATTCATCCCTGGGATGCAAGGCTGGTTCAATATACGGAAATCAATAAATGTTATTCAGCACATCAATAGACTTAAAAATAAGAACCATATGATCATCTCGATAGATGCAGAAAAAGCATTCGACAAAGTACAGCATCCCTTTATGTTCAAAACTCTAGAAAAACTAGGGATAACAGGAACATACCTCAATATCGTAAAAGCAATCTATGCTAAGCCTCAGGCTAGCATCATTCTGAATGGAGAAAAATTGAAGGCATTCCCTCTAAAATCTGGAACAAGACAGGGATGCCCTCTCTCACCACTTCTGTTCAACATAGTTCTCGAAACACTGGCCAGAGCAATTAGACAGACGAAAGAAATTAAAGGCATAAAAATAGGAAAAGAAGAAATTAAATTATCACTATTTGCAGTTGACATGATTCTATACCTAGCAGACCCAAAAGGGTCTACAAAGAAACTATTAGAGCTAATAAATGAATTCAGCAAAGTGGCAGGATATAAATCAACAAGCATAAATCAAAGGCATTCCTGTATATCAGCGACAAATCCTCTGAAATGGAAATGAGGACAACCACTCCATTCACAATATCC
Source organism: Marmota flaviventris (assembly GCF_047511675.1). Taxonomy (NCBI): domain Eukaryota; kingdom Metazoa; phylum Chordata; class Mammalia; order Rodentia; family Sciuridae; genus Marmota; species Marmota flaviventris. The sequence goes on along the minus strand of NC_092499.1, from coordinate 84,749,021 downwards.
TCAAAAAAAATAAAATACTTGGGAATCAACCTAACAAAAGAGTTGAAAGACTTATACAATGAAAACTATAGAACCCTAAAGAGAGAAATAGAAGAAGATCTTAGAAGATGGAAAAATATACCCTGTTCATGGATAGGCAGAACTAACATCATCAAAATGGCGATATTACCAAAAGTTCTCTATAGGTTTAATGCAATGCCAATCAAAATCCCAACAGCATTTCTTGTAGAAAGAGATAAAGCAATTATGAAATTCATATGGAAAAATAAAAGACCCAGAGTAGCAAAAACAACTCTAAGCAGGAAGTGTGAATCAGGTGGTATAGCGATACCAGACCTTAAACTATACTACAGAGCAATAGTAACAAAAACAGCATGGTACTCGTACCAAAACAGGCGGGTGGATCAATGGTACAGAATAGAGGACACAGAAACCAATCCACAAAACTACAACTATCTTATATTTGATAAAGGGGCTAAAAGCATGAAATGGAGGAAGGATAGCATCTTCAACAAATGGTGCTGGGAAAACTGGAAATCCATATGCAACAAAATGAAACTGAATCCCTTTCTCTCACCATGCACAAAAGTTAACTCAAAATGGATCAAGGACCTTGATATCAAATCAGAGACATGGCATCTGATACAAGGAAAAGTTGGTTACGATCTACATACTGTGGGGTCAGGCTCCAAATTCCTCAATAGGACACCCATAGCACAAGAGTTAATAACTAGAATCAACAAATGGCACTTACTCAAACTAAAAAGTTTTTTCTCAGCAAAAGAAACAATAAGAGAGGTAAATAGGGAGCCTACATCCTGGGAACAAATCTTTACTCCTCACACTTCAGATAGAGCCCTAATATCCAGAATATACAAAGAACTCAAAAAAATTAAACAATAAGAAAACAAATAACCCAATCAACAAATGGGCCAAGGACCTGAACAGACACTTCTCAGAGGAGGACATACAGTCAATCAACAAGTACATGAAAAAATGCTCACCATCTCTAGCAGTCAGATAAATGAAAATCAAAACCACCCTAAGATATCATCTCCAGTAAGATTGGCAGCCATTATGAAGTCAAACAACAACAAGTGCTGGCGAGGATGTGAGGAAAAGTGTACACTTGTACATTGCTGGTGGGACTGCAAATTGGTGCAGCCAATTTGGAAAGCAATATGGAGATTTCTTGGAAAACTGGGAATGGAACCACCATTTGAACCAGCTTTCCCCTTCTCGGTCTATTCCCCAAAGACCTAAAAAGAGCATGCTACAGGGACACTGCTACATCGATGTTCATAGCAGCACAATTCACAATAGCAAGACTGTGGAACCAACCTAGATGCCCTTCAATAGATGAATGGATAAAAAAATGTGGCATTTATACACAATGGAGTATTACTCTGCATTAAAAAATGACAAAATCATAGAATTTGCAGGGAAATGGATGGCATTAAAACAGATTATGCTAAGTGAAGCTAACCAATCCCTAAAAAACAAATGCCAAATGTTTTCTTTGATATAAGGAGAGTAACTAAGAACAGAGTTGGGAGGAAGAGCATGAGAAGAAGATTAACATTAAACAGGGGTGAGAGGTGGGAGGGAAAAGGAAAGAGAAGGGAAATTGCATGGAAATGGAAGGAGACCCTCATGGTTATACAAAATTACATACAAGAGGAAGTGAGGGGAAAGGGGAAAAAAAAACAAGGGGGAGAAATGAATTACAGTAGATGGGATAGAGAGAGAAGATGGGAGGGGAGGGGATGGGGGATAGTAGAGGATAGGAAAGGCAGCAGAATACAACAGACACTAGTATAGCAATATGTAAAACAGTGGATGTGTAACCGATGTGATTCTGCAATCTGTATACGGGGTAAAAATGGTAGTTCATAACCCACTTGAATCAAAGTGTGAAATATGATATGTCAAGAATTATGTAATGTTTTGAACAACCAACAATAAAAATTAAAGAAAAAAAATTGGGGGAAAATTAATAAAAACTCGAAGTGCAAAAAAATAATTATATCTCTTATAACCTAGTCATTTCACCTCTGGACATTCTTGCATTGTGTCATACATGAGCTTTTGGGGAGCACAACATATCCAAACTATAAGTTAGGGAGTCAGGATTCAAAGTGGGAAATGAAAGATTGTTTTTATACCCTAAATCTATAGACATCTGGCTAATATGAAGAGAAAAATAACAAATAAGCAACCAACTATTTTCCTTTTCTGCTTTAAGACTTTTTTACTTTATTGAAATGCTGTTCCGTGTAAATTTTGTTGTTATTTTAATAAATAAAGTTTTTGATTTGTCTTTTCTGAAAGCTTCAGTTTGGTGATTACTTAAAAACGAAAGTGGCATACTATTTATTTATTCAGTACATATTTATTGAGTGCTTATAGAATGCCTATCCTTGTTTCAGCATTTGGGGATATAGTAGTGAACTGAACCATCTAAAATTATTGCCTTCTTAGAACATGTGTCCTATGGAGTAAAATAGAAAAACAAGTAAATCACATAGATAAAGTACAGGGAATGGAGTAAAAATTGCCTCACTCACTGCCCACAGATGTGATGTGATGATTAAATGATATATTTAAACCCAGATTGGGAGTAAAAACACCAGTCATTTTGGTCACATTGGCAGATGTTGATTATGAGCTTTGTGTACCTGAAGTGGGGTGGGGAAGAGGTAAGTCTTACCAGGAGTCTGTCGTTAAAGCCAAAGAGTGAATCAGTGAACTTGGAAAGAGTTCAAAAGAAAATATTCAGAATAAATTATGGAGAAAAACAAAAGACACACACAAACTGGGCATGGTGATGCATGCCTATAATCACAGTGACTCAGGAAGCTGAGGCAGGAGGATTGCAAGTTCAAAGCCAGCTCATCAACTTAGCGAAACCCTAAACAACTTGGTGAGATGTTGTCTCTAAATAAAATATAAAAAAGGGTTGGGGATATGGTCTACTGGTAAAGCACCCCTGGGTTTAATTCCTAGTACCAAATAATAATAATAATAATAATAATAATAATAATAATAATAATAGAATAGAAGATTAGATACAGTGAGAAGATCTAAAATACATGTAATTAGATTATCAGAAACAACAGAAAGGAAATAGGGAAGGTGCCATATTTAAAAACATAATAGCTGAAAATTTTCCAAAGCTGTTAAAACATACCAAGGTATCAATTCAATAAGTCTTATGAATTTCAAATAAAATAAAAAGATCCACATTTAGGCACATGATGGTAAAACTGGAAATAAAAAGGCAAAGAAAAAAATTGCAAACAGTCCAAGTAGGTTAAAGAAGCAACAATTAGAATTAAACATGACTTTTTAACAACAAAATTGAAGTCAAAAGACAATGCAATCATGTCTTTTATAATGTTACATGAAAACAAATACAATCCAGAAAAAAAAAAATACCCTTCAAAAATAAGTGCAATAGTACACGCCTGTAAGCCCAGCAACTCAGGAGGTTGAGGCGGGAGGATCACAAGTTCAAAGCAGCCTCAGCATTTTGCAAGGCTTTAAACAACTTAGACCCTGCCTCAAATTAAAAAATTAAATTAAATTAAATTAAAAAGTCTGGGGTGTGGCTCAGTTGTTAAGCACCCCTGGAGTCAATCCCCAGTACCAAAAATACTAATAATAATAATAAGAAGAAGAATGAGAAAAATTCCAAGCGAGTAATAATGCATTTGACAAAACTCAATGGTGAATGTGTAATGTTCTATTTTACTCTGTATTTTTCCCCCTTAAGAAATAAATACCTGGGCTGGGGATGTGGCTCAAGCAGTAGCACGCTCACCTGGCATGTGCGGGGCGCTGGGTTCGATCCTTAGCACCACATAAAAATAAAGATGTTGTGTCCACTGAAAACTAAAAAATAAATATTTAAAAAATTCTCTCTCTCTCTCTCTCTTTCTCTCTCTCTCTCTCTCTCTCTCTCTCTCTTTTTAAAAAAAGAAATAAACACCTGGTATGACTCTACTTTGTGTACAACCAGAGACATGAAAAATTGTGCTCTATATGTGTACTATGAATTGAAATGCATTCTGCTGTCATGTATAACAAATTGGAATAAATAAATATATTTAAAATTTAAAAAAATAAACAAATATTTAACCTAATTATCAACATGCCTGATAATGTGTTTAGGAATAAAGTCTGCAATTTATTAGGAAATGCTTAAAAATATAAGATAGTTAATAGTGAATGGATGACTAGATAGATTTACAATAAAATAATGCAGTGTTAATTGTAGATTTTAGATGGTGGATATATAGGTGATAATTGTAAAATCTTTTAAATTGTATGTATGGAACTTTTCTTCATAAAAATTTGAGAAAAATTAAAGGGAAATTAAGAAATTTTCAAACAAAACATAGGAATATGTTTTCTTTTTGGAGACACTTTAGACTTCATAACAACATAGTCAAATGCATTACTCTTGTATTTGTGGTGCTGCTGGTACAAACAGACCTACTGCTCTGAAAGTATTGCACATACAATTATGTACAGTATATAATACTTTTTTATATTAATTTTTATTTATATATAACAGCAGAATGCATTACAATTCTTGACCACATATAGAGTATAATTTTTCATATCTGGTTGTATTCAAAGTATATTCACACCAATTCGTGTCTTCACACATGCACTCTTGATAATGATGTCCATCACATTGCACCATCATTTCTAACCCCATGCCCCCTCCCTTCCCCTCCCACCCCTCTGCCCTATCTGGAGTTCGTCTATTCCTCCTATGCTTCCCTTCCCTACCCCACAATGAATCAGCTTCCTTATATCAGAGAAAACAATCAGCATTTGGTTTGGGGGATTGGCTAACTTCATAAATGTGTTTAGCTTATGTATTTACCATACCATAATCTTTATTGTTATTCTAGAGTGTATTCTTAATACTTATTTTAAAAATATTTATTGTGAAATAGTATGTCAGTTTACACCAGCAGTAGCCTCATTCATCTCGTGTTTATTTTTTCTCTTAATTGAATCCAGAGGACTAGTCCAGTATTCACCCATAATATCTACATTTGTGTAAGTATAGTTCTGCTTGACTCAATAATAGGCAGTAATTTTGAGAAATGCACCATTAGATGATGTCTTCATTGTGCAAACATCAGTATACTTGCACAGATCTTTACATAGGCTTTATATGGTATAGCCTATTGCTATTGTGACTTTTTACTGGCAACATTAGGTGGGGATTTTGTACATTTATAGATCACAATGAACAAAACAACATGAGATCAAATCAAGCAAAAGAAAATGATACAGTCAAGAAATGTAGTAAACAAGATGATAAGGCTTCTGCTAGTATAACACTGCATACTACTTAGAGCAAACTATTTTTTAAGTGAGTAGAAGGACTAGACCTTAACAATTAAAAGTATGATATAGTAACTCCAGAAACCAGTAATATAATTCTAACCATTGTCAATGTTACATACTGTACGTAATTGTATGTGCTATACTTTCATACGGAGAACACAATAGATTTGCCTATACTAGCAAAAACACATGAGTAATATGTTGGCCTACACAATTATGAAGACTATGAAGTCCCTAGGCAGCATGAACTTTTTAGATTTACTATTACTATAATCTTGAGACCACCATCATATCTACAGTCTGTCACTGACCACAGTGTCATGTGACACATGCCTGAATACTATTATGTTTACAATGATGAAATTGCCTAATAATGCATTTCTTAGAGCACATTCTTGTTGTTAAGTGACTATAAATTTATATAAGGCACAAAAAAGAAAGAAGAGAGAAAAATTAGATAAAAAAAAATTAGAGACACACCTATTTTCCCCCAAATCTGAGGAAAGTAGACATGCAGAAGCAAGAGTAAATAACTAAATAATATGAATTCAAAGAGGCCTACTCTCTGATACACTATAATTAAACCATCAGAAGTCAAAGATAATGTCATAGGCAAGATGACAGAATAGGTTCTGAACTCACTTCTCTTCCTAGTAATGAAAATTTGGCAATCATACAAGGACAAAAAGTGTTTTACTGGAAGCTTTGTGATCCAAATAACAGGTTGCAAAGCCCTGATGATGCTCAAGACTAAGGAGGGTCTCCTTGAGAAGGTTAGCCTGCACCCCATTGGATGGATCCATTGATAATAGTCTCAGCTAAACACTGAGTGCAGTCCTCTTTGCTTGAGGTCTCACCTCTATTCTGACTTGTCTCAGTCCTATCACCAGGAGCATTTACCAAGGGACCTGGAAGTCACCACAGTAATGTATATACTCAGTGGCAGGTCCACCAAATTAAGTACTGGATGTGGATCCTGAAGTGGTCTTATGACTCAGCCCCAATTCTGCTTTGTTATATAGTCTGGAGGTATTCCTACTCAGAAGGAACCTAGAAGGAGACACACCTATTTGTATTTTTAGTGGCAGGCCTGTGGACCTCAGACCTAATTAAACAGTAAAGTTGTTCATAATTAGGCATTAGCCACAAAATATGTGGGTCCAGGGATAGTCCTACCCAACCAGAGATGCTCTTAGAGACACACAACACACATTTGTACTCCCAGTAGCAAACCATCCGTATTGTTGGCTTTATACCCTGAACTTTGCCTATGACTTATCTCTAACATCACTCTGCTATAGTCTTGGGGTAGTACTGCCTACCTGTGTACTCTGCAGAAGGCACTTGTATCTCTGCTCCAGTAACAAGCCTACTAACTTCATGTCTTTCTGGGGACACTAAAGCCAGCCCTATGACTCTGCTCTATTCCCTATATATTGTGTTCCATGAGCAGTTCTTCTTAAGCAGGCAGGTATCCAGCAGGAGTCACAATCATTCAGTCCTTGGTAACAAGCCTACTTACTATATGCAGACCAAGTAACCCCGTGACCTCTCTCAAATCCTGTTCAGCCATGGTTCCAGAGACAATCCCATCCACATAGGAACCTGGCAGGAATCGCATCCACTTGCTCCTCCAGTAGCAGGCTCCCTAACTGCAGAACTGAATACAGACCCAGCAGTATACATGTAACATTGCTCTAGCCCCCCACTCCATTGACCAGGATCCCCAAGCAGTAAGACAAGCAGATCTTTACCTGGCAGAATCTGCCTCTAAAGAAAGACTGCAAAAGATGTTTATTCTTTCAATTGTACAGAATACAATGAAAGGTCATATGAATGAAAATGAAAGTCAAATAACAACACCAAAGGCAACATATAAAGCTCCAATATACTACACTAAAATAATGGAGTTGCATGGACTACTTGACAGAGAATTGAAAATATTCATTGAAAGAAGCTCAATGAGCTAGTTATAAGAGAACCAAGATAGACAACTAAACAAAAGCTGGAAAACAACACATGAATTAAATAAGAAGTTTAATAAAGATATAGAAATATTTTAAAAGAACAAGGCAGAAAATCCTGGAGCTGAAGAATACAATGACTGAAGTGAAAAAAAGTCAGTAGTTTCAAAAACAGACTGAGTCATACAGAAGAGTCAGTGAAATCAAAGGGAAACCATTGGAAATTATCCTGTCAGAGGAACTAAAAAAAAAGTAGAGTAGTAAAGAGTGAAATAAGCATATTTGACTCCTATGCATCACCAAGTGAATCAATTCATGAACTATCAGAAGAAGACAAAGAGCTGAAATTCTGTTAAAAGAAATGACTGAAAACTTTTCAAATCTAGGGAGAGAAATGAACATTTTGAGTCATGAAACCCAATAGACTTAAATATATTGAACCCAAAGTGGTCTATAACCAAGGTATTTAATGAACATTTCAAAAGTCAGTGAATGAAATGGGAGGGAGGGAAGATGGTGGATTACAGTGAACAGCATTTCTCCTATCTCAGCTATCCAGAACTCAAACAGTAGGAATACTTCTCCCCTAGGATTAGAGTGAAAAATCCTGAGACTGGAAGGGCAGTCTGCCCACTAGCTGAACCAGAGACTGTTCAACTCATTAAACCGATCTAAAATAATAATAATAATAATCACCCTGCAATCCAGGAGCCACCTTGGGACTGCAGTGCAGCAGAACCAACAAGAACTGGAAATCCAGGTCCATGAGTTCACCACTAGGTGTGCATGGGCCTTTCTGAGCCTAGCAAGGAATTGACTGGGCCTAGCAAACCCACGAAAAGTCCAAAACTGGAAGCATTTCACCTGGGGGAAAAGATTGAAGAGTCTGGAGAGAACCCAGCTCTCCCTAGCCCCATGACTCCTGTGGCTGGCAGTGGTTTAGAGCCAGCTACAGCAAGTTGGGTGGTTGGAAAAGTAGGTGTGAGGGCACTTGGCTCTCTACTTGCCCATCTAGCCATTCCAGCACTAACTAGGTTGTCAGGGCCCACCCAAGGCAGCGCTTCCAGGATCCCAATACCAGCCCGGTCCCTGGTTCACTCTGCAGTCTGGTACTCACAGGTCCTCGGGTCCTTGTCACCCACTGGGTTTGGGACCAGTCTAGCACGTACTTGGGCACCCTGTCTACAGTCCCCAACCCAGCCCACTGCTCAACCTACTAGGCCCACAATTTTGCCACCATCCCATAACCCAGCCGGCCAGCCTGCCACATCTCTGCCAGGACTGCCCAGCAAAGCACACAGCTTTGCCACTAACCCACAGGACCCATCACCCAGCCCAGATACACCTAGCCAAAGCCAGCTAGGCCCAACAGACATGGCCACCTGCTTTACCACCTGGCCACACCCCAGCTTACTGGGCACACTGCTTCACCACCAGGCCCACCTGGTCCAGCCAACCACTTCTCCTCCTGGCCTGCCAAGCTTGCCACTTTACCTCCTGTCTCACCCAGAGTGGGCTGACTGGGCCCAGCCAACAGGCCAGTGTACCACATGGCCTAGCCAGCTGCTTTGTCACCTGGCTGTAGTCCAGCTTGTCCAATACAACATGTGCTGCCAGGCACACCTGCCCAGGCAGCAGCTTCACCACTTGGCCAGCAGCTCAGCCTACTTACACCAATCTCCCAGGAAGAGAAGTTGGGAAGTCTTAAAACTTCAACTTGGTGAGCAACACAATAAAAAGGAAAGACTCAACAGCTCACAGCCCTTACTCTCATACTCAGTTCATACATCAAGAAGAAACAAAAAGAAAATCAGTTGGGCACAAACAACAAACACATAATTTGGCAGAATCAGTCTCACTATTTTTCCCACCCTAGTAGAAATGATTCCTCAATCTTAGGATTTTTCCTTTTTTTTTCTCTCTCTCTCTCTTTTTTTTGTTTTGGTTTTCTATATTGGGTTTTTGTTTTTATTTGGATGTATACTAATTGATTCAAGGACTACTGTACATATACATATTTGTTTTCTTCTCATTTCTAGACTTTTTTTCTTAAGGTGTTATTTTCCCATGCTCTATATTTTGAGGGTTAGGGTTTTTGAGTAGCATATTTTGATTTTGTGTTGTATGGTTTTGCTACTACTCTGTCTCCTTTGTCTCCCTCTCTCTTTTTTCTATTGCTGACAGCCAAATTACATTCTCTTTCTCCTCCTTTATATTCTTCTAAATTTTCCAATTCTTTCTCATTGAAAATATATCCTAAGTTACCACTTCATCTGCCCTGTTTATCCTTTGAAATTGCAAATACTTTTCTACCCTCTGATCTCTTCTTATTTCCTCATAATAAACTCTATCCTTAATATCTTTTAATACTAATTTTCATACATCAAACAAACTCTTCTCAATGTAAAGAATCAAACAGACCACAATACAATAATACTGAGTGACTTTAATAAACCTATCTCATCCTGGACAAATGCTCCAAAGAAAAACTAAATTTAAAAAATATAGAACCATAATATACTATTAGTAATTTAGACTTAACAGACATATATAGAATATTTCATCTGTCAATGACTGAATACACTTTCTTCTTAGCATAACATGGATCTTTCTCTAAAATAGACCATATCTTAGGCCACAAAGCAATTCTTACCAAATGCAGAAGAATTCAGATAATACCTGGCATCCTATCAGATCATAATGGAATGAAATTAGGAATCAATGATAAAATTAAAAATAGAAGCTTCTCCAACACATGGAGACTAAATAATATGCTACTGAATGACCAATGGATAGCACAAGAAATTAAGGAAAAAATTAAAAAAAATACTTAAAGGTAAATCAGAATAATGATGCAGTATATCAAAAATCTCTGGAACACTGTGAAGGCAATGCTAACAGGAAAGTTCTTAACATTAAGTTCATTCACTAAAAGATTAAAAAGTCACCAAATAATGTAACATTACATCTCAAAGCCCTAGAAAGACAAATCAACCCAAAAGCAGTAGAATATACTAAAAAAATTAAAATCAGAGTCAAAATCAATGAAACAAACAAAACACCCAAAAAATTAAAATGTCAACAAAATAAAAAGTTTGTTCTTAGAAAAAAATAATAAAATTGATAAGCCTTACCAAGATAATGAAGAGAATGAGAACAAAAACTCAAATTATTAAAATTCTTGATGAAAAAGGAAATATCAACACAGACACTACTGAAATACAAACAATAATCGGAAACTTTCTGAAAATCTATACTCCAGTAAAATAGAAAATCATGAAGACATTGACAAATTTCTAGAGACATATGACCTACCCAAATTGAATCAGCAGGACATAGAAAATTTAAACAGATCAATTTTCAGCAATAAAATTGAAGATGCCATCAAAAGCCTACCAACAACAACAAGAAAGACCAGGGCCAGATGGATTCTTAGCCAAGTTCTACAAGACCTTCAAAGAAAAACTTACACCAATACTCCTCAAAGTATTTCATGAAATAGAAAAGGAGCAAACTTTCCCAAACTCATTCTATGAAGCTAGTATCACCCTGATACCAAAACCAAAGATATATCAAGGAAAGAAAACTTCAGATCAATATCCCTAATGAACATAGATGCAAAACGTCTTACTAAAATACTGACAAATTACATACAAAACATTTAAAAGATAGTATACCATGATCAAGTGGGTTTATCCCAGTGATGCAAGGTTGTTGCAACATACAGAAATCAATAAATGTGATTCATCACATTAATAGACTTAAAGACAACAATCACAGCCTCAATAGAGGTTGAAAAAGCATTTGACAAAATTCAGCATCCATTCATACTCAAAACAATAGAAAAAGTATGGCTAGTAGAAACATACCTCAACAGCGAAAAGCTGTATATGTTAAACCCAAGACCAATATCATTCTAAATGGAGAAAAATTGAAAGCATTCCCTCTAAAAACTGGAACAAGACAGGATGCTCTCTTTCACCACTTCTATTCAACACAGTCATTGAAACCCTAGTCAGAGCATTTAGACAAATGAGAGAAATTAAAGTGACACAAATAGGAAAAGAAGAGCAAAGTGTCTCTATTTGCTGATTACATGATTCTATATTTAGAAGACAAAAAAAACTCTATCAGAAACCTTCTATAACTCATAAATGAATTTAGCAAAGTAGCAATATATAAAACTAACAACCATAAAAACAATTGTGTTCCTATACAGCAATGATGAATCCACTGAAAGAGAAATCAGAAAAATTATCCCATTCACAATAGCCTTAAAAAAAACTTGGGATTCAATACAACAAAGAGGTGAAACACCTCTACAATTAAAAATACAGAGCACTGAAGAAAGAAATTGAAGAAGAACTTAGAAGATGGAAAGATCTCCCATGTTCTTGGATAGGCAGTATTAACAAAATGGTCATACTACCAAAAGTGCCATACAGATTTAATGCACTGCAAAATTCCAATGATGTTCTTCATAGAATATGAAAACCAGTCATGAAATTCATCTGGAAAAAAAAGAGGCCCAGAATAGCCAAAAATGCTTAGTAAGAAAAGTGAAGCAGGGGGGCATCAAAATACCAGACCTTAAATTATATATTATATAATACAATATTATATTATAATAACAAAAACAATATGATATTGGCACAAAAACAGACATGGAGTCCAATGGAAGAGAACAGAAGACAGAAACAAACCCACATAAATACCATTATCTCATACTAGACAAAGGCACCATAAACATACAGTGGAGAAAAGATAGCCTCTTCAACAAATGATGCTGGGAAAACTGGAAATCCATATGTAGCAAAATGAAATCATATCTACTTCTCTCTCTCTCTCTCTCTCTCTCTCTCTCTCTCTCTCTCTCTCTCTCCAGAACTCAACTCAAATTGGATCAAGGATCTAGGCATTAAATCAAAGACACTGTGCTTACTAGAAGAAAATGTAGGCCCAAGTCTTTACCTTGTCAGCCTAGGAACCAACTTTCTTAACAAGACTTCTAAAGTGCAAGAAGTAAAATCAAGGATCAATAACTGAGATGGTATCAAACTAAAAAGCTTCATAGCAAAGGAAACAATCAAGAATGTGAAGAGAGAGCCTGCAAAATGAGAGAAAAACTTTGCCATGTACACCTCAGATAGAGCAATAATCTCCAGGATATACAAATAACTCAAAAAAAAAAAAGTTAAACACAAAAAAACCCTCAAATAACCCAATCAATAAATGGGCAAAGGAACTGAACAAGCATTTTATAGAAGAAGAAATATAATTGGTCATCAAATATATTTAAAAATCTTCAACATCTCTAGCAATTAGAGAAATGAAAATCAAAACTACACTGAGATTTCATTTCACTCCAGTCAGAATGGCAACTATCAAGAATACAAGCAACAATAAATGTTGGTGAGGATGTGGTGGGAAATGTACACTTGTACATTGCTGGTGGGGCTGCAAATTGTTGTAACCCCTTTGGAAAGCTGTTTTAGTCAGCTGTCTCAGTGCTATGACCAAAGGATCTGACCAGAACAACAATGGAGGAGGAAAAGTTTATTTGAGCGTTCATGGTTTCAGAGGTCTTAGTCCATAGAAGGCTGGCTCCATTCCTCAGGCTCCAGGTGAGGCTAAATATCATGGCTGGAGAGTTGGAAGAGGGAAGTAGTTCCCATCATGGTGATTAAGAAGCAGAGAGAGTCTCCACTCTCAAGATAAAAAATATACACTCATACCTCACCCCAAATGAAACAATTCCTCCAGCCACACCCACCTGCCTCCAGCTAACACCGAGTTAATCCCATCAGTGATCAGTTCACTGATTAGGTTAAGGCTATAACCCAATCATTTCTCCTCCCGAACCTTCTTGCATTGTCTTACATGTGAGCTTTTGGGACACTCACATCCAAATCATAACAAAAGCAGTATGAAAATTTCTCAGAAAACTTCAAGTAGAACCATCATTTGACCCAGTTATTCCAGTCCTCAATATATATCCAAAGAATTTAAAATCAGCATACTACAGTGATGGAGCCACATCAATGTTTGTAGCAACTCAGTTCACAATAACCAAGCTTTGGAAGCAGCCTAGTGCCCTTCAACAAATGAATGAATAAAGAAAATGCATATATACACAATAGAATATTACTCAGACATAAAGAAAAAATGAGATTAGGGCATTTGCCAGTAAATGAATGGAACTGGAGACTATCATGCTATGTGAAATAAGACAATCCCCTAAAATGAAAGGCCCAAATGTTCTCTCTGATATGTGGATGCTAACACACAATAAGGGAATGGGGAGGGAAGAATAGGAGTGATTGGATTAGACAAAGAGGAATGAAGGGAAGTGAGGGGGAATGGGAATAGGAAAGACAATAAAATGAATCCGACATAAGTTTCCTATGTTGATATATGAATACACAACCAGTAAAAATCTACGTCATGAAGATCCACAAGAATGGGATCCTAATTAGAATAAGTTATACTCCATGTATAATATGTATGTATAATATGTCAAAATAGACTCTATTGCCATGAATATCTAAAAAACAAATAAAAAATGATTTTAAAAAACAGTGATAAAACAGAATTTGTTGCATCAAGAGGAAATCAAATTGTCACATAAAAAGGAATTCCTCTGTGAATATCAGTGAATTTCTTAGCAGAAATATTCTGGACAAGGAAAGAGTGGGATGATGTTAAAAAGCACTAAAAGAGAAACAGCTGCCCAGGAATACTTTATGCAGCCACTCTGGAATGCAATAAGGAGATTCCTAAAAAAAAAAAACTAGGAATGGAACCACTATTGACCTAATTATCCTACTCCTTTTTATATATCCAAATGGGTTAAAATCAGCTCACTACAGTGAGGTGATCACATCAATGTTTTTAGCAGCACAGTTCTCAATAACTAAGCTATGGTACCAAACTCAATGCCCATCAACAGATGAATGGATAAAGAAATTATGGTATATTTCATATAATGGAGTATTACTCAGCCATAAAGAAGTACTTTATGATATTCATTGGTAAATGGATGGATCTGGAGACTACCATGCTAAATAAAATAAGCCAATCCCCCTGCAAAATCAAAGGTTAGATATTCTCTCTGATATGTGAATGATAACACAAAACAATTTGGTGGGTAGGGCAAATAGATGTTCATTGGATTATACAAAGTGGAATGAAGGGAAGGGAGAGGAATAGGCATAGGAGACAGAGAAATAAATCTGATGTAATTTTCCTATGTACATAAATGAATACACCACAGTGAATCTCAACATCATCTACATCCACAGGACTGGGATCCTAATTAGAATCAGATATATTCCATTCTTGTATAAATATATCAAAATAGATTCCATTGTCATGTAGAACTAAAAAGAAAAAAAAAATTTGAAAAGAGAGATGATGACTTGCTTAAACAAACCTGCGATAATTCATTACATCTATAACTGCCTTATAAAATGTTACAAAAGTAGTTCTTAAAATTTAAACAAAAGAAGCTAACTACAGATTTTTATTTTTAATATTTTTAGTTTTAATTTTAGTTTTTTTGTACTGGGGATTGAACTAAGGGGCAATCAATCACTGAGACACATCACAGCCCAATTTCGTATTTTTATTAGAGACAGGGTCTCACTGAGTTGCTTAGTGCCTCTCTGTTGCTGAGGCTGGCTTTGAATTCGCGATCCACCTGTCTCATCCTCACAAGCCGCTGGAGACTCACTTTTTATAACAATATGCATAGACTAAAAATAAAAGTATGATACACAAACAAAACAGAGCTGAAGTACCTTTATCAGTCAAATTAATCACTACAAAAAAAAAACAGTCAAAAACTTACAAGACAAAAAAAGGGAATTATGTAATTATAAAATAATGGTTAAAAAAAATCAATTCACCAGTAAGATGTAACAACAGAACACCCAAATACATGAAGCAAACATTGACAAATTGAAGAGGGAATTAGACAGTATCACAATAATAGGAGATATTTCAATAACCCATTTTTAGTGATGGATAGATCAATCAAATGATAAAACAGAGGGCTTGAACAACACTATAGACAACTAGCCTTAATAGACAAATATAGAGCATTTTACCAAACAATAACAGCATAACAGCGTACACATTTTTCTCAAGTGCACATAGAATATTCTCCAAAATAGATTGCATATTAGATGAAAAACCAGGTCTTTACAAGTTTAAAATTTTGTAAACTTTATTAAACTATCATATCAAGTATCTTTTCACACCACAATGAATAAAACTAGAATCAACAGCAAAAGGAAAACTGGAAAATTTCTACACATGTGGAAGTTAACAGATTCTTGAACATCCAATAGGCCAAAGAAGAAATCACAGAGAGAACTAGAAAATCTCTTAGGACAAGTAAAAATGCCAACAGAACATAGAAAAATGTATGGGATTCAGAAAAAATATTTCTAGTGGTATGCTTACATTTTAAAAGAAGAAAGATCTTATTTTTTTTAAACCTAACTTTATACTTCAAGGGACTATAAAAGTAAGAACAAGCTAAACCTACAGTTAGCAGAAGGAATGAAATAAAGATCGCAACATGAGATTTGAAAGAGTGCAGAGAAACAGTAGAAAAAAATCAATGAAACAGTTTTTTTAAAGATTAACAAAATCAACAAACCCTTAGCCAAACTAAAAGACTCCAAAATCAGAAATAAAGGGAAGACATTATGACTGATGCAACAGAAATCAAAAGAATTATAAGAAACTATGAAGAAGTACATGACAACAAATTGGACTACCAAATTGATAAACCCAGAAAAACTGAGAACTGAAAAAATAAAGTCTGAGCATATAAATACACTAGTATTGTTCTAATAATGAGATCTAGTAAAGAGATAAATCTCTAGCAAAGAGATTTAGTCATTAACCAAAAAGTCTACCAATAAAGAAAATTCTAGGACTAGATGCTTTCAATGAAGAATTCTACCAACTATTTAAAGAACTAACACCAGTCTTCTCAAACACTTTCACAATATTGAAGATAAGGAAACACTTCCAAAATTCATTTATGAGGCCAACCTTACCTTGATACAAAAATCAAACAAATACTACAAACACTACTAATGAATATTGAAAAATTCTCAACACAATACTAGCACACTAAATTCAACTACACATCAGAATAATTATACACAATGACTGAGATTACTTCCTGAAAGGCAAGAATGGTTCAACATGGGAAAAGCAATGAAAGTACTATTAACACATGAACAGAATGAAACTAAAAAACAACATAATCATCATAATTCATGCCCAAAAAGCATTTGACAAAATTCAATATTTTTTCCGAAAAAATATAACAAACTAGGAATAAAAAATACCATAATGTAATAAATATTTGTCTATGTAAAGCCCATAATTATAATCAATAGTGGAAAAACAACACATCAAAATAATTATACATTAATATTAAAATCAAGGAAAAGATGCCATTTTCCAATATTTCTGTTTAATATAGTACTGAAAGTTCAGAATAATTAGTCAAGAAAAAGAAATAAAAGTCATCTAAATCATAAAGTAAAAAATAATATTATCTCTGTTCCAAAATGTCATAACTTTTTAGGTAGAAAACTCTACTAAAGATTACACACACACACACATACACACACACGCACACACACACTCACACTTAGAATTAATAAAATCAACAAAATTATAGGATATAAAATTGACACTCAAAAATTAATTGTATGCCAGATGCAATGGCACATGCTTGTAATGCCACTGACACAGGAGGCTGAGATAGGAGGATTGCAAGTTCGAAGCTAACTTTTGAGACCTTGTTTCAAAGTAAAAAATTAAAAGGGCTGGGATTGAAGCTCAGTGGGAGAGCATTCTACATTCAACATCCAGCAGTACAACAACAAGGCAGTTGCATTTCTGAATATTAACAATGAATGATCTGAAAAGAAAATTAATAAAGCAGTCTAACTTACAAAAGCATCCAAAAATTACTTAGAATTTAATTATGGAATTAATAATTGAGAAAAAATTAAAGATACAAATAAGAGGAAAGATATCCCATGTTTATGGATTGAAATGAATTTTTTTAATTTTCACAGTATTAATAATAATTTACAGATTCTATGCAACCCCTATAAAAATCCTAATAACATTTTTTTTCAGAAATTAAAAAAAAATCCTGAAATTCATATGGCATCTCAAAGGGCCCCTAAATGGCAAAAAAACAATCTTGAGGGGAAAAAAATAAGTTCCAGGCATCAGGTTTCCTGATTTCAAAATTTTTACAAAGCCATGTAACTGCAGCAATATGATGCTGGCATAAAGACAGACACATAGACCAATGAATCACAATAGAAAGTTCAAATAAACAATGTATATATACTTAAATGATATTTGACAAAAGCACTAAGAGGACAACAGGTCAATTACAGTCTATTATACAAAATATGTTGGGAAAACTGGATATCCACATGCAAAAGATTGATTTTGGACTCATACATTATACCAATATTGAAATCAATTTAAAAAGTTCCAGAATATATTTTAAAAGTCCCACAGTTTAACACACTCTCTCTCTCTCTCTCTCTCTCTCTCTCTCTCTCTCACACACACACACACACACACACACACACACACACACACACAATACAAACAACCTGATTTAAAATTGGGAGGACTTAAATAGATGTTTTTGACACCCATTGAATTGGCTACTATAAACACATGCATGCACACATGCACACCCATACACACACACATCAAGTGTTCATGAGGACAAGGATAAGTTGGAAGCCTGTGAGAGTGCCCAGCTATATTGGGGTTCCTAGAACTAGAATAGCTAATGATCCTGTCCTAATTGGAAATGAACAAGGTTGGGGGTGGATTATTAGTGTTTACAATATGCCTTTTAATGAATACTTTCTTACTTGGTGGACAGCCTATATCTAGTTATCTGACATACAGCCAGGAGATCTCTCACATGGAAAACTAACTGTATACTGGCTGATGTCTTGTGGCTGTTTTTTGACCCATGTCCAGTTTATGCCAGCCTTGTCATTGTTGTGATGCAGGAATCATGAGCTTGTGTTCTTCCCAGTATCCAGGGAAATTTTCAGCCTGGGGTTGCTCCTGGTCCTTCAGATGAAATGCATAAATTCAAAACAACATTACAATAGGAAAGAACTTCAAAGATTTTTGCTTACAAATCCTGAGCAAGGAAGGTACAATTATTTAGTGGTCTTCACTTAGGGGTCACATGAGGCAAGTAGGAAGAATCAGAAAATGAGAGATAACATGTCAACTAGCAGTGTATATAAGGGAATAGTGTGGGTCACTCTACATTTGCCATTAAGTGCCTGAATGGTCCCTTTAAAAGAAGTGGTGAAAAATCGAGGAGCCCAGCCTGCTTGGCAGCACTAAGTTCCTTTTCCTGGCCACTGGCTTGGGCAATTGGGTTTGACTAAGAGCCTCAGCACCCAGCCAGGGAATGTAAATTGCCAGGTTTCTTTTCTCGCAGCTAAAAGGCTCAGGGGTCACTCCAGTTAAACTGGGCTAATTGGGCTGCATGAAATAACCACACAAAAGACACAAATACCTTTTTCTTTTGGGTCGCTGTGATGGCTCCTCTGACCTTAAGGGTCCGCAGAAAAAGAGAGAGCGAGAGCACATGCTTACCCCTTTTATTGAGGAGAAGCTATTCAAATGAGGCAAGGGGTCAGGTTTTAGGGGGCTGAGTCTATCTTCATGATGTCCACAGTCAGCAGGTTGACTGACATCTGGGTAGGCCACACCCAAGGGCACAGTAAGAGGAGGGGACACACACAAGGCACTTCCATGGAAGATTCTATCCTAAACAGGGCAAGGGATTATATTACAAAGCAACAGGTGAGCATAGCTTCACCCATGGGGCTGTAGCAAGACACACCCATGCAGGAGACACCGACCCTAGCACCCAAGAAGGGTGCCACATTTCTGTGACTGAGAGCCTCAGCACCCAGCTGGGGAGTGTAACTCAGTCACAGGTAAGGTTGACCTCCCACAGGTTTGATTTTCTATTATTAGGCAGCAATATTTCTGTGTCATTCATATTACACACTTTTGCACTCTCATGAGAATATAAAATAGTGCACCCTCTATGGAAAAGTGAATAGAAGTTGATCAAAACATTAAAAAGAGAGCTGCATATGATCTAACAATTTAACTTTGGGGTATTGTGATAGTTTGTCAACTTGATTGCAATGAATTGTCAACTTGATTGGCTTAAGATAATCCTGTGTGTTAATGAGGTTGTTTCCAGAGATTATTGATGACTGACATTCTGATTGGTGTGAGATAAAATCTCATTGTAGTTTTGGTTTGCATTTTCCTATTTGCTAATTACATTGAACATTTTTTTTTCATATATTTGTTGGACATTTGTACTTCTTCTTTTTGAGAAATGTCTGTTTCATTCATCTGCCCATTTATTAATTGGGTTATTTGTTTGTTTTTGTTTTTTGGTTTTTGTTTAGTTTTAAGTTTTTTGAGTTTTTTATATATTATAGATATAAATTCTCTGTTAGCAGAGTATCTAGCAAAGATTTTCTCCCATTCTATATGCTCTCTCTTCACATTCTGAATTGTTTTCTTCACTGTACAGAACTTTTTAATTCAATGTCTACCCATTTATTAATTATTGGTATTATTTCCTGAGTTTTAGGGGTCTTACTTAAAAAACAATCTTTGCCTGTGTCTATTTGCTAGAGTGTTTATATGGTAGGAACAACTTCAAAGATTTTTGCTTTCTTGTAAATGTTGCATAGTTTCTTGTCTGATTTCTAGGTCATTAATTTATTTTGAGTTGATTTTTGTGCAGGATGAGAGATAAGGTCTCATTCTTCTACATATGGATAATCCATTTTCTGTCACCAGTGGTTTAAAAGGCTGTTTGACAAGGTGACCTGCACCCTGACAGGGTGCTCAGGAAGTATGAGTCACCTGAGAAATCAAAAGTCTGAAATAATCAGTAAGAAATAAAGACAGAGGCAGAATTTAGATTCAAAGAGGAGTGCCCAATGGGTCTGCAGTCCTGATAGGAGCTGAAACTGAACAACTGAAAAAAGTCTCCAATTCTTTTATTATTATTATTATTATTATTATTATTATTATTTGCTCATGACAATACAATGATCTTGACGTATCATACATTTGATTCAAATGGGGTATGAATTCTCATTTTTCCACATGTACAGGTTGCAGGATCACACTGGTTGGTTATACGGCCATGTATATACATACAGCAATACTTGTGTCTATTGTATTCTGCTGCCCTTCTTATCCTCCCCTCCCCTCTCCTCTTCTCCCTTCCCCTCCCATCACCTCTCTCTATCCAATCTACTGAGACACATTTCTCTCTTTTGGGGGCAGTATATCAAAGGCAGGGTTAAGGTTTAAGCAGGAGAAATCTTGGTTAAGTGCTGGCTTCTCAGTGTGGCAGGGGTCTTGCAGTAAATAGGTTGATTTGCATTTGGCAAGCCATACCAATCTCTGGGAGGCTGTGTGGCTCCAACGGGTCATTCTCATCTCCAACACCATGCTAGAACTTGAGCAGAAGCTATCAGGACACCACATGGCATTCTCAAACCAGTGGGGTTCCTACTGGGAGTTCTTGATACCAGGCTGCCTAATGGCTTCAACATTGCTTTAGTTTACACACAGTTGACAGATGGCTTCCTGCAGCTGTTTTTTTCTCCAATATATATTTTTGGCACATTTTTCAAGGATCAGATGACTTGCGTGGTTTTTGTCTCTGTATCTTTTATTATGCACCATTGGCCTATGTTTCTGTTTTTATGCCAGTACCATGCAGTTTTTGTTACTATAGCTCTGTAGTATGATTTGAATTCAGATATTGTGATACTTCCAGCATTGCTTTTTTTAACTTAGGATTGCTTTGGCTATTCTGGGTCTTTTATTTTTCCAAATAAATTTTAGAACTGTTTTTTTTCTAGTTCTGTAAAGAATGTCATTGTATTTTGATGAGGATTTCATTGAGTCTTTTTATTAGCTTTTGGTAGTATGACCATTTTTATAATACTAATTCTGTCTATCCATGAACATGGAATCTTTCCATCTTCTGAGGTCTTCTTCAATTTCAATGAAGAAGAAATTTCAATTTCAATAAAATTTTTTTTCAATATTCTGTAGTTTCCATTGTAGATTTATTTCTAGATATTTTTATTAAAGTTATTGTGAATGGGTTTGTTCTCCTTTCTCAGTAGATTCATTAATGGTATACAGGAAAGTGGTTGATTATTGTATATTCATTTTATAACTTACTACTTTGCTGAATGATTTATTAATTCTAGTTATCTTTTGGTAGAGGTTTTTGGTTCTTCTAAATACAGGAAAATATAATCTGCAAAAAATGATAATTTGATTTCTTCCATTCTTATTTTTAATCCTTCTCTTACATAATTGCTCTGCGTAGAATTTTTAGCACTATATTAAATAGGAGTGGTGAGAGTGAATATCCTTGTCTTGTTCTAGATTTTAAAGGAAATGCTTTCACTTTGCCCATTTACTTTGATTTCAGCTTTGGGTTTTCATTATATAGCCTTTGTGATATTGAGGTATGTTCCTTCTATATTTATTTCTTTGGTGTTTTTATCATAAGTGAGTGTCAAATTGTGTCAAATGCTTTCTCTACAGCTATTGAAATGACTAAGTGATTTTTATTCTTAATTCTATGTATGTGATGGATTACACTTATTGATTTGCATATGTTAAAACACCCTTGCATCTCTGGGATAAAATTACCTAGGTCATGAGATATAGTCTTATTAATATGTTGTAGAATATGATTTTCTATTCTTTTATTAAGTTCATCAGGGATATTGGTCTGTAGTTTTCTTTCCATGATGTGTCCTTGTCTGGTTTTGGTATGAGTATGATACTGGCTTTATAGAATGAATTTGGAAGTGTTCCATATCTTTCTATTTCATGTAATAATTTGAGAATTGGCATTAGTTCTTTAAAGGTCTGATAGAATTCAGTGGAGAATTAATCTGGTCCCGGGCTTTTCTTTTTGGACAGCTTTTTATTACTGCTTTTATCTCATTACTAGTTATTGATCTGTTTTCTATGTGCTCTTGATTCAATTCCAGCAGGTCATAAGTGTCTAGATCTGTTCCATTTCTAAGTTTTCCAATTTTCTGGAGTATAAGTTTCCAAAATAATTTCTAAGGATCCAATGGATTTCTGTGATATCTGTGGTGTTTTTCTCCCTTTTCAGCTCTAATTTTATTAATTTGTATCTTCTCTCTTTTTCTTTTGGTCAGTTTGGTTAAGAACTTATCAGTGTAGTTTAATTTTCAAAGAGCCAACCCTTCATTTTATTGATTCTTTGTAGTTTTTTATTCTTAATTTTATTTAATTTTGTGAGTTCTGATATTATTTCATCATTTCTACTGGTTTGGGTACTGGTTTGTTCTTCTTTTCCAAAGGCCTTGAAATATATTACTAGGTTGTTTATTTGGAATACTTCTGATTTTCTTAGGTAAGCACTCTTAGCTATAAACTTTCCTATTAGAACTGCCTTCAAAGTGTCTCAGAGGTTTTGGTATGTTGTATTGCTATACTTATTTGAGTCCAAGATTTTTAAATTTCTCCCCTGAATTTTTATATCTCCCTATTGAATTTCTCATTTATATCCTATACTGACTTCCTTAATACATTCAGTTGTTTTTCTGTTTTCTCTTGGAATTCATTGATCATTTTTGTAATCATACTTTTGAATTATTTGGTGTTTCATTTACTTCAATATCTTTGGGGTCAGTTGCTGGTAAATTGTAAACTTTAGAAGGTGTAATGTTGCCTTGTTTTTTAAAGTTTCTTTTATTAGTGTGTTCAGTTTTATGCATCTGTTGGGGTGAATTTTGCTTCCATTCTAATCAGTGGGCCTTTTTAGAACACAGCTTTCCCTTGCCAAAGTGTCATAGAGTGATCTAAATCAAGATACCCTTGTGAGCATGGTTTCCATAGTCTTTGTGTTAATTCTAGTCTGTTGTAGTAGTGGATGTCTGTGAGTAGGACCTGTGGGCCCATCCCTAGCTATTTCTTCTTGGGGCCTGATCATAGGTTTACAGCATTAAAATAAATACCCTGTTCCTACTGTAAACTCTGCAACATTAATGACCACAAAAAATCGGAATGAAGAGGTCATCAATTGCCAACAGCAAAAACAATAGATAACCATGAACTAGATCTGACATTAAAGCAAACAGCAGGTGTCAACTATGTCATCTCAGCAGTAATAATTGCAACAACATGAATAGTGGAGGTAAAGTTGTATTAATCAATTAAGGTTAAAAATTGATAGAGTTAAGAGAACAGAAAATTTGAAGGTACAAGAGATTTTACCATGTTCAAAGAGTAAACAGAGAGAATGCAGAAAAGATGTACCAGGTGATGGTTCTAAGAGGAGGAAAAATAAGAAAAAAAAAACTAAGTAAGGCGAGAAACAATAAGAGAATTTAGCTGTTGGGGAGAGAAAGAGAAAACAAACAAAAACAAAATAAAAGTAAAATAAAACAAAACCCCTAACCCTTAAAAGACAAGACAAAGAAAAATAACTACATTTTAAAATGTTAAAAATGAGGGGGAAAGGAAACAAATATATACAGGTATATATGTCCATAAACCAATCAGTACAGCCAGAACACACACACAGAAAACAAAGAAAGAAAAGACAATATAGAAAAAAATATTCTTAATGAAAAATGAAGTGGCCAAATAGTCAATTAGAGTAGATGGTCACTGCTTATTCCCAACTCTTCTTTCCATTTCTGCTAGGGAGGGAGGGATGTATAGAGGGGCGGGGGAGGGGGAGAGAAGACGGAAGAGAGAAATAGAGATAATGCAAGGTTTCTTTTTGTATTGCTCATTGAGTTGCAGTGACCTATGACTGTAGCTGGTTGAAATAGCTCTCAGCTTCCCTTCTTACCAATACAAGGTAGGCCTGGAGAGTAAACTACCATCAATTGGAGTTTTGTCTGCAAAGATCAGATCTATGTACTCCCAGGGTTAGGCTACCGCAGAATTCTATGAAGGGAGTTCCAGTGGCTGAGGCTTAGGTCTGATCATGCCTTAGGGGTTTTGTTGGGTTATATCTGCTCTGTAGAAATTAGATAAACACAACCTTAGGGCCCAGCAGTTGCTGATCTCTGCTGATAGTCTGGATCCCAGAAGCTTCCCAAGAATTCTTCTCATGGGGCAGGGGAGCCAATCCTTCACTCACTCTGCTGCCCACCAGCACAGCCTTCCCAAGTTTCCATAGTCCCTGAGCATATTCACACCTGCCTATTCAGATTCTTGACCTGCTTCAGCTGGTCACATACACTGCCAGATTTCAAGGAAAAGAGAGTTGGGTTCCCCTTCATTTTTCTGACTTGAATCCCCACTGTGTACAATCTTCTATGGTGCTGTTTAACTCATGTTCTGCTAGGAATACCCTATGCCACATGGTAGGTGCTTGCTGCAAGAGTGTGGCAATATTTGCTATGATCTCCCAGGATCATCAGCTGCAAGCTGCAAGCTGCAGCATGGCCTCCTCAGGAGGGCTCCTGGCTCAGCTCTCCACTTTCCAGTTGAGAAATACATAGCACTTTTCAAACACCAGTTTGTGGTCCAGCCTCTGAATCAATTAAGTTCAAGCTGCTTTTCTGATTTTAGGTTTTTCCATATCAACTCTGTCCATTGTGTTTCTCTCTGTTTGTTATCCCTCCTCTCTGGTGAACCAACACCACTGCTGCTGCTACATCTACCTTGGTTCCAATATAGTCTTTTTTTTTGTTCAATGCACTCAAATTTATAAGTCTGTAAGACACTCTGTCAAATACCAAATTTTAGTGAAATCCCTCTTTCACTCACCTTGCTGAGAAGCAGTTTTCCTGTGGCTTGAACCCTGAGATGCATAGCAAATAGGAATGTGGCCTTCCTCTAATCTGCCATCTTGAATCCCCAGATATTTCCAGAGATTATTGACCTGTGGAACAGCAAACTGAGAGTGGTAGATGATAGGGCCACCCTGAATGTGGTAGTGCAGCCCATGGGGTGGGGGCCTAGATGGAAGAGGGATGGAAGAAGGAGAAAATCAATATGGATACAGGTGCCATTTTCTCAGTTTTAGTCAGGTGTTTGGATGCCTGCTGCTATTGCAGACATTGAGTTCCAGCTCCTTCACTCTTCCAAAGAAGACTGATCAACAACTCTCCAGGGAGTTCTCAGGTCTCCAGCCCCAGGCTGGGGCTGCATCATAGGTTCTTTATCTTCTGCAGGTCCAGCTTGTTAAACTAAGCAACTCCTGGTTCTTCCAGCTCCCCAGTTTGCATATGGCCATTGTGAGATGATCTGGATCTTATAAGCCAATCTAATAAATCCCCTTTCATAATAAGATAGGTATATCTTGATGACCCTGAATAAATACAGGTATTTATCCAAAAGAATTGAAATAAGTATTTCAAAAACTGATTATATTTGTATTCCATGTTTATTGCTATATTATTTACAATAACCAAGTTGTGGAAGCAACTTAAATGTCCATCAATGAATGAATGGCTAAAGAAAATGTGGCATATATATACGATGGATTATTCAGTCACAAACTGAAAGAAATCCTGTCACATGTGACAGTGTGGGTAGACCATAAGGATATCATGTTAATGCAATAAGGCAGACACACACACACACAGATACACACAGATACATACACACATATGGCATAAGTCCACTTATATGTGGTACTTAACATAGTCAAACTCAAGATCTCCCCACACTTACCTGCACAGGATCCAGGCTCACAGTAGGCCCAGGCCCATTCTGCCACCTGCAAACATCTGCTGGAGCACAGGCTCTGGCACAGGACCGCCTCTTCCGACCAGCAGACCACTGTGGGAGCTCACGCCTGGCCCAGACTTGTCCACAATGACATAAAGAGGACCCAGGCCCAGGGTAGGTCCGAGTTTGTGATTTCCCCCACACCTGGGAGCCCAAGCCTAACTCACTTCCATCTTGGCACACTGCAGACATAACTATAGCCTTCTCCATGCAGTAACCCCTACCTTTTGACAATAGGGCCTAGAAGCAGCTGCATCTCAGAGCAGGCATCCCAAAGACACTCCAAGGCCCACTCTTCCAGCCCATCCCTGTAAGACATTGCATCCATCTTGGGACACCTCCACTATTATCTCAAGTTACCTCAACTATTGCTGCCACCACCTTTATTTGCAATAGCATACATTGAGGGACAAGCAGCAAGGTCTGGAAGCCCAACATCAAGGTGAGGTAAAGACAATCTGCACAGGTACTAAAAGAATATAGGAATAAAGCTGTAATATCTCAGATCCACACAGCAAAGAAACAAGAAACATAGACAACATGAAATAACAAGGGAGAAAAGTACCCCCAAACAAACCAGGATACTACAATAACAGAACCCATGGACAGCGAAGTTGATTAAATGTCAGAGAAGGCTTTCAGAAGGTTCATAATTAAAATGATCTGTGAATTAAAGAATGACCTAAATGAGCAAATGCAGGCAAAAATTGATCACTCCAACAAAGAGGTAAGAAAGCAAATACAGGTAGCAAAAGATTACTTCAAGAAAAAAATAGAAACTCTGAAAAAAAAAGTTAGAAATCCTTGAAATGAAAGAAACAATAAACCAAATAAAAAACTCAGCAAAAAGCATAAAGAACAGACTAGTTCACTTGGAAGAAAGAGCGTCCGATAATGAGCACAAAGTACACAATCTGGAAAATAAAGTTGATCACACAGTGAAGATAGTAAGAAACCATGAACAGAATATTCAAGAATTATGAGACAGCATAAAAAGACCAAATCTAATAGTTATTGGGATGAAGGAAGGCACAGAGTTTCAAACCTAATGCACAATCTCTTCAATGAGATAATAGCAGAAAATTTTCTAAGCATGAAGAATGAATTGGAAAACCAAATACAAGAGGCTTATAGGATGCCACATATACAAAATTACAACAGATCTACACCAAGGCACATTATAATGAAAATGCCTAACATACAGAATAAGGATAGAATCTTAAAAGCCACAAGAGAGAAGAATCAGATCACACATAAGGGGAGACCAGTTCATATCTCAGCAGATTTTTCAACCCAGACCCTCAAAGCCAGGAGATCATGAAACAACATATACCAAGCTCAGAAAGAAAATGGATGCCAACCAAGAATCTTTTATCTAGCAAAATTAAGCTTTAGACTTGATGATGAAATAAAAATCTTCCATGATAAATAAAAGTCAAAAGAATTTACAACTAGAAAGCCTGCACTACGAACATTCTCAGCAAAATACTCCATGAAGAGGAAATGAAAAACAATGATGAAAATCAGCAAAGAGAGGTATTACACTAAAGGAAAAAATAATCAAAGGAGAAACCAAGTCAAGTTAAATACCAAAAATAAACAAAATGGCTGGGAATACAAATCATGTCTCAATAATAACCCTGAATGTTAATGGCCTAAACACACCAATCAAAAGACATAGTCTAGCAGCTTGGATTAAAAAAAAAAAAGACCCAACCCTGTGCTGCCTTCAAGAGATTGATCTCAAGAAAAGACATCCACAGGCTGAAGGTGAAGGGTTGGGAAAAATTATATCACTCACATGGACTGCAGAAACAAACAGGGGTTTCCATCCTCATATCAAATAAAGTAGACTTCAAGCCAAAGTTAATCAAAGGGATAAAGAAGGACACTGCTGAGAGCCACGGCTGAGTCTGTATGGCCCCTGGCATTTTGCCAACAGTATTGATTGACAGGCGAGGCATTACTATCCGCCTCTGCCGCAACTTTTGAGTTCTCGCACTATTTTGGAGTTCTCGTGGGGATTTCCGGGGATTCCCCGAGAGTTCCCATTGGTTGGGGAAGTGCAGGAGGAGGGATTTCCGGGAGAGATATTTCCGGCTGGGGGTTCCTGGACAAGCCTCCTAGCGCGTTCGGGAGGATTCCCCGGGAGCTGTGTGAAGTGTTTTCCTGCAGTTTAAAAATAAAGTTTGTTCCTGCTTCAGTGGCTCGTGATTTGTGCCCAGCCAGACTGCGGCATTTGGTGGCCCGTAGGGGGAACGTCTGAAGCTTCGGGGTAAGTGAAATTACTTGCCCCTAAGGGAAGGCGAGAGAATGGGTGACCATTTTAAAAAACAATGTGTTCTTGTTTTGATTTGTTTTGTGTTTGTTTCAAGCTGCCTATCCCTAGAATTTTCTCAGGCAGACTGGGAAAAATGGTTGGCTCAAGGTTTGAAGTTGTTCGCCCCTGAGGAAGAGATAGAAATAGACCACAAATGCACATATCAAGAAAATAGGAAAATTGATACAACAATTTTTTTGTTCCGTTTTTGTTTCATTCTGTTTCGGTTTTGTTTTGTGTTATCTTATTGGGTTGTGTTATCTTTATAACAGATTAGAAATTAGTAAAAAACAAACTGAAAGAGTGTTAAGTAAATTGTTAGAGGTTCAGACCATGGAGAAAGACATTTTAGATCAAGCAAAAGAGAAGGTCTCTCAAGCTAGTCAGACAGAGGAAGAAAATTTAAAGGAAGAAAGCTTAGAGGAGAAACAGCTATTAGGGAAAAAGCTACAACAGGAGGCTGCTACTAACACCGTTCTATCATCAGAGGGCGTAATTCAACCAACAGCTCCCCCTATGGAGATAGCTGAGTGGCCCTCAAACCCCGTAGTTGATAGATGGGATCCTGAGACAGGACCTCAAAGATTAGCATGCCCTGTACTTGAGCAGGCAGGAGGGCAGCGAATTCACCGTGCTTTAGATTTCAAAACAGTGAAGCAGTTAAAGGAGGCTGTAACAACCTATGGTCCTCAAGCACCGTTCACTGTAAGCATGGTCGAATCCATTAACAACTTGGACATGACGCCAGCAGATTGGGCTAGTATGTGTAAATCTGTGCTAAATGGAGGACAATATTTGTTATGGAAGGTTGCCAATGAGGAATTTTGCAGGGAGACAGCTAGGCGAAATGCAGCAGCCGGTTACCCTCAAAGAAATCTAGATATGTTGTTAGGAAAAGGACCTTATGAGGGTCAACGGCAACAAATTGAATATGATCCTGGCGTATACGCACAAATTGCTGTAGATGCGGTTAGGGCATGGAAAACTTTACAGGGGCATGGAGGTTTACAAGGTCAATTATCTAAGGTAATACAAGGAACTAATGAACCTTACGCTGAATTTGTAGATAGGCTTATTCAAGCAGCTTCTAGAATTTTTGGGGATACAGAACAGGCAATGCCATTTATAAAACAACTGGCTTATGACCAAGCAAATCGTTGTTGCATAGAGGTCATTAGACCATGGAGACATGAAGATTTAAACACATATATTAAATTATGTAGAGACATTAATGAACAAGGGCAAGTCTTAGCAGCAGTACAACAGGCTTTAGATGCCAGGCCAAAAACATGCTATAATTGTGATCAAACAGGACATTTTAAAAGGAGTTGCCCCATAGGAGGAGGGTTTAACAAAGCTAGATATCAAACGAATAGAATACCGGGTATTTGCCCACGATGCCGTAGAGGGAAACATTGGGCTAATGAATGCCGTTCTCAAACCACCATAGAGGGTATTCCGTTATCAAAAAACAGACAAGGACCAAGTGTTTACCCACGATATCGTGGAGAAAGGCATCGAGCTCCATTGCCAAAAAACGGACAGGGGGGCCCAATGCTCCGGGGCCCATGACCACAAATGTACGGGGCACTGGAGGAACCCAGAAACACCATGGAGGAACCCAGCAATACCATCAGGGTAGTGCCCAGGACACATTATCCATCAGATCTCTCATCAGATGAACCAGAGGGAGCGCAGGGTTGGACATCTGCGCCTCCGCCAGAGCAGTACTAACTCCAGAGATGGGAGTTCAAATCATTCCCACAGGAGTAAAAGGACCTCTTCCCCAAGGAACAGTAGGCTTATTGTTAGGACGCAGTTCTTCTACGCTAAAAGGACTTATGATAAGTCCCGGGGTAATTGATCCCGATTATGAAGGTGAAATAAAAATTATAGCTAGTTCTCCAAAGGGTATATCAGTAATTTCACCAGGAGATAGAATAGCACAGTTATTAATAATACCCAGCCTACATGATAAATTTTCCAGTAGTACTATAGAAAGAGGTTCCAGGGGATTAGGCTCCACAGGTGTAGATTGGGCTATGCTGTCTTTAAATTTAGATTCTCGCCCCATGCTAAAACTAAATATTCAAGGACATGAATTTAATGGGCTACTGGATACAGGTGCAGACCTTAGCATCATATCTCGTCAAGAATGGCCACAACATTGGCCGTTACAACAAGCCACTCAAACGCTTCGAGGCCTAGGAGTGGCAACTAATCCCCATAGAAGTGCAATGGTATTAGATTGGAAGGATCCTGAAGGATGCGAAGGAACTATACAGCCATATGTATTGTATCATCTTCCTATAAATTTATGGGGACGAGATGTCCTAGATCAATTAGGTTTGACATTAACAAATAACATCAATCCAAATGCGCCCACTATTAGGGCTAGACAAGGTTTCAGGAAAGAAAAAAGATTAGGAGAACAAGGCATAGCAGCACCCATTCAAATAGATCAGGGAATAAATAGACATGGACTGGGTTTTCAGAAGGGGTCACTGAGACAATAAAAATTACTTGGAAATCAGATAGACCAGTATGGGTTCCTCAGTGGCCCCTGACTAAAGAAAAGATACAAGCAGCCCATGACCTGGTCAAACAACAATTAGCGGAGGGACATATACAACCTTCCGTATCTCCTTACAATACTCCCATTTTTGTCATTAAAAAGAAATCTGGTAAATGGAGATTATTGCAAGATTTAAGAGCCATTAATAATGAGATGGTTATTATGGGACCTGCTCAATCGGGGATTCCTCAATTGTCTGCTTTGCCAAAAACCTGGTACGTTTTAGTTATAGATATTAAAGATTGTTTTTTTTTCAATTCCAATTCATCCTGAGGATAGTCCACATTTTGCATTTACTATCCCTGCACTGAATCATGAAGGTCCTGATCAGAGATATGAATGGAAAGTACTCCCTCAAGGGATGGCTAACAGCCCAACTATGTGTCAAATTTATGTTAACAAAGCAATCCAGCCACTTAGAAATCAAAATCCTGAACTACAAATATTTCACTATATGGATGATGTATTATTAGCACACAAAGATAAAAACACATTGCTAGAATGTTATGCCACACTTACAAATTTATTAAAAAATTATAATCTAGAGATAGCAATAGATAAAGTACAATTAAATTTTCCAATTAATTATTTAGGAGTTCTATTATCCTCAACCATGGTCCGTCCACCAAAAATTCAAATACGAGTAGATCAACTCAAATCACTTAACGACTTTCAAAAGTTATTAGGAGACATAAATTGGATAAGGCCTTATCTAGGTATACCAACAGGAGAGTTGGGACCTTTATTTGATATCCTAAAAGGTCCATCAGATCCAAATTCACCCCGAATGTTAACGCCTGAAGCAAGAAAGGCATTAAAAATTATTGAAACATATATGGAAAATATGCATTTGGATAGAATTGATATAAGTTTGCCTTTATTATTTATTGTACTACCAACAAAAAATATTCCTACAGGAGTATTTTGGCAAGAAGGTCCATTATTATGGATACATTTATCTTATTCTCCTAACACTATTCTTACTAGGTATCCGGTCACAATGGCAGCTATTAAGACTACAAACAACAATAAGTATTGGTGAGGATGTGAGGGAAAAGGCACACTCATACATTGCTGGTGGGACTGCAAATTGGTGCAGCCAATATGGAAAGCAATATGGAGATTCCTTGGAAACCTGGGAATGGAACCACCATTTGACCTAGCTATCCCTGTCCTCGGTCTATACCCAAGGGACTTAAAAATGACATACTACAGGGACACAGCCACATCAATGTATATAGCAGCACAAGTCACAATAGCTAAACTGTGGAACCAAACTAGATGCCCTTCAGTAGATGAATGGATAAAGAAAATTTGTTATATATACACAATAGAATATTATTGAGCATTAAAAGAGAATAAAATCATGGTATTTGCAGGTGAATGGATGGAGCTGGAGAATATAATGCTAAGTGAAGTTAGCCAATCCCAAAAAACCAAATGCCAAATTATTTCTCTGATGTAATGATACTGATTCATAATCTGCTGTGAGGGGTGGGTGGGAGGATTAAATGAACTGTAGATAGGGCAAGGAGAAAAGAGGAGAGAGGAGAAGGGAAAGGCATAAGGGTAGGAAAGACAGTGCAATTCAATGGTCATCATTACCCTAAGTACATGTATGAAGAAATAAATGGTGTGATTCTACTTTGTTTACAACGAGAGGCATGAAAAAATGTGGTTTATATGTGTAATATGAATTGGGTTTTTTTGTTGTTTGTTTGTTTTTATTGGTTGTTCAAAACATTACAAAGCTCATGACACATCATCTTTCATACATTTGATTCAAGTGAGTTATGAACTCCCATTTTTACCCCAAATACAAATTGCAGAATCACATCAGTTACACATTCACAATCTTTACATAATGCCATATTAGTGACTGTTGTATTCTGCTGCCTTTCCTATCCCCTACTATCCCCCCTCCCCTCCCCTCTCATCTTCCCTCTCTACCTCATCTGCTGTTGTTTAATTCTCTCCCTTGTTCCCCCCCTTTCCCCTCACAACCTCTTATATGTAATTTTGTGTAACATTGAGGGTCTCCTACCATTTCCATATGCTTCCCCTTCTCTCTCCCTTTCTCTCCCCCCACTCATCTCTGTTTAATGTTAATCTTTTCATCATGCTCTTCCTCCCTGTTCTGTTCTTAGTTGCACTCTCTATATCAAAGAAGACATTTGGCATTTGTTTTTTAAGGATTGGCTAGCTTCGCTTAGCATAATCTGTTCTAATGCCATCTATTTCCCTGCAAATTCGATGATTTTGTCATTTTTTAGTGCTGCGTAATACTCCATTGTATATAGATGCCACATTTTTTTTTATCCATTCATCTATTGAAGGGCATCTATGTTGGTTCCACAGTCTAGCTATTGTGAATTGTGCCGCTATGATCATTGATGTGTCAGTATCCCGATAGTACGTTCTTTTAAGATCCTCAGGGAATAGTCCCAGAAGGATGATAGCTGGGTCAAATGGTGGATCCATTCCCAGCTTTCCCAGGAATCTCCGTACTGCTTCCCAAATTGGCCTCACCAATTTGCAGTCCCACCAGCAGTGTACAAGTGTACCCTTTTCCCCACATCCTCACCAGCACTTATTGTTGTTTGACTTCATAATGGCTGCCAATCTTACTGGAGTGAGATGGTATCTTAGGGTGGTTTTGATTTGCATTTCTCTGACTGCTAGAGATGGTGAGCATTTTTTCATGTACTTGTTGATTGATTGTATGTCCTCCTCTGTGAAGTGTCTGTTCAGGTCCTTGGCCCATTTGTTGATTGGGTTATTTGTTATCTTATTGTTTAATTTTTTGAGTTCTTTGTATATTCTGGATATTAGGGCTCTATCTGAAGTGTGAGGGGTAAAAATTTGTTCCCAGGATGTAGGCTCCCTATTTACCTCTCTTATTGTTTCTCTTGCTGAAAAAAACTTTTTAGTTTAAGTAAGTCCATTTGTTTATTCTTATTATTAACTCTTGGGCTATGGGCGTCCTATTAAGGAATTTGGAGCCCGACCCCACAGTATGTAGATCGTAGCCAACTTTTTCTTCTATCAGACGCAGTGTCTCTGATTTGATATCTAGGTCCTTGATCCATTTTGAGTTAACTTTTGTGCATGGCGAGAGAAAGGGATTCAGTTTCACTTTGTTGCATATGGATTTCCAATTTTCCCAGCACCATTTGTTGAAGATGCTATCCTTCCTCCATTGCATGTTTTTAGCCCCTTTATCAAATATAAGAAAGTTGTAGTTTTGTGGATTGGATTCTGTGTCCTCTATTCTGTACCATTTGTCCACCTGTCTGATTTGGTACCAGTACCACGCTATTTTTGTTACTATTGCTTTGTAGTATAGTTTGAACTCTGGTATCGCTATACCTCCAGATTCACACTTCCTGCTTAGAATTGCTTTTGCTATTCTGGGTCTTTGGTTTTTCCATATGAATTTCATGATTGCTTTATCTATTTCTACAAGAAATGCCGTTGGGATTTTGATTGGCATCGCATTAAACCTGTAGAGAACTTTGGGTAATATCGCCATGTTGATGATGTTAGTTCTGCCTATCCATGAACAGGGTACATTTTTCCATCTTCTAAATTCTTCTTCTATCTCTCTCTTTAGGGTTCTGTAGTTTTCATTGTATAAATCTTTCACCTCTTTTTGTAGGTTGATTCCCAAGTATCTTATTTTCTTTGAGGATATTGTGAATGGAGTGGTTTTCCTCATTTCTATTTCAGAAGTTTTGTTGCTGATATACAGGAATGCCTTTGATTTATCCGTGTTGATTTTATATCCTGCCACTTTGCTGATTTCATTTATTAACTCTAGCAGTTTCTTTGTAGACCCTTTTGGGTCTGTTAAATATATTATCATGTCATCCGCAAATAGCGATAATTTAAGTTCTTCTTTTACTATTTTTATGCCTTTAATTTCTTTTGTCTGTCTAATTGCTCTGGCTAGTATTTCAAGAACTAAATTGAATAGAAGTGGTGAGAGAGGGCATCCCTGTCTTGTTCCAGATTTTAGAGGGAATGCCTTCAGTTTTTCTCCATTTAGGATGATGCTAGCCTTAGGTTTAGCATATATAGCTTTTACCATGTTGAGGTAAGTTCCTGTTATCCCTAGTTTTTGTAGTGTTTTGAACATAAAGCGATGCTGTACTTTGTCGAATGCTTTTTCTGCATCTATCGAGATGATCATATGGTTCTTGTCTTTAAGTCTATTGATGTGGTGGACTACATTTATTGATTTCTGTATATTAAACCAGACTTGCATCCCAGGGATGAATCCTACTTGATCATGATGCACAATTTTTTTGATATGCTTTTGTATTCTATTCGCCAGGATTTTATTGAGAATTTTTGCATCCAAGTTCATTAGAGATATTGGTCTGTAGTTTTCTTTCTTTGAAGTGTCTTTGTCTTGTTTCTGGATCAGGGTGATGTTGGCCTCATAAATGAATTTGGAAGAACTCCTTCTTTCTCTATTTCTTGAAATAGCTTGAAAAGTATTGGTATTAATTCTTCTTTGAAGGTTTTCTAGAACTCTGCTGTATACCCATCCGGTCCAGGGCTTTTTTTGGTTGGTAGTCTTTTGATGGCTTCTTCTATTTCTTCTTTTGTTATTGGTCTGTTTAAATTGTGTGTGTCTTCCTGACTCAATCTGGGTAGATCGTATGACTTAAGAAATTTATCGATATCTTCATTATCTTCTATTTTATTGGAATATAGGGTTTCAAAATACTTTCTAATTATCTTCTGTATTTCTGTAGTGTCTGTTGTGATATTGCCTTTTTCATCCTGTATGTTAGTAATTTGAGTTCTCTCTCTTCTTCTCTTCGTTAGCATGGCCAAGGGCCTGTCGATCTTATTTATTTTTTCAAAGAACCAACTTTTAGTTTTTTCAATTTTTTCAATGGTTTTTTTGGTTTCAATTTCATTGATTTCTGCTCTAATTTTAATTATTTCTTGTCTTCTACTACATTTGCTGTTGTTTTGCTATTCCTTTTCTAGGTTGTTGAGGTGTAGTGTGAGTTCATTTATTTGTTGGTTTTTTCTTTTTTTGAGGAAAGAACTCCAAGAAATGAATTTCCCTCTTAAAACTGCTTTCATTGTGTCCCATAGATTCCGGTATGTTGTGTCTGTATTGTCATTTGTCTCTAAGAATTTTTTTTTATCTCCTCCTTTATGTCTTCTGTAACCCATTGATCATTCAGTAACATATTGTTCATTTTCCATGTGATGTAGGATTTTTCCTTCCTTCTTTTATCATTGATTTCCAGTTTTATTCCATTATGATCAGATATGGTGCATGGTATTATCTCCACACCTTTATATTTACTGAGAGTCGCCCTATGGCATAATATATGGTCTATTTTTGAGTAGGATCCATGTGCTGCTGAGAAGAACGTGTATCCACTTGATGATGGTTGATATATTCTATATATGTCGGTTAAGTCTAGGTTATTGATTGCGTTATTGAGTTTTATAGTTTCTTTGTTCAGCTTTTGTCTAGAGGATCTGTCCAATGGCGAGAGTGGTGTGTTGAAGTCCCCCATAATTATTGTGTTGTGGTCTATTTGACTCTTGAACTTGAGGAGAGTTTGTTTTATGAATGTTGCAGCACCATTGTTTGGTGCATACAAATTGATAATTGTTATGTCTTGATGGTGGATGGTTCCTTTTAACAGTAAATAGTGTCCTTCTTTATCCCTTTTGATTAACTTAGGTTTGAAGTTGATTTTATTCGATATGAGTATGGCCACTCCTGCTTGCTTCCGAGGGCCATGTGAGTGGTATGATTTTTCCCAACCTTTCACCTTCAGCCTGTGTATGTCTTTTCCTATCATATGAGTCTCCTGAAGGCAGCATATTGTTGGATTTGTTTTTTTAATCCAGGTTACTAGCCTATGTCTCTTGATTGGTGAATTTAAGCCATTAACATTTAAGGTTACAGTTGAAATATCGTTTGCACTTCCAGTCATGTTTATTTATTTATTTATTTTAGTTTGGCTCGTTTTTCCTCTTTGGTTATTTTTCTCCCCCTTTACTGAGATACCTCCCACTGTTGTTTTGGGCACTATTTTTCAATTCCTCTTCTTGTAGTATTTTGCTCAAAATGCTTTGCAGTGCTGGTTTTCTGGCTGCAAATTCTTTTAGCTTTTGTTTATCTTGAAAGATTTTAATTTCATTGTCAAATCTGAAGCTTAATTTTGCTGGATACAGTATTCTTGGTTGGAATCCATTATTTTTCAGCATTTGAAATACGTTGTTCCAGGATCTTCTTGCTTTCAAAGTCTGTGATGAAAAATCAGTCGTTAACCTAATTGGTTTACCCCTGAATGTAATCTGCCTCCTTTCTCTCATAGCTTTTAATATTCTCTCCTTGTTCTGTATGTTAGCTATCTTCATGATTATATGTCTTGGAGTTGGTCTATTACTGTTTTGGATGTTTGGGGTCCTGTAGGCTTCCAGGATTTGGCAATCCATTCCATCTTTCATCTCTGGGAAGTTTTCTAGGTTTATTTCATTTAATAAGTTGTCCATTCCTTGGTTTCATCCTCTGTGCCTTCTTCTATCCCAATGACTCTCAAATTTGTTTTTTTTATGGGATCCCATATCTCTTGGATAGATTGCTCATGAGATTTAAGCATCTTTTCTGTGTTGACTATATTCTTTTCAAGTTGATAAACTTTGTCTTCATTATCTGATGTTCTGACTTCTACTTGATCTAGTCTATTTATAATATTCTCGTTAGAATTTTTAATCTGGTTTATGGTTTCTTGCATTTCTAGGATTACTGTTTTTTTTTTTTTTTTTTAATCTCTATCTCCTGGTAAAGCTCATTCTTTGCAGTTTGAATTTGTTTGTTTAGTTCGTTTTCAAAATATACTTTCAATGCTTGGACTTGCTGTCTAATGTCTTCTCTAATATTCCATTCCATCTGAGTTAGGTATGCCTTAATTTCTTTCCCTGTCCATGTTTCTGATGCTTCTAGGTCCTCCTGTAGATTTAAGTTGTCCTGCATTGTTTGTGGTCCTTTGTTCCCTTGTTTTTTCATGTTGTTCATGTTACTTTCCAGCTCTGTTTGACTGCTTTGTAACTGCTTTCTCCTATACATTTGTTTTGGCTTTGTATATCTCTGTTGTCTCTCCTTTGTGGTGGGAGATTATGCCTAGAAATGTTGGGCTTTATTGTACTTTAAAGCTGATTCATTCAATTCATAAAATGCTTCCAGGTTCTGTATGCATATAGTGATTTGTTGTTTGTTCTTAGGACTATAGGTTAGGTGCTATGATGGTACTAGGGTTAGTATGTCTTGGCTACTTTAGAAGATTGCTCTACTGAAGGTGGATACTAACAGGCAATTGGATCAGGGTGTTGGTAGTAGCTAGGTATTTAGGAGCCCTATAGACAGCCTCGAGACATTCACCTATTTGCATTTAGACAATTACATGTAATGGAAGACGTAATGCTTGGGATGAAAGTTGGGGGGTAGAGGAATGAAGGTGCTCTTAAAAAGAAGGAGAGAGAGATAGATAGATTAGAGGAGAATGAAAAGAGCAATAAAACTTGAAACGGGGAATAAAGAGGGAAGGAAAAGGGGAGAAAGGAACAGAGAGAGAAGAAGAAAAAAAAATATTGAAGTCTTAGAGATCCATTTTCTTCTCTTCCAGTAGGCGAAGCTGTGCCCTCCGAGCGGAGCTTCTACTCTCACCTGCCCATAGCAATCCCTGTAAGGCATCTCCTGGGAGTCTCTCAGACTTGTCAGTCCAGAGCCGTTTCACGTCTCCGGCCCTTACCCCCCTTCCTCCTGTCAGCCTGCCAGCCAGGTCCTGTTCACCAGAAGCGGTTCCCCAGAGATCTAGTTACATTTGCAGCCCCACTGCGTGTCCCATTTAAGCCCCAGTGCTGTGGTAAACTGGCGGCTAAGACCTTGGGAGTCACCGCTGGTGATATGGGGGGTTGGGGGTCGGGGATCCCCTCTACTTCCCTATAGACACGACCCCTGAGAGGTCCATGAAGTTTCCTGGCTGCTTGTATCTGGATGGGGAGGGAGTCACACACCTGCTAAAGTGGATTCTGCTGGGAAGGAGTTCTGTCGGCCGAACTCCGATGACGTCACCTCTCTGCTATGAGGGGCCCCCGGCTCCTTGCCGGAGTGTCTGAAGGGAGGGATGGGACTGGTCCATCCCCGGTTGTCTTCAGCTCCCAGCTTGCTATTTCATGAAGGCTTGGCTAAAAACTTCTTCCTGCCAAGCTGCGTCTCAGAGGCTAGTGGGACCCAGTCACGTTTGCTGCTGGCGGATGGGCCGGCAGCCACGCCGCGGCGCGCGGACTGTTGTTGGCGGATCTGGACCTCTGCATCTCCTGGCAGGGATTCGCTCATCTGGGGCAATCTGTCGCTTCAAAAAATCCTAGTAGCTCCCAGCCGGTCTCTCTTCAGTGGAATTTTGCTAGGAGATTCTCCGTTGGTAGAATCTAAGCATTATCTATGCGTCTTTATGACCCCATCACTGGGGGGGGGTATTGAAAACGCTGCCTCTCCGCCCGCCGCCATGTTGGATCCACCTACCTCCGCGGTCCAGGTGCAAACCTCTTCCCCTGCAGCAAGCGCGCACTCTAGGTTCCCCACCCAGGTTGCCAAGGGAGGTGTGTCGAGCCTTGTCTGCGCACTTCAAACCCAGACCATCTAATCTGACCCTCAGCCTAGTCCCCTTGCCCGGCCCAGTAAGAGACCAGAGAAATCAAGACTTTCGGACACCGCTCTGGAAAGCCGGGGAGTGGCAGGAGTGGGAGAACCCAGCCCGGAGTGTGTAATATGAATTGTAATGCATTCTGTTTTTATATATATAACAAATTAAAATTTTAACAAAATTGCAGATCTAAAAAAAGTGGAAAAACTCTTAGAAACATAAGAGAGAAATAATATTTTGGGGGTATTATATGAAGGGAGAAAAGGAGAGTTCAGTTGTTATATACTTTTAGTTTTGCAAGAAAAACTTCTAGAAATGTGTTGCACAATAAGATTCATATAGTTAATAGTACTATATTGTAGACTTAACATAAATTTTGCCATATTTACTATTTTTATGTGTTTTTGCCAGGGAAAAGACATCTAGAAAGTCTTATATGAAAATGAAAAGAATAAAATTATAAATAATATATGAAACAAATAATAAATCTAAAAATAGATTAATAATTTTTAAATCATAGGCTAATAAAAATTTGACATATCAAAGTTATAAAATAACACAAAGCAGTACTTTCTAGGAAATTTATAACCTGAAATATACATATTAGATAAATGCAGGCTGAAAAATCAACAAGCTAAGAAATCATCTTTTTTGAATTAATTTATTTATTTGTTCTAATTAGTTATACAAGATAGCAAAATGCATTTCGATTCATAGTACACAAATGGAGCACAATTTTTCCTTTCTCTGGTTGTACAGGATATAGTGTCACACCATTCATGTCATCATAGATGTACCTAGGGTAATGATGTTAGTCTCATTCCACCATCTTTCCTACCCCCATGCCCCCATTTCTCCTCCCTCCCCTTAACCCTATCCAAAGTTCCTCCATTTCTCCCTTGCTCCCTCCTCCACCCCTATGATGGATCAGCATCCACATATCAGAGAAAATATTCGGCCTTTGGTTTTTTGGAATTGCTTATTTCACTTAGCATGATATTCTTCAACTCCATCCATTTACCTGCAAATGCCATGATTTTATTCTCTTTTAATGCTGAGTAATATTCCATTATGTATATATACCACAGTTTCTTTATCCATTCATCAATTGAAGGGCATCTTGATTGGTTCCACAGTTTAGGTATTGTGAATTGTGCTGCTATAAACATTCTTGTGGCTGTGTCCCTACAGTATGTTGTTTTTAAGTCCTTTGGGTATAGACAGAGGAGTGGGATAGCTGGGTCAAATGGTCGTTCCATTCCAAGTTTTTAAAGGAATCTCCATACTGCTCTCCAGATTTTTTGCACCAATTTGCAAAAAGGAAATGCATTTCAATTCATAGTACACAAATGCACCAGCAATGTAAGAGTGTGCCTTTCCCCCAACATCCTCACCAACACTTATTGTTGCTTGTATTCTTTTTAAAATACATTTGTTTTATTTATTTATTTTTATGTCGTCCTGAGATCAAACCAGCACCTCACATGTGCTAGGCAAGTGCTCTACCACTGAGCCATAACTGCAGCCCTTGTTGCTTGTATTCTTAATAAATGCCATTCTGACTGAAGTGAGATAAAATCTTAGAGTAGTATTGATTTGCATTTCTCTAATTACTAGAGATATTGAACATTTGTTCATATATTTGATCGATTGTATATCTTCTTCTGAGAAGTGTTTTTAGTGTTCAGTTCCTTAGCCCATTTGTTGATAGTGTTATTTGATTTGGGAGTGTTTTTTAATTATTTTTTTCATTTATATATGACAGTGGAATTCATTACAATAAATATTATACATATAGAGCACAAAATGTTCATATCTCTGGTTGTATACCAAGTATACTCACACCAATTTGTGTTTTCATGCATGTACTTTGGATAATGATGTCCATAATATTCCACCATCATCTCTAAACCCATACCACCTTCCCTCCCCCTCCCCTCTGGCCTATCTAGAGTTCCTCTATTCCTCCCATGCTCCCCCTCCCTACCCCAATATGAATCAGCATTCTCATATCAGAGGAAAAATTCAGCATTTTTTTGGTGGGGGGATTAGCTAACTTCACTGAGCATTATCTTCTCTAACTCCATCCATTTACCTGCAAATGCCATGATTTTATTCTCTTTTGTTGCTGAGTAATATTCCATTGTGTATATAACATATTTTTTTTATCCATTAAGCTACTGAAGGACATCTAGGTTGTTTCCACAGTTTAGCTACTGTGAATTGTGCTGCTATAAACATTGATGTGGCTGTGTCCCTATAGTATGCTGTTTTTAAGTCCTTTGAGTATAGACCAAGGAAAAGGATAGCTGGGTCAAATGGTCATTCCAGTCCCAGTTTTCCAAGAAATCTCCATGCTTCTTTCCATATTGACTGCGCCAATTTGCAGTCCCACCAGCAGTGTGTGAGTGTGCCTTTCCCCCACATCCTCACCAACACTTATTGTTGCTTGTATTCCTAGTAGCTGCCATTCTGACTGGAGAGAGATAAAATCTTAGAGTCGTTTTGATTTGCATTTCTCTAATTGCTGGAGATGCTGATTATTTTTTTTCATGTATTTGTTGATTGATTGTAGATCACCTTCTGATAAGTCTCTGTTCTGGTAATTTGCCCATTTATTGATTGGATTATTTATTTATTTATTTATTTATTGGTGTTAAGTTTTTTGAGTTCTTCATATATCCTAGAGATTAGTGCTCTGATGTGTGTGTAGTAAAAATGTGTTCCCATTCTGTAGGCTCTCTCTTCACTTCATTGATTGTTTCTTTTGCTGGAAAGAAGCTTTTTAGTTTGAATCCATCCCATTTCTTGATTTTTGATTCATTTCTTGTGCTTGAGTAGTTATGTTAAGGAAGTCAGGGGCTAATACAACATGATGAAGATTTGTGCCTACTTTTTCTTCTATTAGGTGCAGTCTCTGGTCTAATTCCTAGGTTGTTGACCCACTTTGAGTTGAGTTTTGTGCATGGTGAGAGATAGGGGCTTAATTTCGTTTTGCTGCATATGGATTTCCAGTTTTCCCAGCACCAATTGTTGAAGAGCATATCTTTTCTCCAATATATGTTTTTGGCATCTTTGCCTAGTATGAGATAACTGTATTCATGTGTAATAGTCTCTGTGTCCTCTACTGTACCATTGGTCTGCAAGTCTATTTTGGTGCTAATACCATGCTGTTTTTGTTACTATAGCTCTGTAGTATAGTTTAAAGTCTGGTATTGTGATGCCATCTGCTTCACTTTTCTTGCAATAGCTTTGGCTATTCCATTTCTCTTATTTTTCCAGATGAATTTTATGATTACTTTTTCTATTTCTATGAGTGATGTCATTGACATTTTGATTGGAATTGCATTAAATCTATATAACACTTTTAATAGTATATTCATATTGATAATATAAATTCCACCTATCCAAGAACATGGAGAGCTTTCCATCTTCTAAGATATTCTTTAATTTCTTTCTTAAGTGTTCTGTAGTTTTCATGGTAGAGGCCTACCACCTCTTTTGTTAGGTTGATTCCAGGGTTTTTTTGTTTGTTTGTTTGTTTTTTTAACAGGGTAACTTTTCTACTTTCTCTTTCAGAGGATTTGTCACTAATGTACAGAAATGCATTTGATTTATGGGTATTGATTTTATATCCTGCTACTTTGCTGAATTCATTTATAGTTCTAGAAGTTTTCTTATGGAATTTTTCAGCTCCTCTAAATATAGAATCATGGTTTTGGCAAATAGTGATATTTTGAGTTCTAATAATTCATCTTAAGTATTAAACAATAGCACTGGGCACAGTGGCACACATCTGTAATCCCAGCAGCCTGGGAGACTGAGGCAGGAAGATCATGAGTTCAAAGCCAGCCTTAGCAATAGTGCAGTACTAAGCAACTCAGTGAGACTCTGTCAAAGAAGAAAAAGAAGAAGGAGAAGGAGAAGGAGAAGGAGAAGGAGAAGGAGAAGGAGAAGAAGAATTAAACAATAGCAATTCAACCCAAAAACGATAAGGAAATTAGATTAAAAATTAAATAAATCAAATATAAACATATAATAGGCTACCAAAGCCAAGAGTTCATTCTTGGAAATGAGTAAAATTGATTAATCTTTAGCACTATTAATTGAGATATGGAGAAGGCACAAATAACCAGCACCAGAAACATTTTAAAGACATCATTATAGTTACTTCTGATGGTAATATTTCCAACTATTTTATATTAATAAACTTGAAAACCTAGATGAAATGGAAATAATATCTAAAATAATTTGAAACTTGAGAAATAGGTAAATGGTGAAT
The DNA here is from genome assembly GCF_047511675.1 of Marmota flaviventris. NCBI lineage: Eukaryota > Metazoa > Chordata > Mammalia > Rodentia > Sciuridae > Marmota > Marmota flaviventris. The sequence continues at coordinate 84,704,938 of NC_092499.1, read as the reverse complement.
AGTTGCATTTTTATTAAATAAATTAAATCAATTTCTAAGAACTTTCACATATTTCCAGGCCCAGATGACTTCATTTAAATTTTACAAATCATTTAAAGGGTAAATTGCTGGATTTAAAGAAAATTTTCTGGAAAAGAGAAGGGGTTCATTTTTTGAAATCCAAAGACTGATATAACTTCTGAAAATTAGAATGAATTCACCAAATAAAGGGAAATGAAGAAACAAAACTATCATTATTCACAGATTATGACTATATAAATAAAATGTAAAACAAATCTACAGATATTCTTTAAACTAGTACTGAATTTGATAGGTTTTCTGGATACAAGTTAATTTTCAAATCAATTTTATCTACATAAACCAAGAAATAGAATATATACAAGATCTCCTTCTACTTTCATGTCTCGGACATATTTTCTAAAACCTCATGTCTCAGTTTCATCATCTATAAAATAGAGATGGTAATGTTGTATTTTACTATTTTTTTTCTTTTTTCCATGTTTTAACATTGTTAGTTAAATTTATTCCATATTTTAGCATATTTTCTATATTTTTTCTTAGTCAAGCATGCAAAACACATTTTCTTCTCAAAAATGGCTCTTTTCAAATAGGATACCAAAGGCAAATGATTAAAATTACTTTATAAATAAGATTTTTCTCTGTTTTAAAAGTAATTTCCCTGGATAACTTCCAAAGGTACTTCAAATTCAGTTTGCAATGAGAGGAACTAGTAACTACTTCTGTTTTTGCACATTCTTTAACTGTGACATAATACATAAATGAAGACTTTTCCAACTTCATTGTAACTGAATTAAGTTCAGAATAGAGTCACAGACTCTAGTAACTTACTTTTTGTTTCTAATGTAGACTATGAATCACATATATGGAAAGTTATAAATTGGTTTATGTCATATACTATTTAATTATTTTTGTTGATCCAATTTGATATCTATGATTTGTTCATATGTTTGCCTAAATTTGGGGATATCTAATGAGGGAATATAAATACATTTTAGAATGTAGTATTTGTGCAACAAACTTTTTGTCAGGCCTTCTTCAACTTAGTTCCTAAAAGACTAGAGGGAAGTCTTTCCTGAGTACTTTAAAATCTACAGCTTTTTCTTAACTGGAGATTTTTTTCCTCAGGTCAAGTAAGTATGTATATTTTGAATTTTTGGTTTACACCGTTGACCCAAAGCTAATTATAAGTTAAGGGTCAGTTCCCTTGCATATAATGGGGCTTTCAGCTTGGAACAAATATTTTTCTAAAGACAGAGAACATTTTTAAGTAGATTTAAAATTGGCAATTTACTTTTCCTCTTTGAACTTAGTATAAGTCTTGCCAATTCATTTTCCTTCAGTCTGGCCTCTCTTTATCATTAGTGGTAATCATAAACTTCTGAAAAAGAAAACCATATTATAATAAAATATAGACTTGATGTTTCAAATTTATCTTAATTGATTATTCAGATTTAATTACAAGTTGTTTAACCTGACTTAAACATAGCTAACTATTATTGAACTTTAAGAGCAATGTATTCCAACCTATTAAAAAAAAAAAAAAAAAAACCTAGGTTAATCAATTTAGTCATAGTAGTATTTGTTTAGTGGTATTCTATATGCAAACTTCCTGCCTCTCCTCATTTTTTCCCTAGCAAAATCATATTTTCCACATGTGAGACTTATGTTGGATATTGATTTAAATATCACATTTCTTGATTTTAGAATTAGATTTACTTGAGCCTTCCTTTGGCATACTTTTTTATGTTTTTATACTAGCCCAAATGATAAGCTTGACAAATAAACAGATCATTTATCTCTTTTTGATTACTAACATCAACTATATATGTTAATCATAGAACATGAGGCATTACATAGGCATTAATAAATATTTGTTGAATTAAGTTGAATTGAGTTAGCTTTTAAGTTTGTCAAAGGATAAGTAATTTATCTAAAACAACCTTTTAAAGTAGTCTAGAGTCCTACCTACCTATTCATTGCTACCACAGATAAAATAGTTACTAGAACATGAGGTAGTATCTAATAGGATATGAGGCTGTCATATAACTAGAAAGATCACCTGGACTTTTATATGGTATGCATAGAAGCAACATTGCCCTTTTTTAATTTGTGTATATGTGTAAATATGAGAAGTTAGGGTAATTATTCACAGAAAAAATTAACACAGATGAGGGCTGAGGTTGTGGCTCAGTGGTAGTGCACTTGTCTGGCATGTGTGAGGCACTGGGTTCCATCCTCAGCATCACAAAAAAATAAATAAATAAAATAAAGGTATTGTGTCCATCTACCTTTATTTTATTTAAATATTGTGTGCCACCATGCCTGGCTACAAAAGGATTTGACTTCAAAATTCTGGCTTTGGGAAGCCAGAATTTTGAAGTCAAATCCTTTTGTAGCCAGGCATGGTGGCACACACCTGTAATCCCGGTGGCTCACAAGGCTGAGGCAGGAGAATGGCAAGTTCAAAGACAGCCACAGAAACTTAGTGAGCCCCTAAGCAATTTAGTGAGAACCTGTCTCAAAATAAAACATAAAAAATTGGCTGGGAAGCTAGCACAGTTTTTGAGCATCCCTGGATTCAATCCTCAATACAAAAAAAAAAAAAAAAAAAAATCCTTCTGTATTGCTTTTAAGAGACATCAAATTTTTTTTTAGAAAGAATTTTTTAATATTTATTTTTTCATTTTCAGTGGACACAAATCTTTTTATTTTATTTTTATGTGGTGCTGAGGATCAAACCCAGCGCCCCACACATACCAGGCAAGCACGCTACCACTTGAGCCACATCCCCAGCCCAGAGACTTCAAATTAATAACACTGGATGGTTAAGAACTTTGATTGATAATAATTCATATAAAAGGAATAATTAATTACTAAATGTGTTTTAAGAATTAAGGAATTTACACAGATTACCTATAGATTTTGTATTGGCCACTTGTTATACTATTTGTTGAGATGTCTTACATTTTGTTGTATTTTAGTCAATTTTTATGTAAACATTTAAGGCATTGTTTTTTAGGTATGAAATTAGTATTCAAATTACATGTAAAAATAAAAATAGAGGGGCTGGGGTTGTGGCTCAGTGGTAGTGCACTTGCCTAGCACATGTGAGGCACTGGATTTGATTCTCAATACCACATTAAAATAAAATAAAGATATTGTGTTCATCTGTAACTAAAAATATTTTTAAAAATAAAAATAGAGTTCCCAGTCTTTAATGAAATATGGACAGATGAAACACTTTGAAATCTGGGATTTGCTTTTATGTAATCATGGTAAGAGGAAGACGTAGTAGGCAAAAGTATAGATGAAAAAGATTATCTCTGATTTGAAAATTTATAGAGGTGGAAAAATTTCTAGACTGGATTGAGTTCTCATTTGAGTGTACGAAGGAAGAAACACAGGTAACCCACAAACTACTTCCATTTAAATTTGCTGATGAATGCAAATTAATCATCTTTACTTTTCTATAATCTTCAATCTGTTGGCTAGCTTTATAGGAAAACATTTAACTTTTTTTTTCTTGAGTTCATATTATGAAAACTCATAACAAGAATACTGTTTTGATATGAAATTCCAGTTTAAAATCCATTAAGAAACTACTTTGAAAAACTGGACAAAATACATTTTATTTTGCTATTTTAATATACAAGTTTAGTTTAAAGACATGTTTTAGTCTATCTATTCATTTTAAACCAAACATTTTTGAATTCAAGAGTCTGTTAGAATTAATTAATGGAAGTATTTCTTTAAGGTAACTTTAGATAATTTATATAGTTTTTAATCTTAGTAGACGTTTCTTTTAGAATTGAAATTAACAAAATTTCATATAAGTATGCTTTCCTATTTTACCTTTTTGAACTTTATCTATCTATCTATGTATTTATTTATTTAATGTAGTGCTAAGGTCAAACCCAGGACCTCATAAGGGCAGGCAAGAGCTCTACTATTGAGTCACAATCCCAGGCCCTCCTATTTCACTCTTAAATACAAAATTAGAGGAGTCTGAATGATTTCAAATAGCTATCTCCTACCTCTCTGATGCCCATTATGCCTCCACAGTGTTTTAGATCAAATTTGTGCCAATTTGCAGTAACAAATGTATTCCAGATTGAATGTAAATTTAGTTTACTACAGTATGCTTTAGGTTTTTTTATTTATATTACAGTGGCCTACATTGAACAATGTTATGAATTTGTTTGTTAATTAAGTTGTGTAATTGCATTCATTTATTACTGATACTAATCTGTAACTTTCTTTTTTTTTCTTTTTTTTATTGGTTGTTCAAAACATTACAAAGCTCTTGACATATCATATTTCATACATTAGATTCAAGTGGGTTATGAACTCCCATTTTTACCCCAAATACAGATTGCAGAATCACATCGGTTACACATCCACATTTTTACATAATGCCATATTAGTAACTGTTGTATTCTGCTACCTTTCTAATGGTGATCAACTTTTTTCTACTAGAGTTTTAAAATGTATTCTTTTTAAATTTGTTTTTTCTCTCTAATAACTATATAATATTTTCCCTTTTAGTAATTCATAGCTCTGTGCTATTATCACATACTTTTACTCCTTTTTGTAATAGCAATGTACCAAGTATGCATATGATTACAGTATGCTTTCTGTGACTTTTACATTTGTCATTGATGATTTGTATCAATGATATCAACTTGTTTTGTGAAAGACATTACTATCTATTAATGGATAAACTTCTCACTTTATGTATTCCTTTGAGTAAATGTAAATTGCACTTAACTATCAGCTTTTTTTTTTTCGTGATTCATTATTTCCTATTTTCTCACTGATCTTTATTCTTAACATTGGCATCCTGAGACAAGATGTTTGTGGATAATTGCCCATGTGAGGTGAACTATAATGAGGATGATATTCTTACTCTACTAAAGGAAGAGGAACAAAGTAAAACTTCACCTCTCATCTGGTAATCACTGACTCCCTTTCTACATAAGAGTGAGTGGATGGTTTACTCAGTAATATTCTTCTTTTTTTCTCCTTTATTCCTTTGTAGTGTAATTGAATGTGAATGCACATATAATAAAAATGTGTTGTTATGATGACTATTACATTAGGAGGTAAAGTCATAACTAATGATACTTATCATTCATTGTGAAATAGACACCTTTATGAAAGCTGCGTACACGCCTTAATCTTAAATTGAAAATTACTGAATATATTCTTAAGTACTATTATTGTCACCATTTTGTACCCCTGGTAAATTTTAGAGTAAGAATTCTAACATAAGCAGCTTACCCCTAAGGACTAAGCAATTTTAACCAGTATATGCTAAGAGCCATAGCCAAATAGTAATGATGCATGGCATTTTTGGTTGAAAGGTGATGCCAGCAAGCCATTGAGATGATATGATTATGTTAAGATCTGCATTCAAATGGATATTAGACCCCTGCTGTCCACCTTGGGCCTGCTACTTTGGAGCTCTAGCGGGACTCCCAAAGAGTTCCCATTGGTTGGGAAAGTGCGGTAGGAGGGAATTCCGGAGGAGGGATTTCCTGTTGGGGTAGTGTGGCCTGGGAGAGCGCTGCATGTGTAGTTCGGCATATTTCCTGGGAGCATACAGGGCATTGGCGGGAGTTTCAAAAATAAAGTTTGTTCCTGTTTAAGTGGCTCGTGATTTTGTGCCCAGCTAGACTGTGGCAAGTATAATACATGGACTTCTTTTCTTTAATTTTTTTACTCTAATTTGTTATATATGATAGTGGAATTCATTACAATTCATATTATACATATAAAGCACAAATTTTTCATATATCTGGTTGTATACAAAGTATATTCACACCATTAGTGTCTTCAGACATGTACTTTGAGTAATGATATCCATCTCATTTCACCATCATTTCTAACCCCATCTCCCTTCCTTTGCCTCCCACACCTTTGCCCATCTAGAGTTAATCTATTCCTCCCATGCACCCCTCCCTACCCAACTATGAGTCAGCCTCCTTACATCAGAGAAAACATTCTCTGATTTTGGGATTGACTAAATTCACTTAGCATTATCTTCTCTAACTCCATCCATTTACCTGTAAATGCCATAATTTCATTCTCTTTAATTGCTGAGTAATATTCCATTGTGTATATATAACACATGTTTTTAATCCATTCATCTACTGAAGGGCATCTAGGTTGGTTCCATAGTTCAGCTATTGTGAATTGTGCTGCTATAAACATTGATGTGATTGTGTCACTGTAGTGTGCTGTTTTTAAATCCTTTGAGTATAGACAGGGATAGCTAGGTCAAATGGTGGTTCCATTCCCAGTTTTCCAAGGAATATCCATACTGCTTTCCATATTGGCTGCACCAATTTGCAGTCCCATCAGCAGTATATGAGTTTACTCTTTTTCTCACATTCTTGCCAACACTTATTGTTGTTTGTCTTCATAATAACTGCCATTCTGACTGGAGTGAGATGATATCCTGTAGTTTTAATTTGCATTTCTCTACTTGGTAGAGATGTTGAACATTTTTTCATATATTTGTTGATTGATTGTACATCATGTTCTGAGCAGTGTCTCTTTAGGTCCTTGGCCCATTTGCCCATTTATTGATTGGGTTATTTGTTTTTGTGGGTTTTTTTTTTTTTTTTTGGTTTATTTTTGTTTTTGTTTTGTGTGTGTGTGTTTAGTTTTTTTGTGTTCTTTATATACACTAAAGATTAGTGCTCTATCTGATGTGTGAGGGGGTAAAAATTTGCTCCCAAGTTGTAGGCTCTCTCTTCACCTCACTGATTGTTTCTTTTGCTGAGAAGAAACTTTTTAGTTTGAATTCATCCCATTTATTGATTCTTGATTTTAATTCTTGTGCTATAGGAATCTTATTAAGGAAGTTGGGGCCTAATTCGACATAAGGAAGATTAGGGTCTACTTTTTCTTCTATTAGACACTGGGTTTCTGGTTTCCTAGGTCCTTGATCCACTTTGAGTTGAGTTTTGTGCATGGTGAGAGATAGGGGCTTAATTTCATTTAGTTGCGTATGGATTTCCAATTTTCCCAGCACCATTTGTGAAGAGGATATCTTTTATCCAATTTATGTTTTGGTGCCTTTGTCAAACATAAGATAATTATAATTTTGTGTGTTAATCTCTGTGTCCTCTATTCTGTACCATTGATCTACAAGTCTTTTTGGATGCCAATAGCATGCTGTTTTTTGTTACTATATCTCTGTAATATAGCTTAAAGTCTGGTATGGTATAGTGATGCTACTTCCTTTACTCTTCTTGCTAAGGCTTGCTTAGCTATTCTGGGTCTCTTATTTTTCCAGATGAATTTCATGACTGCTTTTTCTATTTCTGTGAGCAATGCCATTGGGATTTTGATTGGAATTGCATTAAATCTGTATAATGCTTTTGGTAGTATGGTTATTTTGACAATATTAATTCTGCCTATCCAAGAACAAGGTAGATCTTTCCATCTTGTAATTCATAGTTTTTCTCCTCTATCATTAAGTTGACTCCCAAGTATTTTTTTGTATGTGATTATTGTAAATGGGATAGTTTTCCTTTTTTACCTTTCAGAGGATTTGTCACTGATATACAGAAATGTTTTTTGATTTATGGGTGTTGATTTTATATCCTTCTACTTTGCTGAATTCATTTACTAGTTCTAGATATTTTCTGGTGGAACTTTTTGGGTCTTCTAGGTAGAGAATCATATCGTCAGCAAATCATGCTAATATGAGTTCTTTTTTTCCTACCTGTATCCCTTTCTTTAATTTCTTTAGTCTGTCTAATTGCTTTGGCCAGTGTTAAATAGAAGTAGTGAAAGAATCCTGTCTTATTCCAGTTTTTAGAGGGAATGCCTTCAATTTTTCTCCATTTAGAATGATGTTGGCCAGGACTTAGCATAGATAGCCTTCATGATGTTGAGATATGTTTCTGTTATCCCTAATTTTTCTAGTGTTTTGAACATGAAGGGGTGCTGTATTTTGTCAAATGCTTTTTCTGCATCTACTGAGATGATCATATGATTCTTATCTTTAAGTCTATTGATGTGATAAATTATATTTATTGATTTTTGTATATTGAACCAACATTGCATCCCTGGGATGAACTCCACTTGATCATGGTGTACTATCTTTTTGATATGTTTTTGTATTCAATTTGCCAGAATTTTATTGAGAATTTTTACCCCTATATTCATTAGAGATATTGGTCTGAAGTTTTCTTTTCTTTTTTTTTTTTTTTATGTGTCCTTGTCTGGATTTGGGATCAGGGTGATATTGGTCTCATAGAATGAGTTTGGAAGTGCTGCCTCTTTTTCTGTCTCCTGAAATAAATGGAAGAGTATTGGTATTAGTTCTTCTTTAAAGGTCTTGGAGAACTCAGCTATGTATCTAGCTGGCCCTGGGCTTTTCTTGCCTTCTGATGGCATCTTCTATTTCATTGCTTGAAATTGATCTGTTTAACTTGTGTATATCATCCTGATTCAGTTTGGGCAAATCTTATGACTCAAAAATTCGTCTATGCCTTTGATATTTTCTATTTTATTGGAGTACAAGTTTTCAAAATAATTACTAAATATCTTCTATATTTCTGTAGTGTCTGTTGTGATATTTCCTCTTTCATCACAAATGATAGTAATTTGAGTTTTTTCTCTCATTCCCCTCATTAGCATGGCTAAAGGTCTGTGGATTTTATTTATTTTTTCAGAGAACCAGTTTTTGTTTTGTCAAATTTTTCAATTGTTTCTTTTGTTTTAATTCCATTGATTTCAGCTCTGATTTTAATTATTTCCTGTTTACTACTGCTTTTGGTGTTGATTTGTTCTTCTGTTTTCTAGGGCTTTGAGAGTAATGTTAGGTCATTTATTTGTTAACTTTTTCTTCTTTGAAGGAGTGAATTCCATCCAAGGAAGTTTACTCTTAGTACTGCATTCATAATGTCCAGAGATTTTGCTATGTTGTGTCAGTTTTCTCATTTATCTGCAAAATTTTTAAAATCTCCTCCTTTATGTCTTTTTTAAATCTTTTGTTCATTTAGTAGCATAGTATTTAGTCTCCAGGTGTTGAGTAATTTATTTTTTATTTTATTATTGATTTCTAATTTCATTCCATTATGATCTGATACAACACAGAGTAGTATCTCTACTTTTTTGTATTTGCTAAGAGTTGCTCTGTGGCACATTATATGGTCTATTTTAGAGAAGGATTTGTGTGCTTCTGAGAAGAAAGTGTATTCACTTGTTGAAGGATGAAATATTCTTTATATGTCAGTTGAGTCTGTTATTGATTGTATTACTGAATTCTATAGTTTCTTTGTTCAGCTTTCTATGGAAGATCTGTCCATTGGTGAAAGAGATGTGTTAAAGAGATCCAAGATTATTGTGTTGTGGTCAATTTGACTCTTGAACTTCAGAAGAATTTGTTTGATGAATGTAGATGCTTCATTGTTTGGGACATATATATTTATAATTGTTAAGTCTTGTTGGTGGATGGTTCCTTTGAATAGTATGAAATGTCCTTCTTTATCTCCTTTGATTAATTTTAGTTGAAGTCTACTTTGTTTTATATGAGGATGGAAATCTCTGTTTGTTTCCATAGTCCATGTGAGTGGTATGATTTTTCCCAACCTTTCACCTTCGGTCTTTGTATGTCTTTTCCTATCAGATGAGTCTCTTGGAGACACCATATTGTTGGGTCTTTTTTAAATCCAGTCTGCTAGCCTGTGTCTTTTGATTGGTAAGTTTAGGCCATTAACATTCAGGTTTATATTTTGTCTTCATTGTCTGAGGTCCTTTCTTCCAACTGGTCTACTCTGTTGGGGATGCTTTCAGTTGAACTTTTAATTTGGTTCATTGTTTCTTTCATATCAAGGATTTCTGTTGTTGTTGTTTTAACCCCTATCTGCCTATTGAACTAATCTTTTGCTTCCTGTATTTGTTTATGTAGCTCTTTGTCAAAATGATCTTTTGTTGCCTATATTTGCTCTCTTATATCATCCTTTAATTCACAAAACATTTCACTCATGTACCTGAATTCCTTCTCTGTCTTTCTTCTGCTGTGTAGCCATGGATTCTAATAATGTGGTATCTTGATTTGTTTAGTGCACTTTCTTCTCTTATCTTTTCATGTTGCATGTGAGTCTTCCCTTCTAGCTCTGTGGGTCCAAGGCATTATCGTTTTTACCTATAGGCTTATATTGCTCCTGAAGGGTTCCAATACCTCTCATTTGTGGAGAAGAACAATGTTAATAGATCCCAATATAAACAATATACCACTTATAAACAATTTGTTGCTATTAAGACATTTACAGTTTGGCCACTATGTACACAAAAGTTGAAATTGATTCTTATATATAACATAATCAATAGGTTTGTAAAAGTGTTTATAGTTTCTGATGGAGGACAATGAACTGAGAGTGAAGTGTAGAATAGTATGCTGAAGAGGCAGGATGTGAGGATATAGAGTTAGTATATCTTAGGAAGTGTGAAAGAGAAATCTAATGAAGAGGGTTAGTAGCAGAAGAATATATAGGAAGTAATTTGGGGTAGACAAGTACATGGGAAGACAGTATAGTACATAAAACAGACATGTTAAAATAGTAAAAAAAAAAAAAAGGGGGGGGAGGCAAAAAAGCATACACAACACAAGTATAATATACTATTCAGACGTCCCAGTCCTAAAATTCTATTTCATGCAAAGTACTTGGTTTCACACATGTTGGGGATGTGAGGGCGGTAGAATAGAGGCGGAGAAGAAAAAAGAGAAAAAGATATCTGGTAGGAAGGAACCAGGATTGTTAATTGTTTTGGTTGGAGATCAGTATCTTTCCTGCTTCCCTTCTCATCTAATAGGTGAGATTGTCCATTTTTAGCTGGTATCTCCACCCTCAGGATGGTGAAGGTAATCAGGGTGGGAAGGCTGGTCCCAGTGCAGGGCACCTGGAAGTGAGATGTGGCACCTGCAAATCCCTGAAGGGAGATTACACCTCAAGGGTCTCTTTTTGGGTCTGCTCATCTGACTTGATTGCCTGGTCCTATCTCCCTATCTTGCCTGAAGATTTCCTTGTTCCTTGTCTGTCTGTTAGTCTCCAAACTATTGCACCCTCTCCTTCTAGGGACCTCCCTCATGGGGGCTCTCCTGGGCTGCATTCTGGTTGCACTGTGCACCCATCCCACTGAGAGCTGTTTAGTGTTGGACAGTTACTGTGCTGGGTTACTGGCTGCTGGGGAGAGGGGGGAGTTGTAAACTGAGTACCTGGCCAGCTGGAGTTCCAATCTGGGAGCTGCCCCCACCAAAGATGGAGAGGAAGGTGACCTAAGATGGAGGTGGGCTGCTTCCAGTGATGAGGTGTCTGGTCAGGTGGGGGAGGAGCTGGACAATGGGTTTATGTGATGTGTTCAGAGATGAGCTCTGTGGCATGCAGTGTTGCAGCTTTTGGTTGTCTTCAGAGCCTGTGGAATGTCCTCAGGTGCAGGGAGACTACTATGCATCGGGGACTTTGGCAGTAGCTGCTGAAGCACAAGATGGAGGCAACCAGGGGAGCCACACATTGGTAGATGTGGGTCCACAGGGGAGTGGTGGCCGGAGTTCTTGTGGGTGGGTAGCAGCTGAGTGTCCTGCATGGGAGCAGAGCAGTATCTGAAAGTTCTGCACCAGTGCTGATGTAGTGATCCTGCTAAGGCACTTGGGAGCCCTGCATGGGCTACTAGTCTGGAGTTTTGTTTCTGGAGTAAGGAGTCCTGCTCCAATGCTGAGGCCCGGAACCCTGTGTGTGGGCACAGTGCTGGTGATTTCTGTGTGAGAACAGCTGTGTAGGGGTCCTCTATCACTTTCAGAGAAGCATTCTTCCCACTAGTTGAGACACGGGTCACAGAGTGACACAGAATGCTGCTTCCCTCTAGCCCGCTATCTTGGATCTCTTGACACATGGACTTTTTAAAAGTACAATTAAGAAAGTGTTTTCGTGATACTAAAAATATGAAATTAATCCAAAACATATTGTTATTGAGATAAGAACAGAATACAGCTGATCAAATTATTTTCCATTAAGTCATTTTAGACTGCAGACACAATGTGAAAATTGGTTGTTATACTTATTATTCCTCTTTTACTGTCATTAACTCCTTTCCTTTTTATTTTAAATTCAGTTTATTATTTGGCCTCATTCTTAGCATCAATTTCTTCTGAAAACCCATATGCATTCACATGTCAAATATATGCTAGTTGGAAGAGAGATCAGATTGATTATATGGACATATTAATTATTTTTATGAGTCATTTTTTCATATTTTTCAAAAAATATTAATAATAATGTACAACAAACATTAGATTGATGAAGAGTCTTACCAATTCTATCTTGGGAGGTGATTCAAAGAAGCATAATCAAAGCTGTTATAGGTGATGTTGCATGGTAAGTCACAGGGTTTTGTACCCATATCACATGCTGTTTTCCCAGCTCTCATCCCTGCTACAGTGGTGCCAGGTACATTGACAATATTCTACTATAGATTCCGGATGTGCATTTCTTTATTCTTCTGCCTTAGGCTCTTTCCTGAAGCCAAAGAAGTTTACTTATTTCTTGTCAATGAAGCCTGAAAGAATGAAGGAGTCACTTCCTTCTGCAGCAACCTCCAGATACTGGGAGACAGGGCAGGATTTCGTGAATGCATGTACCAGTCTAATATGCTTCAGACGAGCAATTTTGAGTCACATACTAGAGTTCCCTGGATAATCCTTGGTTGCCCAGATGCATGTGTGTATGTGTTCTAAGTAGGTCATCTACTTCCTAAAGTGCTTTTGTTAACATCATAATTTTTAAATTAAGTTTTCCAAAAACCAACTCAATAGCTTTATTATAGGTCTTTTCTTCTCCATCTCACTTCATATGTCTCACTTCTTATGCTCTCTCCATCTATGTCTTGAGATAAATAAATTATCTACATCCAACTTCTAGTTTTAGACTCCTTTTGGACAATCTGAATTAAGATAGAAATTTAAAGTTGGATCTTCTAATAACTTATGGAACCCATTGGTGTTTTTTTTTTCTTTTTTGGGATGGTACATTTTAATTTCAAAATTTCAATGCACTCTAAAATAATTTTAGCTGTCTACATATTACATAGTAGCATAAGTTGTCTATTGCAAAGAGAGGATAGATTTATGTATACTTGAAATGTTCATGTCATTTCCATAAATATGTATCACGGGGGTGGGTACTACCACTGGCTGTATCTCAGCCCTTTTTACCATTTTATTTTTAGACAAGGCCTTGCTAAATTGACAAGGCTGACCTTGAACTTTCTAGTGTCGCAATTATCTGGGATTATAGGCACATACCACCACAAGTGGCTCAAATCCACATTTAAAAATAAATTTTTTAAATCATTTAAGAAATATTGGTTTCTTTATATGTACCTTCTCTAAGTATGCATAGATCACTTGATAGTACTCAGTGATAAGAAATATGACATATTTCTTTAACATGACATTTCATTCTTGAGGATGTTATTTTTCCCCCAAGAATTCTGTTTTCTGGGTTATATTAGGATATATCAGGAAAGTGTAGATTTGACCTCTGTTATTACAGTTTTCACTTACTGTATTGGTTTTTGTTGTTGCTATTATTGTTGTTGTTATTGTTGTTTGGTCTTTTTCAAGATCAGAAACCAGTGTGTTCATGAAAATCTCCCAGTGGTTACCTATGGATTAGCAGCACCACAGTCCATTTCTTTCAATCAGTGAAAAAGCATATTATGTGTAGCTGCTCAAGACTTTTCTTCTCCCTGAGGTGGTAATTTAGTTAATATTTATTGAGGGGGAAAATCACTTTAAAAAACACAGAAAAGTGAATTGACTGGTTTATTTAGTTTCCTCAAACCTGAACCTATGAGTATATGATATTAAATGATCTTTAATAATTAAAATTGACTATTGATATGAATTTTTTGAAATACATAAACATTATGTTGTAGGGATAAAATGTAATACATATGAATTTACCTCTGAAATGTATTCTATAGCCATATTCAAATAACCCTGGTGCCTTTCTATGGTCAGGTCTCTTAGGTGCATATGTGTATGTGTTCTGGGTAGGTTTTCTGCTTCCTAAAGTGCTTTTGTTAACACCATAATTTTAAATTAAGTTTTCCAGAAAGCTGTTCCTGCTGTACATTTTGGCATCCAAGATTAGGTCAGTGGCCATAAATCTCATTTATGTACTTAATGCAAAGGAGATACTGCTGTCTTGGGAATCATGTGAGCCAGATTCCTTACTTTGCTCCTCTTACAAGATATTGACATATAAAACAAAATGCTCCCATTTTGTTTTGCATCTTTCTTCATTTAAAACTTTAAATAAAGAATGTTTATGCAGGGTTCTTTTTCATTCATAAAAATGGAAATCACCCCTAGTGTCTGCATGAGTAGGCTTGTATTCTTGTTCACGAATTCACATGATAGATTGGCCCATAAAATCTTTACGTTTGGCTTGTGCAGCTGAGTTCATGACTGAATACAGAATGATAAAGAAGCAAAGAAATCATGCCTTCTAGATGGCCCTTAAGCTAGCTTTTAACTGCCTGGAAATCAGCTAGAAATGTATAATCAAACTTGCCATTAAAGGCACAGTGTGTAGCATAAATCTTTGGGACATAATCTGTAAATTAATGCAAAGGGATTCTTTAACATTTATTTGGTTTTCTTTATATTTGCATGGAAGTCTGCCAATCCAACATATTTTTTTACCTTTTTATCTATCATAAGTTAAAATAGAAATCATGGATTGTGTCACTGACCAGTCCAGCAGCTTGTTTCTTTCAAAATATTACCATGTATTTACTGTTTTGGCTATATTGTTTTCAACTTCTGGCAAAATAGAAAGTTTTGATCCTGGTAGAAAATGTCAGTGCTCATATTTCCTATGGGGCTTTGGCCTTTTAGTGAAAAGGTAGGGGAGAGTTAAATGAATTACGATGCTGTCATCTGAAGAAACTACAATGTGTTTCTTTGCCAAATTTTAGCAAGAACAGAGCTAATCATCTGCTTATACAAGCCTTGCTTTGAACCCTACCAGCAGTTCACTTAGGCTTCTGTCTGATCTCTTTCATGCTGTGAGAATGTAGTATACACAGTCCTTTTAACCTTCCCTTTGCAAGGTTAATTGATTTAATAATCCCCAAGGAAGATACATTTTGTCAGAGGAATTTAGAAACCCAGAAATTTATGAATTTAGAATTTCACAACTGAGCCTAAATAATATTAAGTTGCTTATAATGCAAATAGTTTATGGTCTTGTATTAATTTCTTGAAATTGAATGCTTCTCTCATAATTTTCAATTCTATTTCCTTGCATCTTATACAAAAATAAATATTACCAAATAGCATTTGTGTATTATAATCTTAGAAATCAATGTGTTTGGAGTGTTAGCAAAAACTAATGTATGTTGCCATCATCTGAGACTATGGTTTACCCTGCTTCATTACTCCTCAATAAACATTAATTTATATTTTCTAATGTATTTTACTGACCCCTAATGAGGCATCCTTTCTTGGACTTATGACATTATTTTTCTTCCTATTTGGAACAATTCATAGGAAATAAATTTTAGGATTAAGAATTGTAATCTATAAGGATTTTTCATCTTAATTTTTAGCAATCATTTTGTCACACTTTTTAAAATGACTTTTAAAGATTTAATTTCAAATTATCTTTCTTGATAAATAAATTTAAGTCTCTATTTCTTTGTATTATATTTTTCTCATCCCTTTTCTTCTTTTGCCCAGGCACATCCTAGCATGTCTTCTTCCAAAAAATTCATTTAGCAGTACATTTTTAGTGTCTACTATGTCAAGTACTGTGCTAGAAGCTAACTTTCCTAAGGATAATAAAATATACTTTTTTTGTACTTACATGATGTAAAGTCTGGTGAGGAAATGTACATAATTATCCTAATTAATTAAGATAGAGAGTTGGAGACAGACACAGAGCAAGAAAGAGATGCACTTATCTTAGATTTTTGTATTCTGGGTGTATGGATACCAGGTAAAAATGGGAGAAATAACAAGAAATATGGTGCTAGTCAGACAAGGAATTATCAGACAATAAATAGCATTTTAAGGCCTAGAAGTAAGAAAGAATATAATTATAGTACCTGAAAATAGTGATAGAAGAGGCAAAAATTAACATAAATTGACCCTATAAGCATGTACTAAGACTATATTATATATGATACTATTGTGCCATTAAGATACAAAGACATCTAAAGAATAGGTCCTGCCCTCAAAGAGCTTGTGATCTATGTATCCAATTTGTGTTTAATGATTAAGATGGAGTATTTTTGTAAGAAAAATAAACTCTATGAGCTATTTGTAGCTGTACTTTTATTCTGTCAACTCTCCCAGAACCTTACCTCTGGCAGCTTCATAAAAGGTAGGCACTTTCATCCCAGGTATGTTTCTGCCCAGATGTGACATCATGTTGCTACACCTGGAAAAGCCACAAGAATCATTTGGCAGGAGTTGGGCAGATAACTAAGGAGTGAAATGGGCCAGGTATAAGGTGATAAGTTTTGATGTGACAAAGTAGGGAGATAAACCAGAGAATGCATGCTCAGTTTAAAGCTAGTCAACAACACAGGAAATTAAGATCCCTGAATCACCCCACCTATCTCCTTTCCTAGATGAGAAAACTGAAGCCTGAAGAAGTTAGAGATCATGTCTCACAGCAAGTGAGTAGCAGAAATGGGACTAGAACCATGATTTTGATTTAATAGACTCTCAACATTATTTCAAGAATCTTCTCTAGAGATTTCAGTTATTACTTTTAGGTAGAAAAATTATATTTGATTTTAGAAAGTCAATTTTAGGAAATTTTCACCACTTAGATTATAACTTCTAAGTAGGAACTAAAATCTGTAATGCTACAAAAGCTTGCCACATATGGAATTATAGCATAAAGAAAATATGTACCCAGTATAGTTTCCAGAATGCATGGTTGTATGTGTGTGTGTGTTTGTGTGTGTGTGTGTGTGTGTGTGTGTGTGTGTGTTACTTGGGAATGAACTGAGGGCCTCAGGCATGCTAGGCAGGTTTTCTATCACTGAACCAGAAGATAAGATTGGAATGATTAAATCTAGAAGGCAGCTTTCTTATGTTGAAGTTTCTACTATTTTATAGGTTCTTTGTACTTGCAGTTCAGTCCACCTGGAATGTTCTTCTTACAAGTATGGGTATAGCTCACGCTTTCATCACCTTTAGGGGCAAGTCACTGGCTCAGTGAGGTCTTCCCTGGCTAATCTATCTATGAATGCCTTACATTCACTCTGATACTTCCTTTACTGCTTCTTGTCCTAAATAATACTCATCTGTATCTAGCATGAGATATGTTTTATGTCTTTAGCTTTGCTTGTTTTCTGTGATTCTCAGCTAGTCCTTGCTGGGGTATGGAAGTGGTGAATGAAATCATTGCTTTAGAGTTGACACCACTCCTAAGAATTTCTCGGTGGGAAGGTGCTGATTGAAAACTGCCCAGTTGATGGTGACCCCTGTTAAAAGGGAGAATTCTGTGCTTACCATAGCTTTGAGTTCAGATGCCAGTTCCCAGGGACAGAGGATTCTGAACATAGTAAGGTAACTACAGTGTTTCACCAGTGCTGCGACTTCTGAGCTTGCCAGTTTAACAGTAACTTTAGACAATGGACTTCCTGAGTGCTACAGGAAGCACCAAACTTTGCAACAGTAAAACAGCTACAAGAATATTTCTAGCTCTGTAACTTTCCACTGGACGAAGAACAATGCCACTATAGTCCTTTACTTCTTGACCCTATGTAAATAAACTTACTGGGCCAAATCTTTGGACTCTGTTCCTCCATCAGAGAGCAGTATCCCACCTAATCTCAGTCTTTTATCTTCATATCTGTGTGTATTTCTTAATCCCCCAAAGCCCCACTCCAGGAACTTGGGTTCATATGCAGGTCACAGCAGTGGAGTAGGGAGGAAGTAGGGAAGAAGTTACTCAATAAATATTTATTGAATTATACATAAAAACATTTGTCACAAATCAATTTGATAATTTCCAAAAAAATTTAAAATTGATTTAGAAATTATAACAATATTTCCATGTACATGATTTTCAAAGACCACTTAACTTCTAATAGGTGGTTATATTTTATATTCGACAAATAGGAATCAACTTTATTGGGTTGTTTTCAAGAATAATGATGAAATATTTAAGCTAGTAAATATCTGAACTAAGTACCCAAAACTTAATATTTTTTTACATTTTATGTGTTGATGGGAAAAAATTAAATTGTATAAAAAGTAATAATAAAAAAAGTAAAGGTGAGAGGTAGTGTAAGTCTATGTACATTCAACTTTATATGAAACTGACAATTTTCTAAATTAATACTGCAGTTTCCACTTCCAATAGCAGAGTCTTGTTTTAGTTTTATATTCTTGCCAACACTTGGTATTTTTGTTCTGATTTTTTAAAATTTTGTCTATTCTAGGTATGTTTTGGAATTTCATTTTTATTTTAAATTGTAATTCTATAATTACTAATAAGATTGAATATCTTCCTACATATGCATCTGTTATTTTGATATTTTTTGGTAAAGTTCCTATTTAAGTATCTATTTTTCTATTTTATGTCCCCTTTGTTCATATATAAAAATTCTTTATATGTGCTAGATATGAGATCTTTTTCAAACATGTGCTGTACATATTTTTGCCCATTTTGTTTCTTGCTTTTTCACTTAATGGTATCTTTAATGAGCAGAATTTGTTACTTTATTATAGTACAATTTATCACATTTTCCTTATGGTTAGTGCTTTCAGTGTTCTGTTTAAGAAAACATTTATAAGCCCAAAAACTATAAAAAAAAAAGTTATCACATCTACTAGAAGGTTTATTGTTTATGTTTACCATTTATATCTACAGACTCCTACCCTCAGAGTTGATTTTTTGTGTATAGAATAAATTAAGGTTCAGATTTTATGGTTTCCAAATGGATATACAATTGAAACAACACCATTGATTTAAAGATTGAAAGGATAATTCTTTCTCCAGGGTTCTACAGTTACTTTTCTCATAAATTAAGTATTTATAAAACTGTAGCCTTATTTCCAAACTCATATGGCTGTATGCTGGACTGGTGACGGGTATGATCCAATTGCAGTGTTACTAAGACAGAAGGCTGACGCCTTGAGGTCAGCTCATCCGATGATGGGTAAGGACCATATGTACTATTGGACAACCTAAGACAGGCATGGTCCCTAAGCCACATGCTTGTTGTTTAATTAAACAGAAGGGGGGAGATGTTGAGAGCCACAGCCGAGTTGCAAAGGCCCCTGGCATTTTGCCAGAAGTAATGGTTGAGAAGTGATGCCAGGGAGCCATTAAGATGATGATAATTAAGTTAAGCTGTGTATAATTGCTGTGACTGGATGATGCTGGATTGAAACAGGTTGTGTATTCAGTTGTATATTAGACCCCTGCTGTCCGGCAATAGGGCGGCTCCTGCTGCCTCAGGCGCCCGCTACTTGCCAGAGTTCCTGTTGAGTTCCGGTTGAGCTCTCACGGGGATTCCTAGAGAGTTCTAGTTGGTTGGTGAAGTTCCTGTGGAGGGAGTTCCGGTTGGTGTGTGGTGTTCCTGGAAGGGCCGCGTGGGTGGCGTTTGTGGGACTTCGGGCAATAAAGGATTTCCTATTTGAACCTACAAGTGCCTCGTGGTGGCTCAGTTATTTTGTGCCTTCTGGCAAAATGCCAGGGGCCATTCCGACTCAGCTGTGGCTCTCAACATTTACATAACTAGTTAGTGGTGGGATATATTCAAGCACAATGACTCTAATGCCTGTGCTTTAACACTATGAAACATGTCTACTCCACAGGTCAGCAATATACATACATTACAATCAGTTATTGAAGGATTTTGAAAGAATGGGAAGTACTTTGATATGAAATTTTCAGTATGAAATTGAAGTATAGAAATTTGTCATATTCTGGGGGCTGGGATTGTGGCTCACTGGTAGAGCGCTTGCCTCTCATGCATGAAGCCCTGGGTTTGATCCTCAGCGCCACATAAAAATAAATAAATAATGATTAAATAAAGAAATTTGTCATATTCTGTACAATTATTTTAAATGGAATGTTAATAGCAATAAGTACTGACATTCAGCAAATGCTGGTGGATTTGTTGTTCTTGTTGTTCTAATTAGTTATACATGACAACAGAATGCATTTCAACTCATTGTATACAAATGGAGCACAACTTTTCATTTCTCTGGTTGTACACGATGCAGAGTCACCATTCATGCAATCATACACATAAATAGGGTAATAATGTCCGTCTCATTCTACCATCTTTCCTATGCCCAGACCCCCACCCTCCTTCACTCTCCTGTGCCTAACCCAAAGTTAAATATTGGTGCATTTTAATGCTGTGTTTAGTTTATTAGTAACTGTGAAAGTAATTCCCCAGTGTTGTGAAAGCAATTTGATGGCAAATTAATCCTTACTTATGAATAAATTTACCTTGAGTACATAATACATAAAGCTTAAAGTGAACAATAGGCTTTTATTTCAACATCCAAAGGTGACAATACCTAAAGAGGTCAGTTGGCAGCTGTACTATTTTGGAAAGCTACTGACTTCAATAGCAAAGTGATACTGAAAAAGTCACCTCTGCTGTTCAGATTTGGAAGATAGATGGCATCCTGTGTTCATTCTAAACAAAAATATCCCTAGGGGAAAAATAAAAAAGGAAACAAAATGTTTCCCCTCCTTCCCTAAGTGGAACATTCTCTTGGCTGTAGTCCCACAAATATGTTATTTGAAACAAAACCAAAAAAATGTTTAAAGCCAGACATAAAATGAAAATTGTCCATAAGAACATCAATTCAAAGGCATTCATGGGAAAATGCCATGTCTAAAGCCTCTTATACCTTCAAAACATCATCTTTAAATAGATTTCTTATATGCAATATTTAGAACTTCAACTTTTTAAAAGCTCAATTTAATTATTTTATGTCTCTACAATATGAGAATTTTAAAAAGAGGATTTAAAATCTGCAAACTCATCAATAAGCATTTTGTCTTTTTTTTTGTTCTTTCACTTATTTAAATAATATTTGAATGAAATTTTAAAAATTTAGTGAAATTCCAGATCAGATGTTTCAAAGACATTGATAAATTTGTTCTGAGACCTGTGGAGTTTTCTGATTTTGATGAGATTCCAACAATCATCTAGATATAACCTGAGACTGACATGATGTTCAGAGTCACATAATATAATTTAAAATAAATAAATAAGTTGATAACCTGTGGTAACTTTATATCAATCTAGGATATGTACCAAAATATAAAACTGTTTGGATAATATGGGAGAAAAATTGAAGCTATGAAAGAAAATTCTAGGAAGTCCCACTGCTATAAAAAGTCAAATAGGTAGTAGTGAAAAGGCAATTTTTGAAAATAGAAGAAAATTATCCTTTATTTTAAAAGACATCATGATTCATATTAAAACTCATCGCGCAGAACTATTCTTGGATGATATTAGGTGACATTCTACAACTCCAAGGAAAAAGAAAAATGTAGTGATAAGGAAAGGACAATGAAAGGAATGAAGGGATTCTTTGAGATAACGAAATAAAAAATAATATTGGAAAGGTTTTGGCAATGAGTTTAAAAATGCAATCTTCATGGGTCTAGTAGACTCTTTCCCTTGTTCTTCATCTCTCCTCTATCCTTCCTGTCTATACTTATTTTCAAATGGTCTAATTTGGCCATTTTTTTTTTATCCTTAAAAAACACTGTTTCAAATCAGACATGGTGGTGCACATCTGTAATCCCAGCAGCTCGTGAGGCTGAGGCAAGAGGCTTGCAGGTTCAAAGCCAGCCTCAACAAAGGCAGGGTGCTAAGCAACTCAGTGAGACCCTGTTTCTAACAAAAGTGCTGGAGATGTGGCTCAGTGGTCGAGCGCCCCTGAGTTCAATTCCCAGTTCCAAAATCAAACAAAAAAAATTTAAATTTAAATTAAAAAAAAAACATGGTTTCAAACAAAATCTTAAACAACCAAACACTGGAGGTTTTGTTGTTTTGCTTACATGAGACTAAATAGGGAAATTTACCAATATTTAACTGCATTTTCTAATTATTTTGAAATAAACTTCAAAGTGAAAAAGGAAAGAAGAAAAGAACATGGTTTTGATTGTATAATAGAAAATACTTAAAGAAAATTCCAGTAGCTTCACAGTGCTGTCAATTTTATAGGAATTTTTTTTAGAAACATTCATGTAATTTTGATATAGAACATTATAATAGAAAGATGAAAGAAAGAAAAATTTTCATGACAAGCTTACAGAAAAAAATAGGTCTCAAAAAAATAGGTCTCCTATAAAACAACTGAAGGCCCATCATAAGTAAATAAACAAAAAATGATTCACTAATGAGAAAATACTATTTTTCCTGTGAAAAGTATCTCTAAAGGATAGGAGGAGGTAAAATGGAGGAAACTGCTTTATAATAGAAGAGATTTATCATCCATAGTAGTAAAAAGGAAGAAGCTCAAGAGAGAAAGAAATGCAAAAGAAAGAAGAAGTAGGTGTGTGAGTGAGAGGGGAGTTGTTAGTATACTTAAGCATGATTGGAAAAGGAGATGCTGGATGAATTTACTAAAACATCAATGGAGTATAGAATTGGAATTAAGACAATTGGCTCTCATCTTAGTAAACCAGAAAGTCCCATTAGATTTGTTTAATTGCTCAGATAATGCAAATGAAGTGACAGAGAAATTTATATATTTGTTCAAGAGAGCTCACTGAACATTTTGACTGTTTTTATATTTCCTCTCTACCAAGCTTCTGTTTAAATGACAGAAAAATATAAAACGGTAATAAATCCATAGCAACTTTTAAAAGCAGTGAAGGACATCATCAGTAATGTGAACTTCTTTGTTGTTGTTGTTGTTATTTTTTAGATTTGTTCTAATTAGTTATACATGACTGTAGAATGCATTTTGACACATCATACATAAATGGTTGTAGATGATACAGAGTTACACAGGTCTTGTAATCATATACACACATAGAGTGATTATGTCCTGATTCTTCTGGTTGTAATTGATACAGAGTTACACGGGTCATTCTTCTGGTTGTAGATGATACAGAGTTACACAGGTCATGTAATCATATACACACATAGGGTGATTATGTCCGATTCATTCTACTATCATTCCTACTCCCAGACCCTCTCCCCGCCTTTCACTCCCCTCTGTCCAATCCGAAGTACCTCTATTCTTCCTAGCCACCTCCTCCCCTTATTGTAAATTAGTATCTGCATGCCGCAGTCTGGCTGGGCACAATCAGGAGCCACTTGTCAAAAGAAACTAACTTTATTTTTAGAACCACACACGCCAAACAAACCAGCCTCTCAGGAAAAATCCTCAGAGCCTCAACTGCCACCACCAGCTTTTTACAAGCCTCTCTCTCTCCCACAAGCTTCTCCCCACCTCCCACAATCCTCCTGCTCTTGAGGCCGATTGGCTGGGTCACGTGGGCAGAGCCAAAAAGTCCCCCAATGAGCAGCTCCGTGGTCTGAAAGGGCAGGGAAACAGTCCAATGAGCATCACCGCAGAGGAGCCAATCAGCTAGATGTTGCTGGGGCCGAGGAGCCAATCATCAGCCGGCAGCTGGATTGCTGGCAGCTGGAAGTTTGCTGGGGCCCCTTCGGCTGTGGCTCTCAACATCTCCCCCTCTCTGTTTAAACAACAAGCATGTGGCTTAGGGACCGTGCCTGTTAGGCAGTCCAATTCAACATATGGTCCTTACCCGTCATCGGATGAACTGACCTCTAGGCGTCAGCCTCCTGTCTTAGGTTGGTACCACTGCAATTGGATCATACCCGTCACTGACTACCGGTCCAGCATACAGCTATACTTGTGGATAGGCCTTTGCACCAGTGGGGGGGTGAGGTTCTTTGCCTCACCTCTGTTGGCCCCCAAATTTTAGACCATCACTAGTAGAGGAGGATGCAAAATGCCATGACATTAAGCCAATTGAGGGCTCCTTTGAAAAATTGTACCACCGGTGACATCATCAGCAAAAATACCCCAACACTACCACAAGTCGCTGCACCAACAGATAGTTCAAAATGCATACAGGTGAGCTCACAATGTGTCCAGGCAAGTTCTGCAAGCAGTTCAGTGATGGCTATTGTAGAAGCTGTAGATTGGTTTTATCTTTGACTTCACCAGCACTGGGATGAAGATAGGAATTCTGGCAATAATGGCTAAAGAAAAAATTATGTAACATTACAGAAGGCACTAAAAGAAAACAATTTTCTTAACAATTTACATTGTCTTCACCGGCACTGGGATGAAGATAGGAATTCTGGCAATAATGGCTAAAGAAAAAATTATGTAACATTACAGAAGGCACTAAAAGAAAACAATTTTCTTAACAATTTACATTATCTTTAAGAGAATTATTAAATATAATGAAAAGGAAAGGTGAAAGTAAACAAACAGATCTGTTAACCTTCTTTTTTGTTTACATATTAAAACAATCCTCAACAGTTGTTTACCCAATTTAAATTAAACCATATAAATCACGTGAAAAAAAAAAATATTTGGATCCATATTATCATGAGCGCTCATCATATATGATATATGGACATACGTACATATAACACAAAACACAAGTGTGCACACATAATATAATACATACAACACATAACATTATAGTAAAGGCCTTATAACTTTTTACAGGTGAAATCTCCATTGCAATGTTTAAAAACTCTATAGTCAAAAAATAGAACTGATCAGCAAAACATTAACCTAGGTCTGTATAAGCTCAAAAAACAAAATAGAACTTCATGATATGGCAAAGGGCAATAATAAAATAGATATTGAAAAAAGCATCCTGGTTCTGTTGCAGATGTAAGAATAGCCAAACTGGAGTTTTGGATATCAGTTGTTATGGATTTGAGCCAAATCATCTTCTTTTTGGTCTGTAGAAATCGCTTTAGTTAATCTTTCTGGAATCCAAATCGGCTGCTGTTCTCCCTGTGGAAACACATAAACAGACCCCCGACTCCAGACAATCACTGGGTCAGGACCTTGGTTAATCTCTCTGGAATCCAAATCGGCTGCTGTTCTCCCTGTGGAAACACACAAACAGACCCCCGACTCCAGACAATTACTGGGTCAGGACCTTTCCATTGTCCTGTTAGAATATCCTTCCAAAGTACCTTGGGCTTATGTACATTTTTTGGACACATATGCCTTTCCGCAGCACTAAGTCCTGATGAATCCAAATTTAAAAAGTTTAGAGTAAAAAGGGTTATTTTAAGTTTATCTTTGGGGAATATATACCCCTTCCCAATTCCTTCTTTTTGCTTTAATAAGTACATTTTAATAGTTTGATGAGCTCTTTCAACTATGCCTTGTCCCTGTGGATTGTATGGGATTCCTGTTATATGAGTAATGCCAAATGTTGAGCAAAATTGTTTAAAAGAGGTAGAAGTATAACCAGGGGCATTATCTGTTTTTAACTGTTTTGGAACACCCACAGTGGCAAAATTTTGTAAGCAATGAGCTATAACATCTTTAGTTTTTTCTCCGGCATGAAGGGAGCCCATCAAAAATCCAGAAGAAGTATCAACTGTAACATGCAAATATTTTAATTTTCCAAATTCTGGCAAGTGTGTGACGTCCATCTGCCAAATATGGTTAGGTATCAATCCTCTAGGATTGACTCCAAGATTAACTTGTGGTAAAAAGGTCACACAATTTTGACATTGTTTTATTATTTGTCTAGCTTGTTCCTTAGTTATTTTAAAACGCTTTTGTAAAGTATTAGCATTGACATGGAACTTTTTATGAAAATTTATAGCTTCTTCTAGTGTAGAGAAAATATGTATGTCATGTGTAGTTTTATCTGCTAAATCATTGCCCAAACTAAGGGCTCCAGGCAATCCTGTATGTGCCCTGATATGTCCTATAAAGAATGGATCTTTTCTGTCCCAGATTAGACTTTGTATAGTGGAAAGCAAAGAGAAAACAGTAGAAGAAGGGGAAATCCTACCAGCATCTTCAAGAGATACTATAGCATTAACTACATACTGACTATCAGAAAATAAATTAAATACAGAATCTTTAAACATCACAAAAGCTTGTAAAACTGCATTAAGCTCTACCTTTTGAGCTGATTGTTTGGGTACTAAAAATGTAAAAGTTTGATCAGGGGTAACTACTGCTGCTGTACCATTATTTGACCCATCAGTGAATATATTTGGAGCATTCATGATAGGTGTTTTTCTTGTCATTTTTGGAAAAATTACAGGATGCAATGACCAAAAAGACAATAAAGGATTAGATGGTAAGTGGTTATCAAATGAAACATTAGATTTGCACATGATTATTGCCCAAGTATTTAACTCATTAACTAACTCATCAATTTGATTCAGAGTATATGGAGTAATAATTTTATTGGGAGAAATTCCAAACACTCCCTTTGCTGCTTTTATTCCTTTGAGTATTAATTGTCCTACAGCCTCAGGATACCTAGTAAGAATAGTGTTAGGAGAATAAGATAAATGTATCCATAATAATGGACCTTCTTGCCAAAATACTCCTGTAGGAATATTTTTTGTTGGTAGTACAATAAATAATAAAGGCAAACTTATATCAATTCTATCCAAATGCATATTTTCCATATATGTTTCAATGATTTTTAATGCCTTTCTTGCTTCAGGCGTTAACATTCGGGGTGAATTTGGATCTGATGGACCTTTTAGGATATCAAATAAAGGTCCCAACTCTCCTGTTGGTATACCTAAATAAGGCCTTATCCAATTTATGTCTCCTAATAACTTTTGAAAGTCATTAAGTGATTTGAGTTGATCTACTCGTATTTGAATTTTTGGTGGACGGACCATGGTTGAGGATAATAGAACTCCTAAATAATTAATTGGAAAATTTAATTGTACTTTATCTATTGCTATCTCTAGATTATAATTTTTTAATAAGTTTGTAAGTGTGGCATAACATTCTAGCAATGTGTTTTTATCTTTGTGTGCTAATAATACATCATCCATATAGTGAAATATTTGTAGTTCAGGATTTTGATTTCTAAGTGGCTGGATTGCTTTGTTAACATAAATTTGACACATAGTTGGGCTGTTAGCCATCCCTTGAGGGAGTACTTTCCATTCATATCTCTGATCAGGACCTTCATGATTCAGTGCAGGGATAGTAAATGCAAAACGTGGACTATCCTCAGGATGAATTGGAATTGAAAAAAAACAATCTTTAATATCTATAACTAAAACATACCAGGTTTTTGGCAAAGTAGACAATTGAGGAATCCCTGATTGAGCAGGTCCCATAATAACCATCTCATTATTAATGGCTCTTAAATCTTGCAATAATCTCCATTTACCAGATTTCTTTTTGATGACAAAAATGGGAGTATTATGGGGAGATACAGAAGGTTGTATATGTCCTTCCACTAATTGTTGTTTGACCAGGTCATGGGCTGCTTGTATCTTTTCTTTAGTCAGGGGCCACTGAGGAACCCATACTGGTCTTTCTGATTTCCAAGTAATTTTTATTGTCTCAGTGGCCCTTTCTGAAAATCCAACCCATGTCTGTCTCTTCCTTGATCTATTTGTATTGGTGCTGCTATACCTTGTTCTTGTTTTTCTAATCTTTTTCCTTTCCTAAAACCTTGTCTAGTCATAATAGTGGGTGCATTTTGGTTGATGTTATTTGTTAATGTCAAACCTAATTGATCTAGGACATCTCGTCCCCATAAATTTACAGGAAGATGATCCAATACATATGGCTGTATAGTTCCTTCACATCCTTCAGGATCCTTCCAATCTAATACCATTGCACTTCTATGGGGATTAGTCGCCACTCCTAGGCCTCGAAGCGTTTGAGTGGCTTGTTGTAATGGCCAATGTTTTGGCCATTCTTGACGAGAGATGATGCTAAGGTCTGCACCTGTATCCAGTAGCCCATTAAATTCATGTCCTTGAATATTTAGTTTTAGCATGGGGCGAGAATCTAAATTTAAAGAAAGCATAGCCCAATCTACACCTGTGGAACCTAATCCCTTGGAACCTCATGTAGGCTGGGTATTATTAGTAACTGTGCTATTCTATCTCCTGGTGAAATTACTGATATACCCTTTGGAGAACTGGCTATAATTTTTATTTCACCTTCATAATCGGGATCAATTACCCCAGGACTTATCATAAGTCCTTTTAGAGTAGAAGAGCTGCGTCCCAATAATAAGCCTACTGTTCCTTTGGGAAGAGGTCCTTTCACCCCTGTGGGAATGATTTGAACTCCCATCTCTGGAGTTAGTACTGCTCTGGCGGAGGCGCAGATGTCCAACCCTGCGCTCCCTCTGGTTTGTCTGATGAGGGATCTGATGGACAATGTGTCCTGGGAACTACCCTGATGGGGTTGCTGGGTTCCTCCAGTGCTCCGTATATTTGTGGTTTTGGGCCCCGGAGCATTGGGCCCCCTTGTCCATTTTTTGGCAATGGAGCCCAATGCCTTTCTCCACGATATCGTGGATAAACACCTGGTCCTTGTTCGTTTTTTGATAATGGAGTACCCTCTATGGTGGTTTGAGAACGGCATTCATTAGCCCAATGTCTCCCTCTACGGCATCGTGGGCAAATACCTGGTATTCTACTCCTTTGATACCTAGTTTTGTTAAACCCTCCTCCAATGGGGCAGTTCCTTTTAAAATGTCCTGTTTGTTCACAATTGTAGCATGTTCTTGGCCTGGCATCTAAAGCCTGTTTTACTGCAGCTGCCACAATTTGCCCTTGTTCATTAATGTCTCTGGCATCTAAAGCCTGTTTTACTGCAGCTGCCACGACTTGCTCTTGTTCATTAATGTCTCTACATAATTTAATATATGTGTTTAAATCTTCATGTTTCCATGGTCTAATGATATCTCTGCACCAACAATTCGCTTGCTCATAAGCCAGGTGTTTTAGTAATGGCATTGCTTGTTCTGTATTCCCAAAAACTCTGGTAGCTGTTTGAATAAGCCTATCTACAAATTCAGCATAAGGTTCATTAGCTCCTTGTATTACCTTAGATAATTGACCTTGTAAACCTCCATGTCCTTGTAAAGTCTTCCATGCCTTAATTGCATCTGCAGCAATTTGTGCGTATACGCCAGGATCATATGCAATTTGTTGCTGCTGATCCTCATAAGGTCCCTTTCCTAACAACATATCTAGATTTCTCTGAGGATAACCAGCTGCTGCATTTCGCCTAGCCGTCTCCTTGCAAAATTCCTCATTGGCAACCTTCCATAACAGGTATTGTCCTCCATTTAGCACAGCTTTACACATATTAGCCCAATCTGCTGGCGTCATGTTCAAGTTGTTAATGGATTCGACCATGCTTACAGTGAAGGGTGCTTGAGGACCATAGGTTGTTACAGCCTCTTTTAGCTGCTTCACTGTTTTGAAATTTAAAACTTGGTAAAATCGCTGCCCTCCTGCCTCAAATACAGGGCATGTTAATATTGGAGATCTTGTCTCAGGATCCCAACTATCAACTGCGGGGGTTGGGGACCTCCCAGCATATGGAGGTGGCCTTGTTAGTTGGACACTTACGTCCTCTGGTGATAGAAAGGTGTTAGTAGCAGTCTCCTGTAGAGGTGGTGCTGTTGGTTGGACACTTACACCCTCTGGTGATAGAAAGGTGTTAGTAGCAATCTCCTGTTGTAACTTTCCCCCTGATGGCTTTTTCTGTTTTACACTTTCTTTCTCTGTCTGACTAACTTGAGAGGCCTTCTCTTTTACTTGAATCTTTTCCTCTGTCTGACTAACTTGAGAGACCTTCTTTTTTACTTGAATCTTTTCCTCTGTCTGACTAACTTGAGAGACCTTCTCTTTTACTTGAATCATTATGTCTTCTCCTTCCTCTACCATTGTCTGAACTGAAGGCTTTGGACTAAGCAAACAAGATACGAACGTCCACAATGGCAATGTGCCAACTGGCAGAGTCCCTGGGCTTTTCTTTTCTATTCTTTTTAAATCTTCACCATGATGGTTCCATTGTGATATATTTAACAACTCCTCCTTAAAAAGCCATGGGCTACATTTTTGTATTGTATCAACGTATGCCCTGACTGTTCTTGATTTTACTGAGATGCCTCCTTCCTCTAACAATTTACTTAACACTCTTTCAATTTGTTTTTTACTAATTTCTGATCCCGTATTTCTACTATAATACAACCCAACAAGATGACGCCAAACAAAACCGAGACAGAATGAGATAAAAAGGGAACAACAAAAAGTCATTATAGCCTTTCTATCCTCCTGACATGTGCATCCGTCCTTTCTCCCTATCTGTTCCTCAGACGTAAATAGTTTTTCCTCAGATGTGAGCGGTTTTTCTTCCCTCTCACTCATCTCCAGGGACAGGCAACTTAAAACAAAAGTGAAACAAAATAACAAAAGAAGAATCTTAAAATGGCTACCCATCCTCTCGCCCTGCCCTCAGGGGCGAGCAGTTTCACTTACCCTCAGTCGCTCCCCGTGCGAGCCACCAAATGCCGCAGTCTGGCTGGGCACAATCAGGAGCCACTTGTCAAAAGAAACTAACTTTATTTTTAGAACCACACATGCCAAACAAACCAGCCTCTCAGGAAAAATCCTCAGAGCCTCAACTGCCACCACCGGCTTTTTACAAGCCTCTCTCTCTCCCACAAGCTTCTCCCCACCTCCCACAATCCTCCTGCTCTTGAGGCCGATTGGCTGGGTCACGTGGGCAGAGCCAAAAAGTCCCCCAATGAGCAGCTCCGTGGTCTGAAAGGGCAGGGAAACAGTCCAATGAGCATCACCGCAGAGGAGCCAATCAGCTAGATGTTGCTGGGGCCGAGGAGCCAATCATCAGCCGGCAGCTGGATTGCTGGCAGCTGGAAGTTTGCTGGGGCCCCTTCGGCTGTGGCTCTCAACATCTGCATATCAGAGAAAACATTCAGCCTTTGGTTCTTTGGGATTGACTTATTTCCCTTAATAGGCTCCAGTTCCACCCACTTCTGGCAAATGTCATAATTTCATTCTTCTGTAAGGCTGAGTAATATTACATTGTGTATATACACCACAATTTCTTCATAGATTTATCAGTTGAGGGGCACCTACGTTGGTTCCATAGTTTAGCTATTATGAACTGAGCTGCTATAAACATTGATGTGGCTGCATTACTGTTTATAGTTGATGTTTATAGCTGCATCACTGTAGTATGTTGATTTTAAGTTATTTGGGTATAAACCTGAGTGGGATAACTGTATCAAATGGTGGGTCCATTCCAAGTTTTCTAAGGAATCTCCATACTCCTTTCCAGAGTGGTTACACAAATTTGCAATCTCACCAGCAGTGTATGAGTGTACTTTTTCCCCATATCCTTACCAACATTTATTTTTGCTTATATTCTTGATAACTGCCATTCTGATTGGAATAAGATGAATCTCAGTGTAGTTTTAATTTGTGTTTTTCTAATTACTAGAGATGTTGAATATTTTTTCATGTATTTGTTGATCAATTGTATTTTTCCTTTTGTAAAGTGCCTGTTCAGTTCCTTAGCATATTTATTGATTGGGTTATTATTATTATTTTTTTGGTATTAAGTTTTTTGAGTTCTTTGTATTACCTGGTGATTAATGCTCTGTCTGGGGTGCATATGGTGAAGATTTTCTCCCATTCTGTAGGCTCTCTCTTCACGTTATTGTTTCCTTTGCTGAGAAGCATTTTAGTTTGAATCCATCCCATTTATTGATTATTGATTTTACCTCTTGTGCTTTAGGAGCCTTGTTAAGGAAGTCAGGTCCTAAGCCAACATGGTGAAAAAAATCGGGTCTACTTTCTTTTATTAGGCATAGGGTCTCTGTTCTAATGCCTAAGTTCTTGATCCACTTTGAGTTGATTTTTTTGTGCAGGGTGAAAGATAGGGATTTAATCTCATTTTGATACACATGGATTTCCAGTTTTCCCAGCATGATTTGTTAAAGAGGCTATCTTTTCTCCAATGTATGTTTTTTGCACCTTTGTCTAGTATGAGATAACTTTATATATGTGGGTTTGACTGTGAGTCTTGTATTCTTTACCTACATATCTGTTTTGGTGCCAATACCATGATTTTTTTTTCTTTACTATGGCTCTGTAGTATAATTTAAGGTCAGGAATTGCATTAAATCCATATAACACATTTGGTAGCATGGGCATTTTTGTAGCAAGCCAGCCATGGGTTGTGTGTATGATCTGTGAGCATTTTTAGTTCACAAAGCAGACTGGACTGACGCTGTTGCTCTGTCTGGGCTGTGAACATATGTGTCTTTTTTGCTTGCTCTCGCACACATGAGATGGGTGTGACCTCCCAAAATGTCAGTCAATCTGCTGACAGCAAGACATCACAAAGCTAGACTCAACCCCCTGAAACCTGACCCCTTGCCTTATTTGAATGGCTTCTCCCCAATAAAACCTAGGTTTGAGTTATTCTCCTTCTCTTTATTGCCTGCCTTGCCCCCTTTGTGGAAGCTATGGCTGAGGACCTGTCACTGAACCCAAAGAAAAGGTACTTTCTGTGTCTGTGTCTTTATTTATTCCACCAAAATTCACTTGGTGTGACCCTGACCATTTTAGTTGTGTATTGCAACACATTTTGACAATGTTAATTCTTCCTATTCAAGAGCATGGGAAATCTTTCCATCTTTTAAGGTCTTTTTCAATTTCTTTTTTTAGTGTTTTGTAGTTTTCGTTATAGAGGTCTTTTTTTCTCATTTTTTAGATTGATTCCCAAGTTGTTTTTTTTTTGTTGTTGTTGTTGTTGTTTTAGGCTAATCAATGTGAATTTCTTGACAATATAAAAGAAATAGGATAATTAGGATGGCAAATCCCAACAAAGTGGACTCTGCAATTCCATAGAGATGGAAAACATCCTCCAAACCAAAAAGAATATGAAAATAAGCCCAAGAGAAAGGTTGTAGGGAACTGGAAGGAATAAGCTATGTATTTCTAGTCATTTAATCAATTATAGGCTGGTAGAACAATTGCATTGGCCTTACTTTTAAAACAGCTAACTTTCCTAAGTATAGAATAAAGCCACAAGTATGGAAATATAAATATGATGAGGGGTAATCTCAAAGTAGACTTTTAATGATTAAAAATTCCCTGACTATGGGTATGGAAAAATAAGCAAGTGTACCCACTCAAAAAGCAAGTTTTGTTTTATATATCTTTGTATATAAAATATGTTCATGCCAATTCATGTCTCTATACATGTACTTTTTGTTTTTGTTTTTGTTTTGCATTACAATTTTTATTACATATATATACTATAATTTTTCATCTCTTTTTGTATATAAAGTATGTTCACACCAATTCGTGTCTTCGTACATGTACTTCGGATAATGATGTCCAGCACATTCCACCATCCTTGCTAATCCCCTGCCCCCTCCATTACCCTCCCACCCCTCTTTCCTATCTAGAATCCATCTATTACTCCCATGCTCCCCCTCCCTACCCCACTGTGAGTCAGCCTCTTTATATAAGAGAAAACATTCGGCATTTGTTTTTTTGGGATTGACTAACTTCACTTAGCATTATCTTCTCCAACGCCATCCATTTACCTGCAAATGCCATGATTTTATTCTCTTTTATTGCTGAGTAAAATTCCATTGTATATATATATGCTACATTTTTTAATCCATTCATCCACTGAAGGGCATCTAGGTTGGCTCCACAGTTTAGCTATTGTGAATTGTGCTGCTATATACATTGATGTGGCTGTGTCCCTGTAGTATGCTGTTTTTAAGTACTTTGGATATAGACTGAGGAGAGGGATAGCTGGGTCAAATGGTGATTCCATTCCCAAATTTCCAAGGAATCTCCATACTGCTTTCCATATTGACTGCACCAATTTGCAGTCCCACCAGCAATGTATGAGTGTACCTTTTTCCCCACATTCTCGCCAACATTTAGTGTTGTTTGTCTTCATAATAGCTGTCATTCTGACTGAAGTGAGATGAAATCTTAGTTTTGATTTGCATTTCTCTGATTGCTAGAGATGATGAGCATTTTTTCATATATATGTTGATTGATTATATACCCTCTTCTGAGAAGTGTCTGTTCAGGCAATTGGCCCATTGTTGATTGGGTTATTTGGGTTTTTTGGGTGCTTAGTTTTTTGAGTTCTTTATATGCCCTAGAGATTAGTGCTCTATCTGATTGTAAGGGGTAAAAATTTGCTCCCAGGATGTAGGCTGTCTGTTATTCACCTCACAGATTGTTTCTTTTGCTGAGAAGAAAGTTTTTAGTTTGATTCCATCCCACTTACTGATTTAG
Source organism: Marmota flaviventris (assembly GCF_047511675.1). Lineage (NCBI taxonomy): Eukaryota > Metazoa > Chordata > Mammalia > Rodentia > Sciuridae > Marmota > Marmota flaviventris. Next base: position 84,670,561 of record NC_092499.1, on the reverse strand, counting down.
TCAGCTTTTTCACTGTTGTGACTAAAAGACCTAACTAGGACAACTTTAGAGGAAGAAAAGTTTATTTGATGTCTCAAAGTTTCAGAGGTCTCAGTCCAAGTTTTTCAAATCTTTCTGCTCTGCTTTCTGCTCCTGATTATTACAATAAATTTGGCTAAAAGCTGCCAGAAATACCCATGTCACTGCCTGAATGCTATGTTGCCTAGACATTTCTTCTGCAAAATTAAGAAGTTCATCACTTTTAAAATCAAAGTACAAAGTCCATCATTTTTAGGAGACTCACCAGATTGGACAAGGAGGGATGGGGAGAAGGAAGAGAGGGGAGATATGAATCGTACATAATTTCCTATGTTCATATATGAATACATGACTAGTGTAACTCCACATCATGTACAACCATAAGAATGGGAAGTTATACTCCAAGTACATATAATACATCAAAATACATTCTACTGTCATGTATAAGTCAAAATAATTAAAAAAAAAAAAAAAGAAAAAGCCCATCACATTTAAAATCGCCTTCACAGAAAGTTTCAGGACATGAGCAAAATGCGGACAACTTCTCATCCAGAACATAATACAAATAGTTCCCATTTCAAATTCCAATAGTGTCCTCTTTTTCCTCTTGAGCCTTGTCTTCACTGTTCACAGTCTTATTGGCATCCTGGTCTTCTAAGCTCCCATCAGAATCGTCCATTAAGCTCTGCTTAAAACAATCTAAAGCATTTTTAGTTTGCACTGCTAAGCATCTCAAAATCCCCCCATCAATTCCAAAACCTTCAAAATCTTCTGAACTACAAGGTCAGGTTAGTCACAGCAACAAACCACTTCTGGTACCATTTCTGTTTCAGTCAGCTTTTTTGCTCCTGTGGAAAAAAACAAAAACAAAAACAAAAACTTTAGAGGTTTTTCTACTGTCACTTCATTGAAATTTGTGGAGGGACAAGAAATACCTAGGTTCAATCTCTCACCATGAACCACAATGATAATCTTTTCTTAAATTTGTTCTTTTTAGATATAAATGACAGTAGAATGTATTTTGACATTTTTTACATACATGGATTATAAGTTATTCTAATTAGGATCCTATTCTTGTGGTTGAATAGGATGCAGATTTACCCTGGTCATGTATTCAAATACAAGGATAGGAAAGTTATGTTCAATTGATTCTACTGTCCTTCCTATTTCTCTCCTCACTTTTTTCCCTATATTCCCCTTTGTCTAATCCAATGAACTTCTGTTCTTTCCCTCCTTATCCACCCTTGTGGGTTAGCATACACATATCATAGAGAAAATTCAGCCTCTGGTTTTGGGGGACTGGCTCATTTCACTTAGCATGATAGTCACCAGTTTCATCCATTTACCAGCAAATGCCATAATTTTATTCTTCTTTATGGCTGAGTAGTATTCCATTATGTATATCTTTATACATTCATCTGTTAAAGGACACCTAGGTTGATTCAAATAACCCAATCAATAAATGGGCAAAGAAACTGAACAAGCACCTCACAGAAGAAATACAAATGGTTAAAAATATATGAAAAAATGTTCAACATCTCTAGCAATTATAGAAATGCAAATTAAAACTACACTGAGATTCCTTTTCACTCCAGTCAGAATGGTAATTATCAAGAATACAAGTAACAATAAATGTTGGCAAGGATGTGGGGAGAAAGGTACTCTTGTATGTCATTGGTGGGACTTCAAATTGGTGCAACCACTCTGGAAAGTGGTATGGAGATGCCTGATAAAACTTGGAGTGGAACCACCATTTGATCCACTTATCCCACTCCTCAGTCTATATCCAAAGAACTTAAAATCAGCATATGAAAGTGATGCAGCCACATCAATGTTTAGAGCAGCTCAATTCACAATAGCCAAGCTATGGAACCAAACTAGGTGTCATTTGTCACAATACCTTTAAGATTAGAGGGAACAGTCTTTCCATATTCAATATGTAGCTTTCCTACCTGCTTGCCTTCCTTCCTTCTTTCACTTAACATTATTCCTTTATGTTAAATTTCTTTTTTAGGGTGTATGTAGAAACCATGATGCTAAAAGAAGTACTTTTCTCATAGATTGCCCTTTTTACCAAAGTGACATGAAGACTGGTGATGAGACTAATACTCAGACTATGCAGGATCTCTGGAGTGAAAGCACCCCAGATCTTGCCTATTCAAGAATATTTCTCTGTGGGCATCTGCTGGCATGGACCAAGTAATTGGTCTGTCAAGTTTAGTAGACTTACTTAAGGTTTTCTTCCTTTTGCAGCAACCAAGTATGTGAAAGAAGTTGACCACTTGGTTTTTCTGTATTAATCAAGTTTACAAATAAATCTTAGTGATCTCAGGTATGTATATTGACAACATTAAAATGGGGCAATTAGATTTGTAGGCTAAAAGAATAAAGAAAAACAAGACTATGAATGATTTTGTCTATAAAAAGTTATTTGAAACATACTATTAATTGAAAATAAATATGAATTTATTTTACAGTAAACTTTTAAATGTTTAAAATGATCTTGTTATTAACTCTTGGGCTATGGGCATCCTATTAAGGAATTTGGAGCCCGACCCCACAATATGTAGATCGGAGCCAACTTTTTCTTCTATCAGGCGCAGAGTCTCTGATTTGATATCAAGCTCTTTGATCCATTTTGAGTTAACTTTTGTGCATGGCGAGAGAAAGGGGTTCAGCTTCATTTTGTTGCATATGGATTTCCAGTTTTCCCAGCACCATTTGTTGAAGATGCTATCCTTCCTCCATTGAATGCTTTTAGCCCCTTTATCAAATATAAGAAAGTTGTAATTTTGTGGATTGGTCTCTGTGTCCTCTATTCTGTACCATTGGTCCACCTGCCTGTTTTGGTACCAGTACCATGCTGTTTTTGTTACTATTGCTCTGTAGTACAGTTTGAAATCTGGTATCACTATACCTCCAGATTCACACTTCCTGCTTAGAATTGCTTTTGCTATTCTGGGTCTTTGGTTTTTCCATATGAATTTCATGATTGCTTTATCTATTTCTACAAGAAATGCCGTTGGGATTTTGATTGGCATCACATTAAACCTGTAGAGAACTTTGGGTAATATCGCCATTTTGATGATGTTAGTTCTGCCTATCCATGAACAGGGTGTATTTTTCCATCTTCTAAGATCTTCTTCTATCTCTCTCTTTAGGGTTCTGTAGTTTTCATTGTATAAATCTTTTGCCTCTTTTGTTAGGTTGATTCCCAAGTATTTTATTTATTATTATTTTTTTTTTTTTGAGGATATTGTGAATGGAGTGGTTTTCCTCATTTCTATTTCAGAAGTTTTGTTGCTGATATACAGGAATGCCTTTGATTTATGGGTGTTGATTTTATATTCTGCCACTTTGCTGAATTCATTTATTAACTCTAGCAGTTTCTTTGTAGACCCTTTTGGGTCTGTTAGAAATATTATCATATTATCCACAAATAGTGATAATTTAATTTCTTCTTTTCCTATTTTTATGCCTTTAATTTCTTTTGTCTGTCTAATTGCTCTGGCTAGTATTTCAAGAACTAAATTGAATAGAAGTGGTGAGAGAGGGCATCCCTGTCTTGTTCCAGATTTTAGAGGGAATGCCTTCAGTTTTTCTCCATTTAGGATGATGCTAGCCTTAGGTTTAGCATATATAGCTTTTACCATGTTGAGGTAAGTTCCTGTTATCCCTAGTTTTTCTAGTGTTTTGAACATAAAGAGATGCTGTACTTTGTCGAATGCTTTTTCTGTATCTATCGAGATGATCATATGGTTCCTATCTTTAAGTCTATTGATGTGGTGAATAACATTTGTTGATTTCTGTATATTGAACCAGCCTTGCATCCAAGGGATGTATCCTACTTGATCATGGTGCACAATTTTTTTGATATGCTTTTGTATTCGATTTGCCAGGATTTTACTGAGAATTTTTGCATCTAAGTTCATTAGAGATATTGGTCTGTAGTTTTCTTTCTTTGAAGTGTCTTTGTCTGGTTTTGGGATCAGGGTAATGTTGGCTTCATAGAATGAATTTGGAAGAGCTCCTTCTTTTTCTATTTCTTGAAATAGCTTGAAAAGTATTGGTATTAATTCTTCTTTGAAGGTTTTGTAAAACTCCGCTGTATAGGATGTGATTCTGCAATTTGTATTTGGGGTAAAAATGGGAGTTAATAACTCACTTGAATCAAATGTATGAAAGATGATATGTCATGAGCTTTGTAATGTTTTGAACAACCAATAAAAAATAAATAAATAAAATGATCTTAGATCCTTTTCTACAAGGAAAACTGGCAGATCTTTTTGTTGTAGTCTTAGTTTAGGATGTGAAGCAAGCTATTTTTTGTCATTGATTTATAGCTTAATTAAATGGTGGTCAAAGAATGTACTATGTATGATTTTAGTCTCTTAATTTTTTTTGAGGTTTGCCTTGCAGCCCAGCACATGACCAGTTCCGGCAAATGATTCATATGTACTTATAAAGAATGTATAATTCTGTTATCTTGGTGACTTTGTGTAGTGTTCTCTATATGCCAATTAAATAAGGTTTATTTTAAAAACAGGCTTTAGACTGACATTTGTGCTGATTTTTTTTTCTTTTCTTTCTTTCTTTTTTTTTTTTTTTTTTTGGTACCAGGGATTGAACCCAAAGGCACTTTACCATGGAGCCACATCCTTAGCACTTTTTATTGGTTCTTATTGTTATTTTGAGACACAGTCTCACTAAGTGGCTTTGGGTCTGACTTAATTGCTAAGGCTTGCTTCAAACTTGCAATCCTCCTGTCTTAGCCTCCCAGTTTACTAGGGTTGTAGGTATATACCACCATGCCGAGCTTTCCTTCTTTAGTTACAGCATTTCTATTTTATTCTTTTTATTAGATAATTGAAGATATGTGAAATCAAATTTAAAATTATATTATTGTGCTACTAGATTTCCTTATATCACATATTCTACTTTAATAATATAATAATATATCAGTTTTCTCTTTAATTTTTAAATTAAATTAAAGTTAATTCCATAGTATATCTTATTCCTCCTTACATGTAAGGAATATTTCTTAAAAGTAGAACCCAGTTTCATTTTTAATCCAATTTAAAAACATTTATCCTTTAATTGGAACAAATACTTTCAATGCAACTACTGATATATTTGTTTATATTAGTTTAGATCTATTTTTTGTTTGTCTCACTAGCTTTAATGTCTCTTTTTTCCTTCTTTACATGATTTAAGATTTACTAGATAGAAATCCTTTATTATTCTTGCTCTCCCATTAGTTTGTTAATTGAATATTATTTTACTGTGTTTTAGTACATAACTTAGTGAATATAGTATAATGCCAAGACTTATTGCAACCTAATATAACTTTATACCTTGACACTTCTTGGCTGATGCTATGACCTTAGAATAGTTTAACTTATATCACTATCCTTTGTATTATTGTTGTCTATCATTTCAGTCCCACACGAGTTTTATTCACCAGAAGATATAATAATTACTGTTTTGTGTAGTTGATAATTGTTTATATTTACCTATAGTTTTACTCTTTTTGTCATATTTCATTCCTTTCCATATTTCTGTCTTTCCACAAGGAATTATTTTGCTTTGCTAACAGAATTCACGTTAGCATTTACTTCAATGAATATATGCTGGTGAAAATTCTACTTTAGTTTTATTTATTTGCAAATGTCTTTATCTTATTTTCATTTATGGAGAACATTTTTGCTAGGTATAAAATTCTCAGAAGACAGTTTTTGATTTAGTGGCTTGAAAATATAATCCCATTGTCTATTATTATTTCTACTGAGAAGTAGAAATACATCTTATTGCTGTACCTTGAAAGGTAATATATATTTTGTCCTTCAGCTACTTTCAAGTTTTTCTTTTTCTTTTCCTTTGTCTTTAATTTTCAACAGTTTTCCTGTGACATACTCAGGTGTGATTTTCTTTGCTTTAATATCTTTCACTTTAGAAATGCTTTACTTTTATTTTTTCAGTTGTTTCCTATTTCTTCTCTTGTATACTCTCTGGAATCCAATTAGGTATGCCTTTGTACCAGTGTAATACTGCAGGTATAATCTCTTCAGTATTATGATCCATCCTTTTGAATCACCAAATTTTAGCACAAATACTTTCTGGTAGTTCTTCCAGAATACTATCCTCACATTAATATTCTACTTAGCCTATCTATTGCATTCTTAATTGCAATTCTTATATTTCCTTAGTCCCAAAATTTTTCTATTTCATCCTTTTTTACAAATTCTAGATCTTTAGAATCTATAAATTATTTACCATTTCCCTCGTATTTTAACATATTAATCATAGCTACTTTTATCCAACTGGATAACTCTAATGGGACATCTATGTATCTATTTTGTTTCCTGTCCTGTTTTGTGCCATATCTGTTGTATCTTTTTAAATTAATGCTAAGCATTATGTTTTTTAAACTATACTGCTTCTGGATAATGTTACTGCTTTACACGTATCTGGTTAAACAACAGAGTATTGGCAGATTACTTTATTCTAATTCTGGAACTCAGTTACAGACTTTATAGTGCTCAGTCTGCCCCTTATTTATCTCTTATTTTCTAGTATGTGGAAACCTGGATCCCTAGTTGGGATCCTGGGGTTTTAGTCAGGATTTCTTCCCCTTGGAAGTATCTAAAATTCAGTTTTTTGTCTCCATAGGACTGTGAGACTATGAAAACCCTTGTTCAGCCCTTCATTGGCTTTCTGCCTAGATTCTCATCTTCTTGTTTTGTACATAATTGTTTTGTAAATAATTTGGTAAATAATTTCTTATTCTTCAGTTGGAAAATTAGGTTTTTGTTATTGTTTTCTGTGTTCTTAACCAAACTTGAGATATGTTATCATTAGAGTAGTTATTCATGTTGAAAACAGTCATGAGATTATAAAATTTAATGTTGAAAGGATCCTAAGACATCATCTTCTGTTGGCTAACCTCCCACACAGAACAGAAATGTTTCCTGCAGCATCCTTGGCATATGCTCATCCGGTCTCAATTTGGATATCTTCAGTAAAGGAGCTCATCATTTCCTGAAACAATCCATTCTGTTGGACAACTCTATTTTAAAAATCCTTATGTTGAGCTAAAATATGCCTCCTTGTAACTTATACGCATTTACTCATTGTTACAAGTTGTCCTTCTGGAATACGTCAAAACAAGAGAACATTTTAGATAGCTGTACTTAAAGCAGATCTAAATGCCACTCCTCCTTCTCCCTCCCCCTCCTTCTCCCTCTCTCCCTCTTTCTTTCTATCTCTCCCCTCCCTGTCGCTTTCTTGTACCAAAGCATTGAACATAATTTACTAAATAATCATAAGAAGGGCATAAATTTGGTAATTATTAAAACACTATTTTCATATATAAATTGGTCTGACATTTTGAAGACAGAAATCTTCATATAATAATCAAATTTATTTTTATTCTATTTTAAAAAAGAGTAAGAGGACTGCTGCATAACCATTTGTGAGGATATAAAGAAAACTCATCTTTAATTTCCAAGATACAAATGAAATACAGGGCATGCATTTCTGTTTTATATTTATACTTGTAGATTGTCTTTAGAAACTGTTCTGAATTAATAATAATGACAATAACCCTATAGCAGTTAATATTTATTGAGTACATACCATGTGCAATTCATGTATCTTATCTTTACTTTTGGACAAATTTTTGGCTCAACAAGAACTCTCCAACTCTTTTAGTATAATTTTTTATCTAAACATTAAGAGTCAAAGAAGGTACTATGAGTAATTATACTGAGACAGTAGATAATTAATGGGAATGACCCAGGAAGACCAGGTCTTACAGTCTTTTTTAAAGTTGAACAGAATTCTACTAGTTAATACGGTTATACTAAAATTTGCATATATGTGTCACATTATTTCAAACAGCTCTTACAGGCATTCCTAAAAGTTATTAATTATGTCCTATTCTACCTGTGATTTAAGCTCCCACCTATATCCTACCCTCTTCACATTCACAATTGTACAATGTATTTTTGAATGTAGAAATTGACATTTTTCATAATATGTCAAAAATGGGGGAGGGTCAATTTGTTTTGCTCCACCTTTCCTCTGTGAAAATGGGGGAAAACATAGGATAGAAGGATAGAAGAAGGACTGGTCGTAGACATTCACTTATGAGCGCTGAAGCTGCTTCCAAGATCTGAGAAGAGGTGGAGTTTGAAGAGTCAGGATTGTTGTAATTGTAACTCTCAAATTTCCAGAGCCCAATGAAAAAGCACAATGGGAAGTGCCTGGTGCTTCAATTATTTTGCAAAAAATACCATTTTTGTGAAACTAATGCCACAGTCCATAAACAATTCCCACCCTCATTCTCACCAATATTTTCACCCTTGGCAGCACAATGTAGTAGTATTGATGCCTGAGTTTCATTCCAGTTTAATTGGTCTGGGATAGGACCTGGGTTTGCAATTTATAAAAGTTCCCCAAATCCCCAAATGATTCAATGTGCATCGTAGGTTGAGAGCTGCTGTGCTAAAATTACTAAAACAGAACAAAACCAAAAAATAAACAAAAAAAGTTGTTTGTTTTTCCTAGGCCCAAGGTTTGTGATTACTATGCTGGAACAAGTAAACTGCTACTGAGAGTTTAAAAGTACAAGCAGAAGAATCTCACAGATTACAATACACCTCAAGATCAACATATCTCTGAAACATCTGGTTAGTTCTAAAGTAAACTTTCAGAATTCTGCCAGTCATATCAAGAGTGATATGATCTTTTAACCATAACTTGTCAGAAATCACTATAAGATCTTCTGTTCATGAAACAAAGACTATGGTAAGTTAGTTCTATTTTGCAATATTTCATACTTTAGAAATTGCATTAAAGCAATGATTAGGTAAACTTTGGGGAAAATATATGTATCTGCTTCATTGTTAGTAAAAGAGAAAAATGGAGCATAGAAATACTTGTTTCCCTGTTTCTGCCATTTTATTTTTTAAAAATGGCTTTAAGGGTATTTCTACTCATTTTGTATTGAAGGAGGGAATTTCACACAACAAATTTTAGTTAGGAGTAATATTAGATAATTATGGTACCAAAATGCCTTCTCTTTTGTGCTATCTTTTCTACTTTCTGCATTGCCACAGCCAATCTACCTGTACTAGCTCTAGGAAGAATTGATAACTCTATTTTTTCACTTTACTATCAAATGCTCTTTCTCTTAATGAGTTTATTGTGTCATTTGCTCTAATTTTTCCCCTTATACCATTTTCTTTCCTGAGTAAATAATGTCAAAAAAGGTAACTGCCAAATCATAATAACGACCCATTGGTTAGGTATTTATGATTCTGTCTGCTAAAATGAAATGAATTTCACATGAGCCAGCAGCTCAACTCTCATACCAGTCCCAGGTCCATAACACTTCCAGAAGGCCTGACCGCAATCAAACTTCAGTTCTGAAAGTTAATAGTTTCCTCACGCTCGCTCCTCCCTCTGTGAAGTGTATTTAGCTGAGCTTGTGCATATGACTTCAGTTCATAAAAAGTTTACAAGTGCAGCTGGAATGCTTAGCATTTGATTGTTACATAAATAAATATTTGAGAACATATGTAAACTTGACAGTGTTAGTACCAGATGTTCTGGTAACACAATAATGTACTTTGAATGTCCTTTCTCTCTTTCTGGCTTGTTTATTATGGCAGTGTCTCTTTATCTGCTAATTTTCAGATAAGCACATATTAACTCTATACACAGTGATCATCTTATTGTTACATTCCAGTTACACTTATTATATTTAGTGTCTAGTAGGTTAGATCAGTTTTTAAATATGTCTCCTTAAAATACAAGATATTTCAACTCCTAAGTGTTTATGGCATGTGAAAAAGAAAGAATCTTCCCTGGGCATAAGTGTATACTCTAATCTCAATAGGAATTGCTGTTCCAATTGCAGCTTATCCAAATAGTTTTTGCTCTTTTGGACTACTAGCCACTTAAGAGGTTTCTGTCTACTTCACAAATCTCATCCCTTCTTCAGGTCTTCCCTACCTCTTACCATAGCTGACTATATCTTTCTGTTTTAGAAATATATATATATATATTATATACACACACACACGGAAGATATATGTTTATATTTAGAATGATTAAATCAAGCGGGTCAACATATACATTACATCACATGGTTTCTTGTATGGTATATTGTAGAAATTTTTGACATTCTAGAGAAGTTTTCATATCTTCAGAGTTTTATTTGAAGTGATTTCAAATTGTAAGAAAAATAGCAAAAATAAGAATAGTACATAGAATGCTCATATATTTACATTCTGCCACATTCACCTGTTTTTTATATTTGCCCCATTTGCTTTATAAATGAATACACTAATAACTCTCACTTTTTCCTTCTCCATAAGTATATGTGTTACTTAACAGTATATAGATATATAAAACATGTATGTATATAGTAATGCAAACATGTATACATAAGTACATTTTCTGAACCTTTTGAAAGTTAGTGTCACAGCTCTTTACTCCCCTATACTTCAGTGTCTATTTCCTAAAAATATAAATATTATCTTACATATAAGTAAATTTAAAACTGATACATTCTAATCTTTCATCTTTATTGTAATTTTATGAATTGACCTAATGATACTCTTCACAGTATTATTTTGCCTATAGTACAGGACTTAACCTAGGATCACTACATTTACTCTCTACTGTGGAACATTTCTATGAAGATTTTCTTTGTACTTATAGCATTGACAGTTTTGAAAATAATAATTCTACTTTTTAAAATATTTTTAAAAGTTGTAGATGTACACAATATCTTTATTTTATTTATTTATTTTTATGTGATGCTAAGGATCATACTCAGTGCCTTACACATGCTAGGCAAGCACTCCACCACTGAACTACAACCCAAGCCCGAATTCTACTTTTAATAATGAAAAATCTTTGCTTTGCTTGTGTGTGATGTTTCATAATGGGCACATTGAAGTTTTGTGTCCTGTATCATAACGAAGCAAGTGAAATTGTGTTTTCATAACTCATCTGGATATTTCCTAATTTTTCTACCAAATGGTTATTTTTTTTCTTGCAACTCCACCAGAGGTTTATAGACTAGAATATATGAGCAAAAAAATAAATCTTTCTCTTTATACGTTGATTATTCCCAGTATTTGTTATAGTGAAGGAAAATAATTAACATACACAGTAAGCATTTGTAGGAGAAAAAGGAGTAAGAAGCAAGTAGTGAAATGATTTCTGATTTTCAGAGAAGGCCTCGGCATCATGCTTCAGGCTTGCTGTATGGATGCATAGCACAGTCCTGGAAAGAAGAGAGCCAATTAAATTCACTGCTTGAATTGGTTCCCATGGTGGTAAATATGTTTTATTTATATGTAATATTGTAAAAACTATTTTAGCAACACACTGTATATTATAAACTTCAAATTCACCTTCAAGAAACAGAAAAAGACGAAAAATGTGCATGAAGATAGTAAGAGTGGGTCTAATTAGCATTTCTTACAGAATAAGCGGTAGATTTACTGGATACTAAAGAGAAAAATACCAGAGCACAAGACTAGTACATCAATCATTTGAAGTTGTCTGACTCTCTTGAAGAGGATATCCTGGCTTCAGAAAGCACATTGCTGTCTTATGGCTAGAGGCCCAAGTCAGAACACAGTAAGAACAAAAGATGAGCAGTTTTGAGGGGAACCAGCTGGCTTAAGGTGATCTAAAGTGCACAGATGTTAAAGGCTTACTGCTCCAATAAAACTATTACCCGAAACAAGAATAACAGAATAATTATTTAAAAAAATGTGTAGAACTTGATTTACCACACTGACCCTTGAGGTCTGACTGTTTGTATTCTTCTTTTCCTTCATGCTAATTTTTAAATTTCTATTTTTATCTTAATATAATTTTAGTTTATGTCTCCTAGATGATAGCTATTTTTAAAAGAACAGAATTTCCTATAAAAGTTGAAAATTAAATTCTAACTAATCTTTGTTAGGAATATGCATAGGGTTCTGTTGGTATGAGACCTTTTATAGATTTTTAATATATACCAAGAATCTGTAATTTCCTCTGTATTTGCCTCAAATTTCCTCAAACCCTAACACAGGTGACACTGTGGCAAATAGATCTCAAATCAATTATGAACTTTCTAAAGGTAATTGAATGTAAAAGGGAATAATCTAAGACAGAAAGTGTAAGTCCATGGCAGTAATCAGAAACGAAAAACTTAAGTGGTTTAGAAAATGTTAATGCTGTAGTTGCAGAATATCTGTGGATATGTGGTTGAAGTCATTATCATGAAAAATAGTTCTCTGTTCTTTGAGACTGTAGTCACAGTTTCCTATTTAATAATATTGAACACTTTGTGAGTGTAAGAAATATTATTAATAAGTATTTTGAAACATTATACATCCTAGAAAATAATTACTGTAGAACCAGTAAAGATGTTTAAAATGAAGCATCATATATCATAGAATCAATAGCATATTATGTTATTCAAGGTATGTAAGTTTGTTAGTTGAACAAAGATGATATGATTAATCACTTAAAAATGTTATTAATATCTCTGTAGCATTTTTTGAGTTCATGGTTTCATCATGTGAAAATTCCATGCTGTATGCACCATACTACATAAGAAGATCTCCCATTTGAAGATGTGAAAACAACAACATTAAAAGTGTCCCTCTGTGACTAGTTGTCTCTGTTTTTAATTCTAGGGCATAGATGCCATTTGAAATAAACAGAATTACAAATTTGATAATCAATCTTTGTGCTTCACATTCATTTTTTATTCGTTTTCAGAGAATGTAAGAGTGAGACTATCTTAATTTAGCAGCAGCTTGCTTTTTTTAACTATCAAAATAGCTTCATAGAGATGAGCTTTAAATAATGGCTTAAACATACCCCTTTTTTCCTTTCTTCTCAGGTTAGTGTCACTTCAAAAATAAAAACAGGCACTCTTATCGGAACATCAGGAGTAATGCTGGGTATAAATAGGTTTAGAATATGCTTAACTAAAGTAATCATTCCCAACATACATAAAGGTGAATTTATAACCAGATTTGGCATTTCAAATATTTTTTACCCATGGCAAAGGCTTTAGGGTGTTTTCTTGGAATTAAAGAGTTTAGAGATGAAAAGATGCCATTTATTATTTTCTCTTTCTGTCAGGTTAGGACTTCTTTTTGCAATCCTGTTTGCAATACTGGGCCTGTCTTTTCTTAATATTTCACCTCTTGAAAGATGTTCCAGCAGAGGATGTTCTAAAATCTTAGAATGTGTATTCCTGAAGATCTGACTGAATAATAGTCTAATAAAAATTAAGTAAGGTAATTTATTAGAAGAGGAACTTGGATTTAGAATTAGAAGTAGTGAATTCCAGTAAAAATTTTGCAACATAATTTGTACGTGCTCTCAAGAAAATCATACTGTCTCTCAATTCTCTGCTTTTCATGTGAAATGTGAGAGGTTTTATACAACTCATTCAGTTAAATAATCAGATAACTATGTCATTTAATCAAATTAACCATATCAACTGATTAGTTTATATGGTGATTATATAGACAGCTTAAATTTTAAGCTGTCTACATGAGACTGTAAGTATTAGAAAACTATGTTGTTATACCTAGGATCCTCAATATTTGCACTCTTAATATTTGCACTATCTTGCCAATAATGGAAACATAAAAGATCTTTCAAATATCATAATATTATACCATTTTGTTGCAGTATTATCTTCAAAATATACCACAGCTTACAAGGACCATAGAGTATAAATGGGAAAAATGATTAACTTTTACAATCTTACTTTCTTTGGGACTCATGAAGAAAATAACTGTCCTTCTTTTTAAAAAGATGGCTATATTTCTATTCATTAAAAAAGCAGAATATTTAAATAAAAAGAAAATTGTCACTTGTTGCAGTTTGAATGTGGTTTACCTCTCAAGGGTTCATGCTTTGGAAGACTGACCCTCAGTGTGGCAATCTTGAACCCTCATCCTTGACACTCTTTCCTTTGTAAAATTATTTAGTATCAGGCATTTCATATAGTAATGAAATACAGTTTAATGCACAACTAACCACTCTTTTGAAATTTAAGAGTTATTGACTTTAATAACTTACTTCTCATGAAATCTAACAGAATATTTTACTTTTTCAACAAGTTTTTTCTAATTCCAAAAACATAAACTCAGGGTATGCTCATAATTAAAAACACATAGGATTTAAAGTCAAGAGATCTACCTTCCAGAATCTGTTCTATCACCTACTATATACAGACACTCTCAAATTCATAATGGTTCTACAGATAATGTTTTGTTTTTATGATGGTACAAAAATATATGTATTCAGTAGAATCTGTACTTCAAACTTTAATGTTGGTCTTTCTCAGGTTAAGGATATGAAGTACAATAATACTCTTTTGTGATGCTGGAAAACATCAACAAGCCACAGCTCCCAGTCAGTCATGGGATCATGAGGGGAACAACCAATCCTCTACAAGATACCATGTTGCTAAGCTAAGATGTTCAGCAGAGTAGGTACAGTAAATGTATCTTTAATCTATGATATTTTCACTTTACTGTGGGTTTATTAGGATATAACTTCATCTTAAATCAAGGAGCAGAAATAAGATTTGGGTAATTCTTTTAACATCTATGAGCCTCAATTTATTTATTTTTAATAAGGGAATAGCAATAATATTGTCTTTGGGTCTTCTGTCAGGATTAAATGAAATAATGAATGTAAATCCTAAAGCCTGGTATGCATGGTTACTAAAAATCTTTAAAATTTCTAAAATATTTGTATTTAACAAATTGCATTACTTCCATCTAATTACAAAGAGATAACATCATACATTTACAGAAAGTGTTATTAAATTCAAATATTAAAGGTGAAAGGAAGAAAGAGTGATGGAACCAGCATTTCTTGAGGACTCTGCCACAGTATGATAGAAAAGCCAGACAGTACTTTATTTTTTAACTACTACATAATGGACTTTCTAACTCCTTTATCAGAGACAAGGTCATACCACATTATCACTTCCATAAGAGAAGGAAACCCATTCCTTCTCTATTAGAGAAAGAAACTCACGCTTTCTGAGTGCTATAAATTATAGAGCAAAGAATAGTTGCCCCCAAATAGAGAAATCCTAATTTTCCTCTACTACTTCATACCTACACTATTTCCCAAAATTTTGTTTTTAATATATAAACTATTAATAAATATACAGCTTATAATTATTGATGTGGCTCTACACTAAGCTGTGAACTGATTTGAATATCAGAAAACTGCTATTCTAGTTGGAATCCAGGTACATATTTAGCTGTAATGTCACAAGGAAAAAAATGAAAAGAAAAAAGAAAAACCTACTTCATTATGAATATGGGATAATTACTTTTCAAAAATCATTGCAGTCCCAATCCAAGAAAGGGCCACAAGGTTTAATTGTGGGTGTGCTATTTACAGATTAATTAGGACATTTAACTTCATTTTTTATACCACAGAATTAATCCCATAAAAATTAGTGATCTCGAAGGAGTCAGTTGTCAACTCTGACAGGATCTCTTTGCCATAATCTATTAAAATGCTGCTTTTATCTTGTCTTGCCTGTGTCATATTTTATGGATTTTTTCATAAACACTGCCTATACTTCATAAATGTCTCAATTTTCTAGTCTATTAACATTACTTCAAAAGCAATTGATAAAAGAGTAGGGCATGCATGAAATAATACACCAATAATGTGAAGTGCTGGAGGCAAGAACAGTGGGTAGGATCTGCACAGCTTGTGAGCTGAAACAATGAAAGGATGTTTTATCTACTACAATAAAGAAACAAATGATCATTTTTGATAGTGGAAAAAAGATTGCTAGTAATTGGGCAGATGAAAAATGGGTTACACAGAAAATACAGCATATTTTGAAAATGATAACTGAAAATGAGAAAATAAACATCTGAAGTATCTATTTACATTAGGAGGGAACCTTTTCCCTTTGGTTACTAAACATGTGGCATTCACCTTGATCTAGCTTAGTTCGAGATATGCTCACTTTATACTATATAGAAACATTGCCTTTATATGTTTATATTTTAATGAAAAAATATTTTATGAATTGACTACAGTAAAATTCTTTACAATAAATTTTGGAATTAGTCTTTTCTTTTAATCTTTATCATTTTATTGTTTTGGCCCTTGAAATTAGTTTAATTTTCTTTTTAAGATAGATGATTTTTTAGCATCCTATTTATATTTTTAAAGCCCTAATATAAGACCTTAGTTGACATAATAAAATGATAATTTTACCTGAATTTGTTACTACAAATTTAAATTAACGAACTTGGTCAGTAATTAGTATTTAAATCAACTGAATGAGAAATAAAATTAAGCAAGATGCAGAATCCTTGCCTTTAACTTCATTTTATTCTTTATATGTTGCCACCTAATTTAGCTAACTGAAGTCAGATGTAATTTGAGATTTCATTCTTAGGTCCTCATGCTTTATAAATGGAATGACCTTAGATCTCAGTATGCCCAGAGAGTCCTAACATTTATAATTTATAATTATCTATAACACCTTCTTTTACTCTTACAAATGTTCTGTCCTTGGATAACAAAAATGCATGGTCCTCCATTGAAGTATATGGTCAAAGAATAGGGGTGGAATGTTTTAGTAATATATGTATTTTAGAATTTCTTTAAACACGCATAGTGCTATCTAAAATAATTGGTGTAGTTTAGTGTTAAGTTGAAAATCCTTAGTTCTTGATTCATATGATTCTTTGTTTTTTTCACTTGGAAATGAAACCATTTTGTTATTGCTCAGGTCAAGTAATAATCTCACATAATTCCAACGTGATTATTCAATTCTAACACTTGGAAAGTAGATGTTTTTTTCTCATACTCTTACAGAGAAAGATGAAATATATAATTGAATCCTCCTATTAGTATTCAGTGAAGTGGAGTGAAGTAAAGTCCAGGACCCAGCATACTGATGATACCATAGGTGTCTGAGACCTACAAAGGGTCCAGAAAATCAAGTTCAAAGGGATTCTTTACTTCTCAGTGTTGCAGAGAATATTTGAGAGCCCGGTCCTTGGTACTAACTGAAGGAAACAGTCCCAGAGACACATAGGAAATATCCAGATTTACTACTTATGGTGAAAGATAATTTACAATACGATAGTTCTTTATTATGACAATTCCCACCCATCTCCTAGATCCGTCTATTTTTCCTTCCCCATATCAAAAAACAGTGTAAATATTCACTCATTTTCTCAGACCCCAAATCTAGATTTTTCACATTCTCTCTTTTGTCCACTATATCCATCAACCAATTGGGCCACTTCTGTTCACAAAACCCATTCATAATCTACCTGCTCCTTTTCATCTCCACTGTACAATCAGAGGTCAAGCTGCCCTTATTCAGCCATGTTACTTGGTCTCCCCACTTCTCTTTTCTCCTCTCCCACAATTTATTCTCCATATAGAACTCAAAATGAACTTTCAACATTATAAGTCTGATCACATAATTCAGTAGCTTCCATTACATTTAAAATAAAATCTAAGTTCCTCATTGTGGCCTAGAAGCAGTACATGAGTGAATCCCTGTCTACTTCATCTTCTTTTTCACTCTACTCCAGCCACACCATCTTTTATTTAGGTTCATTCAGCATTCAGAGCTTTTTCTCATTTGCTCTTGCCTCTGCATGGCTGCTTTCTCTTTGCAAATCAGATTATCGTTTCAGAGTCCTGCCCGTCTATTCTAATAAGTATAATTTCTACTCACCCTTCACACTCACTCCTCTCCTACTACCTCTAGTTCTAGACCAGCAATTATGATTTGAAGCCAGATTTGTCAGTGACTTTGGCATATCGATAGCTAACATTTATTGACCACTTATTATGTATGTACCTGGACTATGCTAAGTGTTTTAAATAAACTCTATTTCTCACAACAGTCCTATGAGATGGATGCTCCTGTTATTCTCTTTACAAATGAGAAAACCAGAGCACAGAAAGAATAAGTAACTCACTAGAAAGTAACAGAACCAAAATTTGAACCTAGATGTTCTTGCTCATTACCCCACTATACTATGCTACTTCACATTGTAGTAAAATGAACCATGCTATATAGTCAGGAGAATCTTTGGGGGATTTGAAAGTCAATACCACTACAAAAAAGATGAAATAGGTTGGCACTCAAGGACAAAAATTTTTATACAGCATACCCCAAAACAATTCATTATTTGTCCCTTATACCTTGGCCTCTACCAATGTCCCTAAGTCAGTGAGACATAACACAAAATCTTGACCACACCCTTTAAATATACCTTTCCCTTATCCTCATCTTTCTTATCCAATTGTGATACAAGTGATTTTTTTCCTAAATATCTATGAAAACCATTCACTTCTTATCATCTCTGCCCGCAGAGTGCTAGCACAGGCTTTCATCATCACCCACCCAGTCTGTTCTAGCAGCTTCCTTACTAGTCTCGTGGTATCAACTCTGGCTCTCTAGCCAGAGTGATATTATTTTAAGTGTATATTTGATTGTGTGGACCTCTTTGTCCTGTTTGCATCCCATTCCATTCAAGTGCTTTCTAAGAGCTGAACATAAGAGATAAAGAAAAGCATATGAATTAGGCACGTACTCTGGAGGTAGAGCTAACAGAGTTTGCTTATGGGTACTAAAGGGAAGGTAGATACCAAGGATGATAGCTAGATTTTTGCCTTGGCCATCAAGTGAATGGTAGTCTTATAAAATGAAATGGAAAAGATTGGAGAAGGAGCAGTTTGGTAGGAGTGGAAAAAATCAAATTTTCTTGGGGAGCAGGGATTGGTTGGGTAGGTTATATTTTCTGTATATGACAGCTAAGTGGCCAATTCTAACATGTAGATAATTAGATGACTATGGAACTAAAGGGAGAGGCAGTAGATATAAAATATAAAGTCACAGCATGTAGATGGCAATTAAAAATTGGGAATTAAAGTTTCCTCTAAAGAAAAAGAGAAGTCAAGAGAAAGGTATCAAAGTCTGTGGTACTTCCAGTAGGATATAGTAATCTCCTTATATGAGACAAAGCAGGCATACTAGCTCAAGTCTCTCCCCCTCTTTTTTGCATATGATATGATCTTTTTTATTAGCATATATTAATTATGTAGGATAATGGAGTTAATCTTAGCATATCTGTACATGCATATAAGACAGTTGATCTCTTCCTCTTCTTATAAAACCACCAATGTCATCACAGGGGCCCACTTTCATCTAATACTAATTACCTCTTAAATCCTATTGACATACAAATCTGGGGATTAAATTTGCAAGCACACATGAACTGTGGGGAGAACACATTCAAACCATGGAATATGAATTATCTACCTAAGTGTGGAGGCCAAGGATGATGACAGGGTAAATGCATGGAGGTAGACAGTGAAATAGGTGCTAAATTAGTCCACTAAAAAGTATGGTACCAAACTGATAAGTCCTTGACGATATTAAGGAGGAGAAGTGGTAACAGGCTGGTGGTGGTTTGTGAATCTATGAGGTTGGAGTTCTTAAAGCGCTAGGGAAAACTCTATAGCCCCAGGTCTTAAAATGGGAGGAAGAAAAGAAAAGAAACAATTTCCATTTCAAAGGACTTGAGGAAAGGTGTAAACTTAAAATGTAGCTTGGTCTAGAAAAGTTAAGGGAATGAATTGTGGATATCTGAGGGGTCTTGTTGCTGAGAGATTCCTTAGGATCCAGGGAAGGCCTTAGGAGATTAGAGATGAGTGGGAGATGAGGTCAAATGAAAATGACTTAGGAGACTTGAACTGAGAGTAAAGACGACTCCATTTGGTCTTGTTGGGAATTTAGGGAAAAGTTGTTAGTCACTCCATATTATCCTTCTTTTCAGGCTTGGTTTCTTAACTAGTTTACAGAGATGAGATACAGGCATTTTAGGTGAGGAAGAGTGGCCTCATAATAGCAAAGCAGTTCTGGGGACTTCCTTTCAAACCTGAAGTAGCTGGTGTAGCAATAGGCAGGAAGATTGGATCTGTGAGCAGAGGCAGTGTCACTGAGTCCCTTGAATTCATCCAGCAACAAGACCTTAGCACATATCTTACCCTGCTAGTTGTTCAACTTCTCTCCAATCTCTGCACAAGCCTTATACCCTTAGGACGACCTCCCTGACGAGACTCATAGCACCTTGCACTTTACCTTTACCCCATAGGTCAATTTTACACCTATCTGTGGGAAGGTTTTCATTTTATTACTAGACTAGGTTCTGTACAAAAGGAGCTATACCCTTTCTTGTTCATTACTGTATCTCAAGCACAAAATATGGCATATAGCAGGTGCTCAGCAAAGGTAAATTTAATAAAATTAATTAAATTAGTGTTTCAGAAATTGATAACAGAAAACAAGTCAAAGGAAGTTAAACAGAACCAACAGGAAATACTGTTGATGTTGTGAGGCTTCTTACCACAATTAGTATGGCTGCTTTTGAAGGTCTGTAGCTCCTTATCAATGTGATCCAGCTGGTCTTGAAGGGACAATACTAAGAACATAGTGTCTGAAAGCAAAAACTATTAGAAACACTATAGTAATAGTAATAATAATCACCAAATGAATGAGAAATGGGAATTTTGGTGGACAATGAAAATCTAGAGGCAACTTAAGTCAACTTCTTCAAGAACCTAGTCTTGACTAAGAAACAACAACTGTTATAGTTCTGGAAGCATCTGAGGGAACATAGTGAATCCAGGAAAGAAAAGATGGGGGATGGAATGGGAGGAGATAAAATGTAAGGAAAGTGAGGTAGTCAGGAGGATGGGAACTATTTATTCCTGAATACAGAATGTTACTGTAAGGAAATAATTGGGTATATTTAGAGTAGACTCAGGAACTGGGGTGCTTCTAGAAATGTGGCTGTGCCAAAGACCCAAAGACTAATATTCAGGGAATGACAGAGTTAGACCTGGAGCTAACAACTGGACTGACGAAAACATGGGGCTCTCCCCACACCGGGTAGGACTTAGAACTGAAGTTGGAATGCTAATGGTTTTATGCGAATGGTGCTCACCCCTTATACTAGCAGGTATCACCCAAGACAAATATTGTAAGACACTAAAATATAACTAGGACATCGTGGACAAAAATCATAACAAAATTGAAGAATCACAACAAGGGAAGATTTCATTCTGTTTCCATTTAATTTTGTTACCAGTCAGGACACCATTACATTTCTTACACACACACACACACACACACACACACACACACAGAGAGAGAGAGAGAGAGAGAGAGAGAGAGAGAGAGAGAGACCCCTGTGCATTTACAGTGCATATTCTTCATTTGTCTTGTTAAGACCTGCGTGTGAGAAGTGATCTTTCCCCCTTTCTGGATCATCATTCATAACAGAGCAGGACACCTCTAAGCAATCACTGAGTTTCATCATTCTGTCACATAGGAATTCAGTGAATCACCTCTTGCAACTGCATTAACTCCTTCAGGCCAAGAGGGCACTGGCCAGCATTTCAGAGGAAGTAATTTACTAAATGGTGCCCTTGTGGCTAGAAAGGCTTAACACACATAAAAGAGAAACCACAGATTCCATTTCTCCTCTGCAGAGTGTTGGAAACAATTAGGATTAATTATGTGTTTTTGTATAGAAGTGATGATATGAATATCAATGACATATAGAAAAAGGAGATAAGCCTATTTTTTTAAGTGAATAGTTCCGGTTTAGGTCTATTATAACCGCACAATGTCATTATGAGATATGAGGAGATAACTAAATTATTCATATTATGATTTTATTTGTGTTCTATTCCTTATTTTTTCCAGTAAAATGTCCCTATTTGTTATTAAAACTAGCATGTTTTATAAAGAGATTTATGTTAATTACACAGGAAGATGCCTTAGTCAGAATAGCAAATTCTATGGTGCATTTCAGAGTTTTTTAATGTGTGATTGCTAGGGTGTAGAATATTTCTTGCTAATGGTTCATGCCATCTATATATCTACTGATCTTTGAACTCTGTGTTCATTATTATGGTTATAGCTGTACCCAAATGGCAGCATATTATTAAAATATGAGGTAATGATTGAAGAAACTGGATATAATTATGCTTGTAAAGTAAAACAAACCTTCTAGGAGTAAGTTTTTAGAGGGCAAAATAATACCTTTAAAATGATATACTCAAAGTAAACACATTATGACAGATGAGAAATGCCAGATTTTCAGACAAAGAGTAGAAGAGACTGAACACAATATCAAATGCCATCTCAAAAAAGTTGCTCATTTCAAAAAAAAATGTGCTTTTTTGAAAAACAACAATAGAAAATCTCTAGGATTTCCTTTTAATAGACTTGATCTTTGTATTATCCAAATGAATAAATACAAAATACAAAATGATTTTTATTTTGGTGAGCTCTAAAGTCCTGATCCCAGTAATGGAAGACCATACCTGTCACCAATTGAATCATTTCTATTATCATATTAGTCCCAAACATTGAGCAGGGAGAACAGGTATCAAACGTTCTTATATTAATGTACAGAAATAATCATGTCTGCCAACCTAGACCCAGATATGGAGGGCTGATCTTAAGCTAGATGATCTGAAGACTGAGCAAAAGTAGATCATTGGTCTGTTGAGCTTCTCTCTAGAAGGAGATGTAGTCATTATTACCTAAGTCCAGGTAGACATTTATAATATTTATATTTGTAGTATATTTTCTACTGTAATAATAGCATGTGGGCAATACTAGGTGTCTGGAATGTGGTTCTTTGAAAGCAGCTGTAAAGAATATATTTTTAACCTGGTAACTTTTTTCCTAAATATTTTTATTACAAAATTATGAAAATGTAGTTTGGGATTGCATGAACATTGAGATATTTGTTCCAATATATAGATATAAATATATAGGTAAATATGTGAATAGTTAGATATATTTTTTCACTAATACTTCTTTTAAGGATAGGTTTGGAAAGCTCTCCTAAAAAGGAGAGAAGTTCTTACATGAAGAATCAAGAAAGCTGGTAATGAATCACATGTTAGGGAGAAGGAATGACAGTGGTCAAGGTCAGAAAAAAAAAATGAATTAAGAGAATTGAACCAAATAACAAAGAACAGAGGTATATGGGATAGGAAAGAAAGACCTGAAGATTCTCAAAAGAAAAGGAAAATAAGACCTGGCAGGGGATGTATATCATAAAAAGGTCCCACCCTGACAACATAATTCCCATTAATCTCTACCCAAATACCATTCTTCATGTCTGCATAGTCATTAATAAGTAGATAAGGCTGAGCTATCTCCCTTAAGCTCTAAAATATCACAATATCATCTTTTGTAGCTGACATGCTAGAAGTAAATTCTGGAAAATCAGGAGGGGTGGGAACATTAAGAGATTATAATTAAGAGATCATTAATTTTCTTATTGATTTTAAATTTTCCTTTAAATTGTTTCCCCTTTTATAAAAAAAATCTTATTCAAACAAGCAGAAAATAAAATGTGGAAGAACCAAAGAGCAATAACTAGCAGACCTCAGTACATAAAGACAACTTAGGTGTAGTAAGTGCTTACTATGTTCTTCCTACTTATTGCTGATTATCAAGTTATAGTTGCTTAAGTTTTAATTTCAAATTCCTATCAAATTACAACACTTTTTTAAAAATAGCAATGGGTGATCTGTAATATTCTGCTTCACTTTGAGGATTAGGTTAATTTACTCATAATGGTTTTGTATCTTAAAACAACTTTCCTTTTAGCCTGTTAGTAACTTATATAGTAGGCATTGTTTCTTTTAGACAAATTTAACTTGTGTTGAGAATAAGGAAATTAAAATGGGATGGGTTTAATTATTTATTTTACCTTCTAAAATCTATTGTATTTAATTAGTTAGGTTTATATGTACTGACCAAAAAAAAAGAATCACATGAACCAAAAGTGAAAACACCCTAACCTCTAGTAACACAACTACAGCATATACAAAGGGCACGTGTTTTAAATGGCAGAGGGAGGGACGGAAGTAAGTAATTATTTGTAGCAATGCTTTTACTGTTGTTCAAAATGAGACAGACTAACAGTGGCAGCAGTCATTTTGCTGAATCAAAGTCCATGTTAGTCGCATTATACACTGCCACAAAAGGTTGTTAAGGCTGGTATTAGCATGTACCACTGAGGACATTGGAAGGACTCGATCTGTCACACTAAATCGCCTTCTTGCCCTCAACCATTGAAGTCTCCAGCTTCTCTGACATGTTCTTTCATTAATGGCCTGGCCTTGACAACTGATCCTAATTGCCTCTGAACCGCACTTCATGTATTATTGGTGTCTGCCTGCCCTGCTTCATGTCAACAAGCCACAGCATGCACAGGGTGTGCCCAGTGCCTTTGCGGAAACGATGTTCTCCTCGTCATATTCCTCTGAGGGTTTTCAGGCTCGCTGGGAAGTAAAATAGGAAGCTGGAGATCTCCCTGTCTCTTCTTAGTAGTACCTTAATGTTGATTTGTGCCGTGTATGTATTAGGTTTATCTAACCACTCACTAAACATTAAACCAATTATGCAACATTCCATTAAGACATAGATGCAAATGCTGACTTCAATTTGCCCTTATTGTAGTAAGTAGTAAAATGTGTGCTCATTGTAATATCCTTTTCAACTTTAGTCAGTACAGCTTACATTCCTTTCCACTTTAGTTAGTGCAGTTTACATTCCTCTTTTTTTATTATGCATAACAATTTCAATTTGATGTATGATAATGGCTAAAAAAAAGTCTATAATATTATGTCGTTTCCAGGTAGAAGTATACATTAGACAAGAACTCCACAAAAGTAAATTATTCAAAGTTCAAATAGGATATTTTTGTCCTTTCATTTACCAACATATTCATATTCACTACATTTTTGAGAAATAGCTAAAATAATCAATTTTAGTGTATTGCATGTATTATAAAGCATTTATTTCATTCTAACATTTCAGAAAACACTAATGAAGGACAAAACAGTTTAAATATATTTTAATTTATATGGTGAGTTATTTGCTTACAGAAAATATTTTTAAATACAAAGCATTATAAATGTTCAAGATATTTACCTCCTTTTTCGGAAGTATCTCTAAGACATGAAATTTACCTCATTGCTATGACAATTCTTTTTTACAATCCTATCTCTGAACAATAATATGAGATTCTTTCAATCTTTTCATCCTTTTTTATTTATTGAAGGCAGTTTTCTGGTGAGCCTTTTAAGCATGCAAGTTCTACCCATGATCATAAAAAATAAATCATAGAAGCTCTTTGGTGCTAGGTATCATTTAGCCTAATCTAGACAGTGACATTTGGGCCACTAACAGCATAATCATGGTTATTGCTACAAATTGCTCCATGTTTGAGTTTTAATGTTATAAGTAAATTATGCCACCGGATAAAATATATGTTTCTTTGGGAATTAAACATGTTTATTTCAGCATTGAGGCCCTGGAATAGTTCGTAGACTTTAGTCCTCTTTCGTGTAGTAATACTGCCACCTTCTGAAGCCTGGAGGAATTGTCTGCAAGGTGAGCTGTCTTCCTCTTAAGACACTTCCTCAGGTGACTACCTGCGGTGACCCAGCAGCAAACTCCCAATTAAAAAAAAAAAAAAAAAAAAGTATCTAAGCCTAGAAATGGTCTTGTTTTATCATTTAAATTCTAAGTTGATTTTTAAATTTTAACTCTTAATTTGAAATAGTTATAAATAAATTGCAGGTATCCAATAGTCAGTGAAAGTCATCTCCCAAGCGCTTTTTTATTTTATTATTAGAACTATCTTTACAGTGATGTGGAGTTTCCTATCAAAAAGCTCAATTTCTGTAAAGTTAATTTTTGTATGGAAGTTACACAGCAAGAATACTTGTCTGGCAGAAGTGGGGCAGTGGTGGCCACAGCTGGGATTGTAAGAAGGGGAAGGCAAATATTTTCCTATCATTCAATCAGACAGTATGCCCTTCAGCAGAACAGCAAGCCCTCCTGATTCTTTAGAATTAGTGAGATTAGCATGAAGCACATAATGCAGGATGATGGAATTTGTCATAATTTGCATTGTCCTGGAAAAATGCGGGTTGATAGAGCGATGCATCTTGGAGCATGTCATGTCCCACGGGCAGGTCACAGAGGAAGCTTGGCAGAAATAATTTTGTGATATGTGCATCAGTTGCAAATGCTTCATAAACAATTTGTCAAAATAAAATAAGTAGGAAGATGTTAAGAAGATAGAGAAAGTAGCATCATTGCAAAAGTACCTCAAAGAATTTGGTATGCCATCTTCTCATATCACTTCTCAGTATTAAATAAAAATGCATATAATGAATGAGTTCATTATTTTCATGGTTTTAAATTCCCAAAGCCTTTGGTAAATCTTTCCCTTTTCTATGGTTGAAAGAGCAAAATCTTGGAAAATACATATTTCTGCAAAGATTATTTATGGCAGCTTTTCTAGAAAATTATCAAATATAGCCACATTAGGAAAGGTTTTCTGAGGAATTGTTTCTGACCTTGCTAATGTTCCCAAACTGCAGATAGGAAAGGGTAACTGGTGTATAGTTGACAAAACGAACATGACAGTGTTCCTTATCTGCAGCAGCATTTCTGGAAATGGGCATGTAAAATTCAGACAGGCACAGAGAGCATGCTTATTTAGCATAGCATTACAAGAATGAAAGGTCCAATGTCAGGTATTGTCCAGGGCTTATTCATGGAATACCTGACAGTGATGCCACTGTCTTTGATATTTAGAAATTTCATCTACCCAAGAACATTATAACCAGTGTTTGCAAGTTATGTTATTTATCATTTTGGTATCTTGCTTCTACTGCAGAGAGATATTTTGCAATGTCTCTTTTATTTGTCTTTATACATTTCAAACAAAAGATTAATGCTGGCAGTTCAGTAACACTGATCTTTTGTGACAGTTGAACATTTGTGGGTTGAGGGTCTAATAAGAAAAAACATTTAAGTAAGGAGTTTAAGGAAAATGAAAAAAAATAAGCACTTGTGAGGATCAGACTTATAATGAAAATGTTTCTTCTTGCTACAGTGTTAGATAAGAGGAATACTCATTTTTTTCTGATGGTATAATTGTAGAATTAGGTTTTATGAAAACTAAAACTACCCTAGGGCACAGCTCAACATGAATAAATCTTTCAACACTCAGTATCTGGAAACACGATACACATGAAACTAATAATGCCCTATAATTATGAGTAAATCAAGAAGAACTGTGTGAAGTTTTTAAAAAGCGTTATTTATTGAGTTCTATAACATGAAAGTGACTCTGCATAATGTTAGTTCAGACCATTTTAAATCATTTGTTGTTTATAAAATAATAGCCCTCTATGTAAACCTCATATGTTTTTAAACTTGCCCTGCTGTCTATATTCTTCAAAACTGATTGTTTTCTAACAAACTATTTTACTAATCAGAGATAATAACTGCTTTATGGTACCAATTGCCCAAAACTAGGCTTTTATGAACATTAGTTCCTTAATATATCATATCTTGACTCATGAAAAGATTTTTTTTCTAATGGTCCTGATTGCTGGGTTGTAACATTTCAGCCCAATTTCAATGTTGTGGCTATAGATGTATATCTGGTATAATATTTGTTTCATTGAGAATTAGCATTGCAGACTCCATTTTCATTGTCTTATGCCCCATTTTAACTATTTCTTTGCTTGTCTTCTTTTTGCTGGATACTACTATGCAAATAAAAAGAGGCACCTGTTGCTTTTGTGAAATTTCTTTGCCCACAGGCAGTGCCAGATAATTTGCCTTGCCTAGAATATTTGTGGCATTTTCCCCTAACTGGCAAAGCCATTGTAGTCTTAGATAATCTTCAGGGGAGACAAAAAAAATGCCTGTTATCTTTCTTGACAGAAAATTATTATGTTAAATGGGTTTTTTTTAATTAAAAATAAGTTTTTCATCACCCTCCTCCCAACATTTTTAGTACTTTAAGGGTTTAAATTTTATTTTTCATATGAAGTTTTAAGTTGAATAAACAAGGCAATGTAGTAGATCAATTTTTGCCATGTCTTTAAGCCTTACAGTCTGTGACTCCAGCTTGGGATTCCTGACCTAGCAATTCTAGTTTACCTCTCATTGTCTTATGAGCTGTTCATTCAGTCTCTTGTTCACTCAGTCAGCTTATGCTCCCACTGTTTGTGGTATTTCTTCTGTGTCCTTGAAAGATGTCATGCGAGAGTTTATTTCCCAGAGGAACAGAGTGAAGTGAGCAGAGAAGGCCCAATCAACGAATTTAATCAAGAGGTATTTATTGGGCAAAGCACCTCATCCAGAGTTAATGGCATTGCCACTCCGCGAATGAGTCTCAGAAAATGAAGAGTTAGCTAAAGGAATTAGCTTATTAACGTGCTATCGTCACATCTGGACTGGATCCAGTTCTTGGTGCCTGCCTGGAAAATCCGTTGCTGCTGCATTATCAAAGTAGCTGGTCATTCTTATGTTAACAGAAAAGTATCTACTTTGTGGTCTTTATTACGTGTCTATGATGCAATATAAATCACTAAGTTCTTTGAGAATAAAGTAGTATCTTTTGCCCAGGACAAGATACTTGAGGAAGTATTCTAGACTTATTTTTCCCTTCTGCTTTCACTAACTTGTCTTTAATAAAATTAACACTTCAAAGATGATTAATAGTGTTTGGATGTTTTTCCACTTTGCCACAGCTCCAATATCTGACTCTATGTGCTTTCACCTACATTTCAAAGTTGTTTTTTAGGATTATGTAGGGTGGACAAGGAATCTCAAGAAACAAAAATCAAAAATAAAATGATAATTGAGTCAGTCAAGGATCTCATAAGGAAAAATGTATCATAGTGACATCTATTGTAGATATTTTAGGACAGACAGGAAACTTTCTTGAGTAAACAGAAATTCTTAACAAATATCCACTGAATTGAATGATAAGTGTTTATTTCTAATTCTAAAGGAAATTAAATATTTACTTAATTTTATTGAAATTTTTAATTTAAAAAAATTTATTTTAAAGAAAACTGACTACTATAAACTCTTTGAAAAGTCATTGGCACTAGCAAGTAAGAAGAAATCAAGGCTAGAAATTGAATATATGTATTTTAGGTGCAGTTTTTTTTCTCCCCATCAGGATTGATGTCTTTAATACACCTGAGTGTACATAAATTGGGGGAAAATTCATCCATGAATTTTCCTTTTTTATCTGTCGCAGGCTTACTTCTTTTAGTATCCATTGTACTTGTTTCTGTTTCAGACTTAGGATGCAGGCCAAGGGCTAGGGAAAAAGAAGGTATATCTTCCCTCTACATTCTTACTTTCCCCCTCTAGGAGCCAATTGGCTGTTCAAAATAATTTGTTATGTTTATCATTTACATAGGAAAATATTTCCGAAATTATCAAGCAAATAAATCAATCAATAAGTTCTTTCACTTTTTTCCCTATTCATTAATTTTTAAACCACCATTTGTGTAGCCCAGAACTTTTTTTTTTTTTTTTTTTGTTATTCCATTATATAGACAAGGGTCCTTAGATTACTTCAGGATAAGTATTTAAACAAATGACAGATATTTTACCTTAGAAAAGAAAAAGATAGCATTTTGTTTCCTTTATATATGTCAGTTTTATTCCTCATGGGTGATTCAGAGGTATTTCTTTTCATATAAATTTTATGGGAAGGGTGCTATTTGTAAATATGTGATAAGATCATACCATTCACACCATCAAGCTCTCCAAGTTTCTGAAATTGCATGGCAGCTGATTAGTGAGAATAGACAACAAAAGGAAAAAGTCTTTAGCTGGATGATGGGAGATGAAGAGATCACATTGAAATGGAAAGCTTCCCTGTTGCCAGGACTGTACCCAGAAAAGAAATAGTGTTCCCATGTCCTGTAGCCCTTCCCAGAACTGGATTAAAAATAATGTATTCTAAAATTTATGCTTAATGAAAGAATAAAAGCAAGATAAATAGAGCCGGAAGAATCACTATGTAAAATCCTAGACATCCATTACTTTCCCACTGTCAATTTATATCATTATGGAATATATCTCATACATAGGTGTCAAAAGTGTTTTCCAGGGCATTCAGAGATTGTCCAAAACTGTGGGGGGGCAGGGGTGTAAGCTGGTCAATGAATAAAAGTAAGCCATCTTTCTTGCAATATATGGTGGCCGTTATTTCTATATAGGATGAAGATATTTTGGCGTTGGTTATGGAATTCTAAAGAATACATCCCTGGTTTGGAAGAGAGGGAATATCCACATGTGTAATGAGTCACTCAGGAGCACCAAGAGAAGTGGGGAAGCTGGTAACAGGGAAACACATAAAGCTCACTTCTGATCAGGGAAGGGAGCTAATGGGACAGAGTCAAGTACCAACAAAAGATGGCATTCCCCTCCAAGGCCATATAATTACTACCAGAGAAAACCCAGAATGTAAATTGGGAAAAAAAAAGTTCAGAAGCCCAAATCCACTAAATAATGGGACTATACTTAACTGCAAATTTGTTCTGACAAATAAAGAAACCGATCAGACACCAGGTTTCAAATCTAGAGATCGAGTATATTCCTCATGCTCTGCTATGCAGTTTATCATTTCATCCTCGCAGCCATCTCATTTTTAGAGAAAATTACTATGCCCATTTTTAGGTTCAGAAACTGAACTTCAGCAAGGTTGTGTAACTTGTCTAAAAATACACAGCTATAACTGATGGAGTAAGGGTATTGATCTCAACTCCATATAACCTCAAACCTGTTTTTATACAGTATTTTTCAAGTTCAGGAAAGAAGGAACCCAATAAAAAAGTAAAAAATAACAGTTTCCTTTTAAACCAGTGCAGAAAATGAATCACGCAATAAGAGTAATAAGAGCAAATAATGGATTGGACAGTTGGTTTTATAGGAGGAGAGAACAGAACTGGGTTTAGTCATAGAGAAATAAGACTAATAAGTTAAATATTGTATTCTGGAACATCATGTTGTCCACATCACATAAAACATTTTAGTGAGGTACAAGGAAATGGGTATAACTGAAAGTGAGCAAATGAAAAGACAATAACAAAACAAAACAAGAAATCCAAACAAAAGATTTGTTGCATGTGAGAATACCTTGAAAAGAAGGCATTGAAAAGCCCACACAGGCCACCTGAGATGTTGATAATAGAGGTCTCTATTAGAAGGTCTCTTCAAGCATCTTCTTCTCTGGGATAGAATGTTTGACTCTAGGAAATTCATTGCCTGACTCCCACATTACAGTCATAACTTTTAGGGTGAATGAATGTCGGAATGAATGAGTCCTTTTCCTACCCAGCCTTAACATTCAGGGATTCCCTTCTAAAATGGATGACACACCAGGTGTGATGGTGAACACTTATAATCCAAGTGACTCAGGGCTGAAGCAGGAGGATCACAAGTTCAAAGCCAGCCTCAGCAGCTTAGCAAGGTCCTAAGCAACTTAGTGAGACCCTATCTTAAAAGAAAAAGTAAAAATGTCTAGGAATATGGCTCAGTGGTTAAGTGCCCTGGGTTCAATCCCTGGTACGAAAATAAAAGGAAAAAATAAAATGAATGACACCTAAACAGGGAATTAATGTTCTGGACAGAAGAATTGACATTGAGAGATCATGTCTTTGTTGAACACCACAGAAAAGAAAACAAGTTCTCTTTCTTCTACCCTCCTTCCCAAATCACAAGACACATCTGCTTTCCATAATTTTTTTATTGAAAATTTTATTATTAGCATGTATTTTCTGAATTTAAAAATTATTTGGGGTCAAAATATAACAATACATATTTTATTTATTTTAATATATATTTTTAAAGAGAGAGAGAGAATTTTTTTAATATTTATTTTATTTTATTTTATTTTTTTAGTTTTCAGCGGACACAACATCTTTGTTTGTATGTGGTGCTGAGGATCGAACCTGGGCTGCACGCATGCCAGGCGAGCGCGCTACGGCTTGAGCCACATCCCCAGCCCTTAATATATATTTTAAATGATAATATTTAAATAATAGATTTTAGACAGTGTTTTTCTTGGGTTTTTAATTTTCTGAGCTATTTAAGGGGATGTATATTTGTATTAATATGGGTTGATTATATTTAGTTTTAAAAGGAAGGAGTAATGAAATTCACCCTTGAGGTCTCCTACAGACAAGTTTGCCAGAGGGAGAAAGACTTGGATGCCCTTTAATTTTTACAGGATAGTTCACTCAGAATTGTAAATGAAGTAGTGCTAAAAGACAGATAATTATTTGTATATTTTAATATTATAGTTATTTATTTGAAAAATCATTCACCAGTATAAGGCTTAGAAAAATGGTTAATTATCTGTCCCACAAAGACCTAGAAGAGCGAACAAATTTGCTATCATATTTGAGACAACTTGAACTTTTAAAAATTGATCATTTGTACAAGAATTAAGAAAAAAAATTGAGGGATTCATAGGATTTCCATTCTCAATGAACATAACATACAAGAGAAAAATAATTTTTACTTATCTATTTAATAATTTTCTAAGTTTATGTTAATTTGTTAATGCTTTATTAAAGTGGCTAAATATTCAAAGTTGAAATTTGCATATTTAGTATGTTTTCAATAAATTGGCAAATAATTCTTTTTAGCAATGAAAACTCAATATGAAATAAATCAAATTTCAGATTAAGATTATTATTAAGGCTAACGTGTACTCTTGGCACATGTACAACATGGAGAACTTTATGCTACAGTCTCAGTCATCAGAGTATTTTTTTCTGTCTTTATCTTTTAAAAGACTAACATTTTTAATATTTCAGTTTAAATCTCATCTGTCCATGATACTTTAATTCCAGCTATGATCTACAAGTGACTGCCCTGACCTCCAATATAATTTGTTGATTGGTGAATATTCTTTTATTATGAGTTGCAAAAGCCACCTAAAACTGTTCAAGCAAACAATAGGAAATTTGTTATGATGCTGAATTATCTTCTGAAACCTCAATTGGCTATCTCAGAAGGTTAGTAGGACTTTAAACTAGAGCTAGGAACTAAAACCAGAATACTAATGATAGCAAAGATTTAGGTCCTATGTCTTAATCCACTTTAACTGCCATAACAAAATGCCTTAGATTGGGTGTCGTAAACATCAGAAATTTATTTCTTACAGTTCTGGATGTTGGGAAGTTCAAGATCAAGGCACCAGGCAAATTGGGTTTCTGACGAGCAATCTCTTTATAGCTTGCAAAAAGCTACCTCCTCACATGTCCTCTCTTTGACATGTGCAATGTGGTAAGACACCCTCTCCTTCCTTTTTAGGCAATATAATTATTATTATATGATCACTAATCCTGTTGAATTAAGAGCCCATTCTAATGGCCTTGTTGAACCATAATTGCCTGCTAAAATCCCTATCTCCAAATACAGTCATATCTGGGGGTGGAGGTTCTATATTCATTTGGTGGTAGTGGCAGGGTGAGAGTGGGGGGTCAGTCCATAGCACCATACTTCCTAAATACCAAAATAACAGGCTTTATTATAAGCTCTTTATTGGTATTGTCTTTAATACTCATAAGGACACTATAAAATAGGAACTGTTTTACCTCCACTTCATAAACGAGGAAAGGAAGGTAGAAAACATGAAGAATAAGTAACTTGTCCATAGTCACATAGGTATAAATCATGAAGCTAGGTTTAAACACTGCTGTCTGACTAGAGTTCATGCCCTCAAACAGGGAAACCAATAGGCCTCCCATCTTTACTCTCTGGGTGTTTGCTTCTTATATAGCTTCCTCTGCTTCTTCAATCCACATGGAGAAACATGTCTACCATCACCCATAGAGTGTCCACATTTAATTCTTTCAGTCTTCATCCTGTATGTCTGATAAAAATAATTCCACTACCAATGTGGGTTAGCATTGCCCCACAAAGTGCCTGACGTTATTGATTGAAGAAGTGACAAAATAAATGGTCACTGGGTATTACTTTAACTGCAGAAATGAATGAATCACCCTCTCCTCGTGTTCACTCATCTTGTTTTACTGTTTTTCTCTCCTGGAGTGGCATCTCAATTCAGATGCTTTCCCTGGCAGCAAGTTTAATTGTCAAGTTATTTTTATCAAATGTTTGTTTTATCTTCTTCCTTTTATGAACTATTTGCAAAGAGTATATTGCCTTTCTTTTTTTTCTTCAAATTGTGAAAAGAAAGTATACAATCCAGGGAGCATCCAGAAAGGGTAGGTAATGCTTATGGGTTTAACTCATGGACTGTTATTTGAATTCCCTTACTCCTAAGCCAACAGTGTATAGTTTTGGCAGTGTAACAGCTTTGTAGGAATAAGGGCTAGTTTCATGATGTAAAATAAGTTTGA
Source organism: Marmota flaviventris (assembly GCF_047511675.1). Taxonomy (NCBI): domain Eukaryota; kingdom Metazoa; phylum Chordata; class Mammalia; order Rodentia; family Sciuridae; genus Marmota; species Marmota flaviventris. The sequence continues at coordinate 84,636,190 of NC_092499.1, read as the reverse complement.
GTGAACTAAGTTTTTTAATAAAAGGCTAATATTGGGCTACCAGTGGTTTCCTAGGTACATTCATACTTTACTTAAATTTTAACTCCATTTCATCTGATTATACCAGTCACTAAAGAACACGTGATTTGTAGGTAGTTGGTCTTGGCTTCAACTGTCACATCTGCCATTTTACAAGCTAGATCACCATGGGCAAGTTACTGAACTTCTTTGATTCTGTGTACTAAACTATAAAATGGAAATAATCTTTATATTTTAAAAAACTGCTATGAGAATTAAACAAAATGTATCTAAGTGTTTTGTCTGTGTTAGAAGTTCAACAAAATTGGCTTTCTTCCCCAATTTCTTTTTTAAGACAATGTGACTGTTATTTATGATACGTCCTCCAAAAATTCTTGTATGATAAAATGCAAGAAAGTTCAGAATAAAATGACTGGGTTATTTTTATTTTATTTTTATTTTAATTAGAGATTAATGGTTATACATAGTAGTTAGACTCATCCCAACAAATTCATACATGTATGGAAATCAATTTCAGTTCACGATCCCTATTTTTCCCTCTTGCCCTCCCCACTCCCCTTCTTCCTCTACTGACTTCCTTTTACTATTAATTTGTATTTGAGTGGTTCTTTATGCAGTAAAATTCAGAGTGAAATGACTGGGTTATGAGAGCCTTAACCTCATCAGAGCATGAATCCCCTGATAGGGATCACCTGGGTGGCGACTACAGGCAGGTAGGGTGTGGCTGGAGCAGGGGGGTCACTGAGAGAGTGCCTTTGGAGTATATATTTTTTGCTTGGTGAGAGAAGAAGTCTCTCTGTGTGTTTCCTCTTGCCATTCTCCCAGCTGCTTTCCCCCACTACACACTTCCACCATGATGTCCTGCCTCACCTCAGGCCCCAAGAAATAAAGTCAGCCATCTATGGACTGAGGCCTCTGAAACTGAGAGCCAAATAAAACTTTCCTCCTCTAAAATTGTTCTTGTTAGGTCTTTTGGCCACAGCCATGACAAAGCTGACTAAAACAATGACCTTAAAAAATATAAATATAAATATAAATATAAATATATATATGTGTGTGTGTGTGTGTGTGTGTGTGTATTAGGCTGTATCCTTGTAGAAAATTGTCATTCCCTAGATATCTAAAGGCATTTAGAAGAAATATTTAGTACTTCAGAATATATAATGTTTTGGAGAAATAACTTAGAATTTTCCAGATGGTCCTTAAAAAATGAAATAGACAAATTCTCTGCTACTGTGAACCAAATGCATTAATTATGTCCAAAAGCTATATAGAAATAACTCCTGATATTCTCTCTCAAGATATGAATCATTTAAAAAAATATGTCAGAGGATGTTATTATGCTCAAGACTATTTGGAGACCCCTGGCTTGTTTCTTGCATGTGACTATAACACAATGATATAGCAGATGAAAGGAGAACAAAAAAATTCAAAGAAGACATGCCAAATCCTCCTCTATTAGTTGAAAAAACACTCCAAGTAGCTATTTATTATCTTGTAGGATTATTATACTTCATGGTATTACATAACAAAATGATGATAGGAACACCAATTCCAATACAACAGTAACTTCAAAATATTAGTAGGGTAAGAACTCAAATGCTAGATGCACATGTTCATTCAACTTTTAGGCAATTAATAAATAAATTTGAGAATGGGGTACAGTGAAAAAATAGCTAGAACTATATTATCAGCAAAATGCTACTAGATATATAATTTGTGAAGACTAGAAAAAATTGATAGCATTAGGTCCTGGTTACTTCTAAGATTTGGAAACCAAAGCTCAGATGTTTCTGTTTACCACTAAAACTATGTTTCCTTCAACCAACAGTACAAATAACAAAATATCTGATGATATTAGCAGAACTAGATGCACCTCATTCACAATATCACAATGTCCTTCTACTTCGACACAACCTGGACTGAAAATTTTAACAAATAATCTTTCATTTTCATTGTTTGTTTTTCTTCCATGTTTCTTACTTTCCTAGTTGGTACCAATGGATATCATTACCTTGGTTGCTGACCAACAACAATTCCAACTCTGAATTGAATCTTACATTTCAGTTAATGTTTTTAAGAGTTTAGAAACACACTCTTAATAAAGTATAAAAAAGTAAAGAATACAGAAAATGAAATCCATAGAAACAGGCTTATTCTTACTGACTTCAAAAATGTAGTGTTTCAATCTAAACTGTCTCATTATATTCAAGGGTTTCTATGATTAAATAAAATCTCCCTATTCTTTAAAAGATTAAATCACACCAGATATTTTATCTTTTTTTTTAAAGAGAGAGAGAGAGAGAGAGAGAGAGAGAGAGAGAGAGAGAGAATTTTTTAATATTTATTTTTTTAGTTTTCGGCGGACACAACATCTTTGTTTGTATGTGGTGCTGAGGATGGAACCCGGGCCACACGCATGCCAGGCGAGCGCGCTACCGCTTGAGCCACATCCCCAGCCCAAGATATTTTATCTTAAGAACAAACAATAAGCAATAAATTTGGAAAAGTTCATAAGACACCATGAAGAAAAAAAAGTATAGACTTTAAGGAGTTGGAATTATTTAATTTATAAAGGAACTGCCTTAAGAACAATTAATAGTTTTCCAATATGTAAAAGGATTTTATTTAGGTTGTTTAATACACCTCTGTTTTTATAGAATACCAGAGGATAAGTTTGAATAGCAACAAAGATGGGAGATTAATAGTAAGGGATTATTTTAAATGATCTATCAATATAATTATTTGCTGAGAGATTTATCTAATAAAAAAGGTGATTTCACATTGAAAATATCCATCTTGGCATTATTTCACACGTGGCCTATTTAGTATTCTTTAGTATAATTTTCTTCAATTCTCCTTTAGGCAGCCTTGTATTTTCTGTCTGATTTTTCGTTAGTCCCACAAAGGCCAATTCCTAAACCTTTGCTATTTCTGTTAGTTTTGTTCATTTTGTACACCTTCTATTGTTTAGCCCATCTATTCCTACAGTTCTGTAGAATGACTTCATGTTTGATTTCCTATCTTCTAATCTATTTTATATATATATATATATATATATATATATATATATGATATTAACATATATATAAGTAATCAAAAAATGTTTTGCAGTCATCTCCAACTCCCTAAAAAAAAACTTTCCCCAGTCTTTTCTTTTCTTTTTTAATGGTTCCTTTATTTATATGACAGTAGAATCCATTTTGACATATTTATATAAGCATGAAATATATTTTATTCTAATTAGAACCCCATTCTTGTGGGTATACACAATGATGGGATTCACTTAAGTATTTTCATATATATTCTCAGGAAAATTATATTAGATTCATTCTACTGTCTTTCCTATTCCTATCACTTCTCCCTTCCCTTCATTCTCCTCTGTTAATCCAATGAACTTCTCTTCTCTCCACTCCCCTCCTTTGTTGTGGTATAGCTTCCTCATATCAGCAAAAACATTAGACCTTTGGTTTGGGGGGATTTGCTTATCTCACTTAGCATGATAGTCTCCAGATTCTTCCATTTATCAGCAAATGTCAAAAAGTGCTTCTTATTTAGGGCTGAGTAATATTCCATTTGTGTATATATACCATAATATCTTTATCCATTCATCTATTGAAGGGCTTGGCATCTAGGTTGGTTCCATAGCTTAGCTATTGTGAATTGTGCTGCTGTAAGCATTGATGTAGCTGCATCACTGTAGTTTTCTGATTTTAAATCCTTTGGATATATGCCAAGGAGTGGGATACCTAGGTCAAATGGTGGTTCCATTCCTAGTTTTTAGAGGAATCTCCACACTGCTTTCCAGAGTGGTTGCACCAATTTGCAGTCCCACCAGCAATGTATGAGCATAAACTTTTCCTCACATTCTCACTAACATTTACTGTTGCAAAGTCACTGGTCTCCCAGGTTCCCAAAATGAGAACCCTCAAGTCACCTTTGAATATTTCATTGTTACCACTCATTTTCTTGCCACCCTTTCCTTAATAATTCCCCTCAGACCGTCTTTTCATCTTCATTCCCCCCACTGTTATCTTTATCTCCTTATATCTGTGCTGCAACAATTGCAATGGCCTCCTCTTTGGTCTACCTAGCTCTAGTCTTCTATCAGCCTAATTAGTCCTGAAAATATAGGAATGACAACACAGTGTGATAGTTTATTAATATTTTATTATTGGTATGCTCCTATTCAAGACTCTTTGTGTGTTTTTTTTTTTGGGGGGGGGGGGTGGTTTTCTTTGTTTGTTTGTTTGTCTGTTTATTTTTGTGGTACTAGAGATTGAACCCAGGGTTTTGCAAATGCTAAGCACATACTTTATCATTGAGCTATACCCCCAGCCCCAGTTTTCTTCATTATACAACATAAAATTAAGTTGATTTTGTCTAACTTCTTTTAGATTATATCAGTGGCATTAGGATCCTATTCTAGCACTGAACTAAAAAATCCAGAGGTTCCCATACCCCCCTCTACCATTCTCCCCTTGTCCTCACAAGGTCCCTAAGGGAGATAAAGGACTCATGGTAAATAAATAAATTTGGTTTATATGTTATATTAACAGAGTTTCTAAAACATTTACAAGATTGTAGAAAACTGAGGAGCAACTGGAGGGTGATGCCTAAAACACAGCTTCCCTATTCTGCAAGCAAGGCCAGATATTACCAAAAAAAAAGAAAAATCACCAAGTCAGATAATTATAACTCTTAGAAAACTAAGTGCTAGTAGGATTGGAGAAGACAAAGCAGACAGACAGACAGATAGTATGGAGTTGAGAATAAGTACCTGCCTTGAGAAGAGCTCATTCTTCTGCCTGTGGGTAAGAAAATAGCAGTCGCAGCAGCAGTAAGAGAACTTGCTGGCCCAGGAAAAAGGCTGGAACTCTCTTGCAAATCTTGTCAGAGGTCAAAGAGAAGCCAGAAAGAGCATTCACCCTTGCGTGTGACCTTTTGGCACATGTATGTAAAAGTGGCCTGATCCAAATCAAGCCGTCTTGCCCAATCTGATGAGCAGCTTGGTTGTGCCCACTCACTACAGTTTACAAGGCTCTTTGGAAGCAAGCCCCTGGCAGCCTGTTTTTTCACTGTTCTCAGTTTTGTTTTGTTTGTTTTTCTCTGCATTTCATAGTGTCCAGGCACATTTCCACTTCCTGGATTATAATTTTCCTTTATTTAATCCTTCATATAACTAAATCGTTGGCGCTCTTTCAAGACCATGTTGTGAATGGCGCCTTTTATCAAAATCTTCTACAACTGTTGCCCACATTGATTACAAATTTTCCTGAATTTCCATGATTTTTATCAATATATCTACCCTATTTTGCACTTAATTATTACTTAATGACTTTATGTGTATAAATTTATATGTGTGTGTGTGTGTATGTGTGTGGACTCATTTAATGAATAAACCATATCTTTCTTTTCTTTCAAGTTCCTAGTGTAGTACCTATTACATGTAAAATACAGAGCTGGAAAGGGCAAATACAGAAATAGAAAGCAATTATAAATGATTGTTAGATCTACACAGCACTATTAAATAAGATCATGATGAAAGCATGTAGCCTGGTCTTCCTCCTTGAGCCATTTGAAACCAACCAGGAATAATATTCAGAATACTTAGCAATCATTATTGAACTGGCACCGACAAATGAGAATGGGTTCTGACTGGTAAGGTATCAAATTTATGTAACATATGGACAGTGCAAACTCCAACTAGTTCAGAATCAAAATAAACTAAAAGTTTAATTCCTGATTGTTCAGAGATTGGCAGTTAGTCTGTAGCTATATATTACATATATTTTAACCTTTTAAAATAGATCCACCTACAAAGCCAATCACAAAAACGTAATACTAAACCCAAATGCACCTTCTTTTTTTCCTCCTGCTACCATGGCTCTCCAATTTACATATATGTGATTGGCTAACTGTACACTATTTCACATTTTAATAGCATCATATTCAAAATGTCATGGTCCACAGTACATGATTAGTATCTGCGTTGGCATTCCAATAACCATGTCGTTGTTGCAATAGCAAACACTACTGAATAGCAGCCTCTAGAATAATTTAATGAAGTTCTTACTGATAAATTCTTATGTAGAAGTTCTTTGGGGCATATTATGCTTTGGATATAAGGTGTCACCTAAAAGCTTATATGTCGACATAGGAGTATTCTGAGGTAAAATGGTCAGGTTATGACAGTTGTAACCTGATCACTCCACCCCTGAGTGCACTAACTGGCTGGTAACTATAGGCAGTTGGGAATGGCCGGAAGAGGTAGATCACAAGAGAAAGGGGTGTGCTGGAAGGATTCCTCTTCTCTGTGCCCTTCCCCTTTCTCTGCTTCCTGCCTACAGTGTCCGGAACTGCTCCTTTTTTCTGTCACACTCTACCACCAGGATGCCCTGCCTCACCTTAGGTCCAGAGCAATGGAGTCTGCTGGCCGTGGACTGAAACCTCTGAAACTGTGAGTCCAAAATAAACTTTTCCCTCCTCAAAGTTGTTCTTATCAGGTATTTTTGGTTACAAAGATGAAAAGCTGACTAATACAAGATCTATGTTGTAGGTGTGCACAATTTTACAGAAATGTATTCCTACATGAGTTATGGAATACTTCTATTCAGCCACCAGTTAAAAGTAAATTTAACTGTAGAAAGTAGCCTTCTACATACTTCCAACATTAATGAGGCAAATTTGATGTTTTGTTGCATTCAGTCAGTTCCCCTTTAATATTACTTCAAAATACTGCTAATGACATGAACGTCACATGACAGCAATATGAAAGAGAGATTTTGTTTAACTTGTCAATTTACTCTTTTTGGTTTGCTTTTTGCATTGGTTCCATATTTTACCTGTCAAGTTGTGAAAACTCGTATTTCTAAACTGAATTCTTAATATATTATTGGATAAATTGTGTGATTTTAAAGACAATGGATTAGTCTCCATCCAAGAGCTAAAGCTATAGATATTTTTTATTTTTTTTTTAAAGACAGAAATGTCTTGCTGGGTGCTAACACCTTCAGAAGCTATTATTATAGCGCAGCAGAGGACGACTCTCTTGCAGATGGAGAGCAATGTTAAGATTCACACCAGACCTTGTCCTTCTATGCCTTTTCCCCCTGTGCAAAGGAATCTGTCAGATCTTATTCCTTTCTTTGAAGAAATGCCTAAAGAATGTCAGTTCAGTCTGGCTACACTTAGGCATCATGTGGAAGATTGTGGATGTCTTCAAGAGAAAGACACACATTCTGAAAAAATGTAATTTAAGGGTTATCAAAAGGAAGTATTTTGGCTTTCTGTGACTGGGTGGAAAGTTTACTCCTTTTACATAGTAATTTTTTTTTTACATTTTACTGTGCTCTTTCCTTTTCAAAGCATTTTAGAATTAAATTTCTTATTTGATTTTCATTATAGTCTAGATGTCATTTGGTTATTTTACTATGTTTTTAGTCAAAACCAGTACTGTTATTTTGTGTTTCCTAATCACCAGAATGAGTAGCTTATGTTTAATTATTTTTCTAAGTGGACTATAGACAATATCAACCAGTATAGAAGAGTATAATTATTTCTCTCATTGGTAATTGTGAACACTGGGGACAATACACTTTCATTTGGCTATTTCTGATTATACAACAAGACTCTAAACCCTCCTTTTTATGTTATGCTCATAATTTGCCAATTGGAGGCCAAAGGTTTTGTCAGTGAAATTTTCCCTGACCCCTAACACAAGTAGATATTCTACCTTTCTGCTTCCAGAACACCTTGCACACTATACTGATGCTGTATTAGGAATTTAGCTATGGTCCTATGACATTTATCTTTGTGTTCTTGGTACCTAGCATAGTAAATGTTTGTTTAAATGAACAAATTGTTATGTGTGTATTGTGCTAAACTGATACATCACTTAAAGACCATTCCAATATATACAATTTTATGTGTCAATTTAAAATTTAATTAAAACAAAAATAAAAAATTTAAAAGGCCATTGCAAATGACTACTTGCTGGGTTTCTCAGAGCAAGTTCAATAACACAATAGGGAGAGATAGTAACCACTTAAGGAATTTCTTTACTGACTTCAGTTAAAATTGATATAATGAGAGCAACTAAGAACAGAGCAGGGAGGAAGAGCAGGAAAAAAAGATTAACATTAAACAGATACATGAGGTGAGATGGAAAGGGAGAGAAAAGGGAAATTGCATGGTAATGGAGGGAGACCCTCATTGTTATACAAAATTACATATAAGAGGTTGTGAGGGGAGTGGGAAAATAAACAAGGAGAGATATGAATTACAGTGGATGGGGTAGAGAGAGAAGATGGGAGGGGAGGGAGGGGGGATGGTAGAGGATAGGAAAGGTAGCAGAATACAACAGTTACTAATAGGGCATTATGTAAAAATGTGGATGTGTAACCGATGTGATTCTGCAATCTGTATTTGGGGTAAAATTGGGAGTTCATAACCAACTTGAATCTAATGTATGAAATATGATATGTCAAGAGCTATATAATGTTTTGAACAACCAATAGAAAAAAAAAATTAAAAACAGTGTGACTTTTTTGTTTTTCAAATAGCACTTGGAGACCAGTATTTCAGAAGAGAGGTCTAATAATCAGAGCCTATTATGGTTTATGTATGATCACAGAATAATATAAAAAAGGCATTAAAGTATTGGATCAGATCAGTGTTGAAACTTTAAGTGTTATTTTGAGCAAAGCTTTGATAATATTGAAGTGGAAGAGTGACATTGCCTATAGTAGAAAAAGAAAAATTTAGGTGAAATGAAGGTCAAATTGAATCTAATTCCTAATGAGCAGATAGAACTAAAGAAAATAAACAAACCTTTAGTTCTTGTTTTTATAAAACATCCAAGAAGCACACTGCATTAATTCTTTGAAATAGATTTTGCTTCTTGCTCTAGAGGGGAAATAAAAGAAAACATGACATTTAAGAAATACTTATTTTTATACTTGTGTCCTTCCTTTCTTCTTTGAATAAAAAAATGTGGTTTGATGCATATAAATGAATTTTCTGTATGAAAAGTCAGCATGGACATGGATAAAGGTCATTAAAATTAAAAGTTGTTATTTTTCATTTAAAATATTGTCTTGGCATTATCCCTTATAAATTCAGAGACAATATGGAAGAGTCTTCAATAGTTAATTTAATGACTGTATTCCTGTGTCTTATAGTCTCACTGTAGGTTTGTAAATATTAATGAGATATGTGATAAAATATAAATGAACTGTGATATGTAGAGAGAGTAGTAGTTGGTATGATAAACTAATGAATTTTTTTTTTTTTTTAGCTTTTGTTAAGTAGTGAGTTCACATTCAATGAAAGTTCATTAGAAAGTTTTTGTTCTTTTTTTCTTTGGGCACATAAATATACACATCAAGCTGTAACTTTCCAAGACTTGAATAATTTATAGGCATATTTCTTACTTGAGTTTATAATTTTAATTTTCTAATTATTTGTAAGGACAAATTTTTATGATTATACCATTTCAATTGATCTACTTTAAGATTGGTAAGCATGAGGCTATTTTAGTGGTATTCTCCTAGAAAGTGCTTTAGTAAAGATTTCTCTACAAAGTTTGGCAGAGATGTTTATACAATTAGTAAGTAAAGAAAATCTTGCGTAAATGGCTATTCATTAAGATTCCTAAAAAAATCACTTAGAATTTTTAAAGACATCGGATAAATTAGTAAATACAGATTAAATATGTTCTGAGTAATTACTAAAATTAGAGATTTTATGAAATGTATTTATCTTATTTTTGAAGCACTTTGGAGATTATATAAAAATTTTGGATATGTCAACTTTTAAATATATATGGTACTCACTTCTCTTCCACTACTATATAAATTCAGGTAATCTGTTTTGATTTATGTTTTGGACCACTTTGACTAAAATTTTCCATTTTGGGGAAGACTTCTGTTTTATAAAGTATGCCCAATCATATAATTCAAAATAAAGCTAATTTGCTTAATTAAGCTAATTAGCTTAATCTTAATTAAGATTACTAAACATTTTTCCTTTTCCTTTTTGTAATTTAGAGGAAGAGCTTTCCTCTTCCACTGACTTTAGCTTTAAATTCCTACCCCATCCTGAGACACGTGGTTCTCTAAGCACTTTTATCACGTCTATAAAGCTTATGCCTAATGATTTTGAGAATCCAAATCTATACTTGAACTCTATTAATGATCAAAGTGAAACTACTAAAAACAGAGAAACTACAGTGACACCAGCAAAACTTAGTCCATGGGAGAAACGATCATCACGAAGAGAATTAAGTTTAACCTGAATTTAAAAGCAAAGCAAAAAAGACATTCAAGAGAAGGAGGAAGGAAAGAAAACCACGTAAAGCCAACAAAAACTTCTGGGTAATACGTAAATTCAGGTCCACTGAATGTTTGCAGTCCTGGAAGGCAGCAGTGTAATGATGGGCCCTGTGATAAGAAGCACTCTATTTCCATACAGTATCAAGAAGAATAAAATCTGTCCATGAAAGCATACTGACACTGCATAAGGAATGTTTTGGGGGCATCCCATTAAAGAAAAAACAGGTATCTGTGTAGGGGATGGGATAAGAAGGACTGAGGTAGGCAGAAATGACTTCCAAGATGAAACAATTTAATAGATTGTGGGCTTTAACTCCTAGAAATTTTTTTCATAAATCAGTAGTCAAGCCATGACTAACTTTGAAGATAGGTAGGTGTTAAAATGTATATAGAATACATAAAATGAAAAGAATGACCTAGAGTTTTTTAAGTAAAATTAATGAATTTCACTAAGTAACAATTTTGCTGGAATCCTCTACAGATCATAAGGATGTTGTTTGGCCCAGGAAATCCTGAAACAAAGAAAAGGATAATCTGAAGGAATTGAGTGGCTTTCTGAAATGGATTGCTTAAAGTCAGAGAATAGAAAATATGAAAGATAGCACAGTTGTAAAGGAATTCTCCCCTTGAGATGGGGAGATGGAGGGTATTTGGGGTTGGGCAGGGAAGTAGATAAAATAAATGAAAATTAGTGTCTATATTTTCATTAGAGCTTAAGTGAGTTGAGGAAGCACTGTGTAAGACCACATCATCTCTCTTAAGTTTTCAAGGAAGAAAACGAAATAAATGCATTATTCAGATTGCTTGTTATTGAAATATTCTGAATAAAATATTTCTAAAATAGATTTCACTTTATGCTGCATGCTAAAAAGAATATAGTGAAAAGTATTTTTACTTTTTCTTAAAGATTCGTGCTGACAAGATGAATATCAATTATTTTTCTTTAAAACAGTAATTCTCCCAAAGGCTATTGGGGTTAATTGGACAGTTTTTCCCTGCTTGGATTTCTGAGCATTTGCTTTTGCTTGGTGTAGTCTTCACGTCTCCTCCTCACTGGTGGTTTATGTGCTGCTTGACTTGCTTTCACTTCTTGGTGTCATCCATGGACCTGTCTGGAGACTCCCTCCCCCCTTCTTTCAATCCGTTGCAGGTACACCTATTGTGGGCAGAAAAACTAGACAAAGAAGCTTGCTATAATCATAACAAAAACAAGGTGCGCTTTGTGGAGAGATCTGGGAACCTATTCTAAGGTTTTATGAGTGTAAGCATGTGTGGCTTTTTAAGGACCTGCATTGACCGCTCTGTGCCTTTATTTGGGAGAGGAAGGTGGGAAAGAACTGACTTCAGTGCTACGTACTATAAACGTTGTGACAGTACTTCTGTATATCAGTTAACATGTTTGAAATTGTCCATGTCATCACTATTTCAAATATAAAAAGGAGCTCTAGAACATGTTTCAGAAGCTGATCCTGAAAAATTTTTTATAAATGAAAATATATTATCTCTTTCATTATTTGTAATAAATATTGTCATTAATTGTAGGGATTTTATTGTTCTTGTTGTTCTTTTTTACCATGCTGGGTATTGAAACCAGCATGTGCTAAGCAAGTGCTCTACTATTGAACAACCATCCCCAACCCAGAATTTTTATTTTTTTAATGGTGTTTTATGTATCAAAGATAGCTCCTCCTAGTGAGAAGTATTGTATATATATGCATAATCACTCCCCCCCCCCCCTTGGTACCAGGGATTGAACCCAGGGGCGCTTAACCACTGAGCCACATCCCCAGCCATTTTTTGTATTTTATTTAGAGACACGGTCTCAATGAGTTGCTTAGGCCTTGCTAAATTGCTGAGGCTGGCTTTGAACTCATGATTCTCCTGTCTCAGCCTCCTGAGCCACTGGGATTACTGTCCACCACTGTGCCAACCTCTGAATAGTCAATCTTGAAACAAAATTTCCACTTTGAATAATTAACAGTTAAGCCAATTCATAATTATGCCTATTTTTCTGTTCTTGGAGTTACACCACAAAGTTTCATAGAGAAGTGGGACAAGAAGAATTGGCTCATACCTGCCTCTACAGAGAAATGGTAGAGATTAGAACACACCTAATGAAGTTCAAGGAGGGAAAGAGAGGGTGGTGTGATCAGTTAGAAGGAATCATAAGGGGAAGTAGAATATGGATGCTAAGAGCAATAAGTATACAGGGGAAGAAGAAAGGACTGGAGACAAACTAAAGAAAACATAGGTATTTTCAGCTAGAAAAACACTGTTTTCATAGTAGTCCTCAGGAAACCAGATAAAAGATAAATGACCAAGTATTGTCAATAAATAAGTAAAGAGTGAGCATGTTTCAAAGAAAATTGAATTCCTGTTTTTATAATTGTTTATTACTATGTTAACTTATCTCTATGCTTTCTTAGAGAGCTTTTACAACAAAGAACATTAAGCTCTAAACCCAGCTTTTTTGTTAAAGAACTTTCCAACCTTTAGCAGGAATAGTCACGCTATTTTTCTGTTCTTGGAGTTACACCACAAGGTTTCACAAGGATACATTCTGGAAAATGCATCTTTAGGAATTGTGTCATTGTGGGAACATCATGGAGTGTACTTGCATGAACCTAAATGGGATGGGTCAGTCATTCAGTGTGGCATCTTGATGTAATCAAGAGACACAGTGAACATAAGATGTATGAGGCTGCTGACGTCATAACACTGCATACTCTTTTTAAATTTTTTTATCTGTTCTTTTTAGACATACATGACAGTAGAATTCATTTTGACATATACATACATGCAGTATAACTTATTCTAATTAGGGTCCCATTCTTGTGGTTGAACATGATGTGGACTTACACTGATCATGTATTCATATATGAGCACATGAAAATTATGTCTGATTCATTCTACTGTCTTTCCTATTTCCATCCCCCTCTCCCTTCTCTTCATTACCCTTTGTCTAATCCAATGAACTTCTATTACCCCCCCACACTTATTGTGTGTTAGTATCTGCATATCAGAAAGAGCATTTGGCCTTTGGATTTGGGGGATTTACTTATTTCACTTAACGTGGTAGTCTCTCCATCCATGTACCAGAAAATGCCATAATTTCATTCTGCTTTATGGCTAAGAAATATTCCATTGTGTATATATACCACAATGTCTTCATCCATTCATCTGTTGAAGTACACCTAGGTTGGTTCCATTGTGAATTGTGCTGCTATAAATATTGACGTGACTATGTCACTGTAGTATGTTGATTTTAAGTCCTTTGCATATATGCTGAGGAGTTGGATAACTGGGTCAAATGGTGGTTCCATTCCAAGTTTTCTGAGGAATTTCCATACTGTTTTTAGAGTGGTTGCACCAATTAGCAAGAGACTTGGAACTGTCCTACCAGCAATGTATGAGTGTTCCTTTTTCCCTACATCTTCATCAATATTTACTATTACTGGTATTCTTGATAATTGCCATCCCAATTGGAGTGAGATGGAATCTCAGTGTGATTTTAATTTGCATTTTTAATTGCTAGAAATATTAAACATTTTTTTTCATACATTTATTGATCATTTGTATTTCTTCTTTTGTAAAGTGCTTGTTCAATTCCTTAGCCCATTTATTGATTGGGTTATTTGTTCTATTTGGTGTTAAGTTTTGAGTTCTTTATATATCCTGGAGATTAACATTCTATCTGAGGTGCAGGGGGCAAAGATTTTCTCCCATTCTATAAGCTCTCTCTTCACGTTCTTGATTATTTCCTTTGTTGTGAAGAAACAGCATACTATTGTGCAGTAAAACTTTTTATAAATAGGAGTATATACTAAACTAATTTTTTTAAAAAATGCAAGGTGCCTATCTATTATCTCAGCTATTCAAGAGGAGAAGACAGGAGGATCACAAATTTGAGGCCAGCTTTAGCAATTTAGCAAAATCCTGTCTCAAAATAAAAAGGACTAGAGATGTAGCTCATTGGTAAAGTGTCCTGAGTTAAATTCCCAGTATCAAAGAAAAAAATAATTAATTTAATTAACTAAATTAAATAATTATAACAACATTGTATTAAGTACCTAAGCCAGTAACATAGTTCCTATCATTTATCAAGTTTTATGTACTATACATAATTATATGTACTATATTCCATATGACCACAGCACAGTAGGTTTGTTTATACCAGCATCACCACAAAGATGTGAATAATATGTGTGCTAAAACATTAGGACAGGTATGACATCAGTAGGCCACAGGGATTTTTCTGCTCCATTATATGTTATTTATCATCTTTATACATTTTGACCGTTGTTGACTGAATCATCATTATACTGTACATGATTGTACTTAACTCAGACTTAGACATGATTTAGACCAGATTACTTTTACTCCCTTTCCTTCTCTAAAATTCTATGAATTGTGAGGAGCATATAACAGAGTATTGGTTTAGAATTTTTAGAGTCAACTAATGTCACAAAATGTTCTCTTTTCATGTCTTGTATTACTTCTGACTATTCTGAAAGCTTTCATGTTCATCTTTCCCTTCTAGAAAAAACAATCCTGTCATTCTTGTAAGGAAAACAGTTCTAGGCTGCTCTTTGTGCAGGTAAATGATCCCCATCCCCATCTTTTGTCCAAGAAAGGTTCAAGGATAATCAATCCATTAATAATCCAATGACTTACCAAGGGACTTGGCACAAACTAAAAGACAAGATGTCTACTACCTTGCCCCAAAAGACATGAGTTGGACCAGTACTAGGCTCCCAAGATGAAAACAAAGCATAGAAGATGTTATAAAATACAAAGAACAATGAGAGCTAAAATCCATGAGAAACCAGAACCTAACAGGTAAAAAAAGCTCTATCGAAGAGTGGAATAAGTAACCAGTTGGTACAGTTCCCTTTATTGCTTGCATTTTATTCTAAAGATAGCCTTCAAATTGTTTAGAAGTATCACAAATCAATAGCTAAAGCTTTCCAGGTGAATTACTACTGTGCATTGTAATTATAAGTGAAGTAAGACAGCCTTCACACAAAAAAGCTGAGAT
Organism: Marmota flaviventris; assembly: GCF_047511675.1. Classification (NCBI taxonomy): domain Eukaryota; kingdom Metazoa; phylum Chordata; class Mammalia; order Rodentia; family Sciuridae; genus Marmota; species Marmota flaviventris. The sequence goes on along the minus strand of NC_092499.1, from coordinate 84,620,800 downwards.
CAAGAAAATAACTGTTGTGTTGACTGAATGCTAGAATGGAGATTCCTGGGAAACTACTGTTGTTCTTATAACTTCATTCAATCCCCAAAAAACACTCAGGAGACAGTTCTCTGAGGGTCCATTTCCTATAAGGTCCCTTGTATTCTTAAATCTGAATTGTGGACAGTTCTAACTTGTATTTTCTGAATCACTCCCATCTCTACGAAGTGGGTCAACAACCTTTTGAAATAAATTAGATTCCGTTTCATGATAAGGAAACTTCAAGAATGTAAGCGACCTCTCCCAAGGCATTTTGGCTGTTTTTTGGACCCATAGGCAAACAATTGCCTGATCTGGTATTTCTCTGATTAGACCATTTACTCTCCCTGAGAAAAATCTACCCCATAAACTTTTCACAAAGATGTTACATGTTCCTAAGAAATAGATTACATAAACGCACACACAAAACTCTCTCTCTCTCTCTCTCTCTCTCTCTCACACACACACACACACACACACACAAACATTTTCCCATTTATGGAGCTTCTACTATGTTTCTCCTCTCTAAGTTTGCTCTGCTATATAGTGCCCAGTATGAAGGACATTAAATTTTATGCTAATAAACCCAATCTTATTCCAAGTTTCTGGCACTTCCCTGTCACTATCAAATCACTGCCATTCCATCATGAAATAGCCGGCACCAGTGCCTCTAATGTCTACTAACAAACTCTTCTTTTTTTTTCTTCATGCTTTTTTTTTTTTTTGCCTATTTTTGTCCTAAATTTCAGGAATGATATAGTCAAAACCACCACATCCCCCATTATTCCAAACACAAAAACAACTACCTCCACATATATACATAAATACACTTGCTCATTGACGCTTTTCTATTTCCCCTTTGGTCAGAGTTATGTTCTTCCACCCTTATCTCCAGCCTCCTGATTCCTTCTTTTGTAAATGAGACCCTGGAAGACCCAGCCTACTAGTCTTGTAGGTATGTGCAGATGTGGCCAAATTCTAGAGTGACATTCTTGACATCTGCTACATACTAACCAGTAATGGAGCACTTTTTGTTATGTCCATGTAGCTAGCCTTTTTCATAGATTATTGCTGATGATTAAAATAAATTGCCTTTTATTTCTAAACAGACAAAATATTATTCTTTAAGTACACAGGGTATCTTGAAAACCTTCAAAGATAAAAATGTACCACTTAGGAGACTGGCACTTTATCTCTGCAGTCTTCTTCCCAAAAATGCATAACCATGATTTAATCATGAGAAAAGCATCAGAAAATCCAAATCAAAGACCAATCTATAAAACTCTTGACCAGTATACTCAAAATTCTTAGGGTCATGAAGAATCAGGGAAGTCTGAGAAAATATCATGATCAAAAGAGCCTAAGAAACCAAATGTAACCAAATGCACTAAACGTAACACACTAACTAAATAGGATCTTGAAACAGAAAAAGAAACTGAAGTAAAGCTAAGAATATAAGATATTTGTGTGTATTTCAACTAATAATAGTGTGTATCAATATTGGTTCATTAATTGTAGAAAACGTATCAGGGTAATATAAGATGTTAATAAGACCGGGAATTGGATTTGGGTAATACAGGAACTCTCTACTATCATTGCAATATTTCTAAAAAATCTAAAAAATATTCTAAAAAATTAAAAGTTTATAAAGAGATACATGTTATGTGGATATGGTTTTGTATATGAATATATAACATATATAGTCAGCCCTCCATATCTGTGGGTTCCATATCCATTCAGTCAACCGGATAGAAAATATTTGGGAAAAAATTTGTACTGAACATGTACAGAGTTATTATTCTTGTCATTATTCTCTAAACAATACAGTATGACAATTATTTACATAGCATTTACTTTCTTAGGTTTTATAAGTAATCTGGAGATGATTTAAAGTACACAAGGATGTACACATAAACACCATAGCATTTTGCATAAGGAATATGAACATCAGTGAATTTTGGTATCTACAAGTTTCCTGGAAATGATCTCCCATGGATATTAAAGAATGTCTATATTTTATTTACATTATACAATTTATATATTTATGCATATAAGCAAGTTTAGATATGTGTATAAAATGTGTGCTACTTACCTTTATGGGGTACATATTACTGCTTAGTCAGACAAAGGAAAAAAATTCTAATTGATAGAATGAGTAATCTTCTAAGGAAAACATTAAAGTTATTTAGGTGTAACCTTCCCATCCCCCAGTAAACACATTTGATTAATTATTTAGAAAAAGTTATTTGCAAAGTCAACAAAAAAATTTAATGCAACCTTTATTTACTAAAGATACTGAGAGTAAACTCACACAACCAAAGTCCTGAGGACACGTTTGAATTTTCCAAGATTGCTCCTTAAAGTTTGAGCAACTTCTAGTGTCTAGGGCAGAGGCAGGGGGTGTTATGTCTATGATCAGAGACAAATATTGGAAACTAATATGACATTTACCTCTGGGGAAACAGCTTTTTAAAATCTGTGTAAATTCTTGGAGAGGTCATAGAAGTATTTGAAAGGAATAGCTCTATGCTGATCACTACTGAATTTCAGACCATTTATCATGAAGCCTTTGGTTAGGAATAGTCTTTAGCCCTCATTTGTCTTCTCTTTTACTCTATTGATCCCCAAACTGATGGATGATTAAAGATTTTAAAGTCTGGTTTCAAAATAGCAGGTCTATTTGAGGAGACTTAAGAAAGCTCCAGTGCAGGACTAATATATAACCTTGTTTTCATTATGTTAATGATTCTTTGTTAAATATCTTGTCAAAATGAATCTTCAACTGTCTACTGAAGAAATATGATACTATCTTGTTTTGTGTTTCTCTGTTTTCAAAAACCTCAAGAAAGTCAAAATCAGTTTTGCACCACTTTTTTTACATCATATTTTCCAAACCAGCAACACTGCTAACGTGCAACTGTAAACCATAGTTGCAAATTGGGTTGCAAACAAATTCTGCTTAAGGCACAAGCCATAAATTAAAGTAATGATCACTTCAAGATGAAACTTTTTTTCTGTTTTTAAAATCAGAATGAAAGTAGGTCAATGAAATTTAGGATATTTTAGAGTATGTACAGTATTGTATTGTTTGCCAGTACCTAATTTACAATTACAGAGCTCCATGAATATTGAAATGATTCAGCTTCCCATTATAAATGTATGTGGCAGTTTGGTTGTTGATCAGTTTATGAAGTTAATGCAAATGGAACTGTCTTCCTGTCAGCATTTGAAATCTATAATGCAGTCATGTTGTATATTCAGGGACAGGCCATTGACAGTCAATTAACAAGTTTGATTGGTATGTCAACTCATTCTTTTGAATTGTTAATAGTATGTTAATAGCATTCGTTTCTTTGTGCAGTCCCATTTGCAGCTTCACAGTTACAGCTATTTTTTATAATTCCCAGTAACCTAAAATAGTGCCTTAATAATAGATTATTAAACACCTGTCTAGTGTAGCTTAGGGAGGTTTTTCTAGACTGGGAGTTTGCAGTGGATCCCTTTGATATTCAAATCAACAAATGATAGCCTTTTTATTCAAAACGTAAATTCTTTTGATGGTTAGCTTGTTAAGAAATATTCAGCTCTAGTCTGACCTGATCTGGTTTCCCATGGAAAAGATCTGATGCCGTTTGAAGGTTCATAAGTGGAATGCCAATGACAATTTGTTGTTGACGTTCCGCCGCCTCAGCCCTCAGATGCTGCTGGTTGATGTGCCGCTTTAACTTCACCAAATAATCCTTGCAGGTAAATGATCTATGGATTGATGAGATCGTTTCAAAGCAAAGAGGGCTCTTCTGTGGTCTGGATTTTTAGGCTTGGAGGGGGACTTAAAAAGATGCGTCAAAATTGACAGATGAATCTTAAGGCATAGAATGATTGGAGAAAGCAGAAATGTGGGAATATTTTTAAGTGACTAGCATATTACTTAGAGTTTTGAAAACCTTCAAATGTCGATCAAATCTGTTCCCCATAGCAGATTTATTTCTACCTTGGTTTCTGTTATGGTTGTTTTGTCTGTGTGCACAGGTTTACTCTCACTTTTCTGGGGAAGTTGATGAGACATTAAATGTATTATTCCCGAATGGTGCTTTGGAATAAGGTTGTGAGTTCATTTGCACAACCATGTTTTATTCATATAGTTCCTGTACACCAGACTATAAGAATCTGCCATTTCTCCAGCCTCAAAAAATTGTCTATAGCAAGGAGGCAGTAAAAATTTTATTCCTTTCCCCCCGTTCTTCACGTAGTTTGATGATGCTTTCCACAATCTACTATTTATATTTAATTTCATTCGCACAAGTTTCTTCATAATAATGGGAAGGAAAATCCCACCAATGTAGTTTAGATATTTAGTTAATATTTTTTTGTCCTGTGCTTCAATGAATATAGATGGGTAATTTGTGTATATTTGGATTTTAGAATTAGATGATACTTGAGAGACTGCTATTCAAATATCCTTCATATATTCATTAGGAAACTGAGGCAAATAGTAAGACCTCTCACATGACTGTTATAAACCCAGGTATCTGTATTCCTAACTGTACACACCCTGCTTGCTCCCTTTAGAAACACACAGAAGCTCATTCGAAGCTCATTCTATGTTTCTCAACTGGATATAGAAAATTGCTGAAGTTTTCTAGTATCAGAGTATAAAAACATTAATAATATAGTTTAAGAACAAACTAGATACCAGTAAATAAAACATTGTAAAGAATGTGTATTTCTTAATTTATAACTAAAGAATCTAAAAATTTAGAGAAAAAATAAATTTAAAAAAATAAATTGATTTTTGTCCTATACAGTTCATTTATTTACCATGAGCCTTGAGCAGGGCCACAGAAGTTATGACCTATCTCCACATAGGGGGAGGCAAGGAAAAGGAGCAACACAAGCCTTAGCTGGTAACAGGTTTTACTTACGTAAACCTCCATCAGTGTTTCTCTAAGTGTGTTTGACAGATCACGAATTCCACAAGATGCTTGGCCACCAAAAGGTTCTGTAGCCTGAGAATGAGGGCATATATACCTTTAGTTGAGATCATATCATCACAGTGATTGTTGATAGAGTAACAGATCCAAAAAGTTGTTTAATTAAAAAAAATAATAAGCAAACAAACCCCCCCACTTATTTAGCTCTATTTAACCCAAGAGTTACAAAGGATTTAACACAAGAATGTTATATATATATATATATATATATATATATATATATATATATATATATATATATATATATATATTTCTTTTTAAACCAACTAACATCTTTTATGGAAATTTAGAGATTGCTAGACCATCTTTAGGCAAAAGATTTAATTTCACTGCACTTCCATTTTTTGATCTATAAGTGTAGGTAATATAGTACCTATTGGCATGGGTATTAAATGAGCTAATATATGTAAAACACTTAGTGTCTATCACATTGTATTATATGTGTTTTCTATTGGTATTATTTATTTATTAACAGTAATATTGTCATATCGTTATTCTTCTGTGAGACCAACGCCATAGTTTTATTATCTGGGTTTAACGGGTGTTTCTGTGTAGTATACTATATACAGTAAAAGGTCTTAGATTGGAATTGAGATTTCTGAGTTAATAGGCTAAGGCTTAAATGAGGTGAAGCAGACATGTAAGCTGATAAATTACACAGCAAAGTGATAAGGACAGATTCATAGACAGAGACTTCAAAGACAAGGACTATGGGAGTTCTCAGAACGAAAGTGTGTTGTCAGCTCCAGAAGACCTCGATTCCTAAATTGGGAATTAACCAAGCTTCTGGATATTTGGGAAATTGCTTGGTAAACAAGTAGGGAAATTCTGAAGAAAATGATTTTAATTTCTCTGGTGAATGAGAATATGTATAGTATTATGGATGTGGCAAGGGGATGCAGCACACTGGCAAGCCAGATTGGAGCCAAAGTAAAGACCTAGTGTTTGTGCTCAAAAGTTTGAAGTTTATACTGGAGAGAACAAAGAAAGTAAATAATGCATAAGAAAAACATGTACAATTTCATTATTTTAGAAAGAAAACTTGACAGCAGGGGCTGGAGGAATGAAAGAGAAAGTGAGGCAGGAAAACATGGTAGGAGTATGGGCTAAGATGGGTAGTGAGAATGAAGAGGGTACACAGATTAAAGAGACATTTCTGAAGTAGGACTGACAAGAATCCATGACCAATTAATAGGAGGAAGGGAAATAGAAAAAATGGAGTAAGCAAGGATAAGGCTGGCATGTCAAGTTTGGGAGGTTGTATAAATGGTGATTCAACTTGGTTTTATAAATGAAGATACTGAGTTTTTCAAACAGAAAAGGTTCCATGTGACTGTAGCCTGCTAGAAGTTTAATAACAATACTTCTTCTCAAGGGACACTAATTGATATGTGTGGATTACTTAGCACAACTTATGAGAACTACTGATATACAAATCAAAAGTGACTGACTCAATAAGTAATTTACTGGAAGTATATGAGAGTATACTTTTTAAAATTAAATGTAAAATGTCATATACAGAGTTAAAAATTATAGTGAAAAAATGTTTCCTTATGTACATACTTATAAAATGTTACACATGGCTCATGCAGAGGCAAAAGGAACATTCTCTCTGTCCTCACAGGAAAGTGAGTACCCAGTAACCCAATGAGATTTAAAAGTTTATATATCCTTTTCACAGGTGAAAGAGAAGGGGGATGTAAATAATTTTAAGAAAGAGCAAATGATCTTTAGAGAAGAAGAATGGGCCTGAAAAAAGAGATGACGACTTTTGACAAAGTCTGTCCAGGCTTTGGACAAGGTGTCAATGCCAGTCTTCCTTCATCCAGGATGAATAAATCTCCCCTTCCTGGGTTGAAGAGATATCTGGGGAAGGGATTCACAAATGAACACCTTCTTCAGGATCCACTATGGCGGTCAAGAAGGGGACTTCAGAGGAATGCTCTCCCTGCAGTTACCTCCTTCCAAGATCTTTTACTTCCGAGCTATCAGCCATACTTTGGTACAATTTCAAGTATATCAAAGTGCCATGCTCTAGGGTATTATTCTCTGAACCCCAACACTCAGCTAAAGATCTTTCAATGTTTTGATTACATTTATTATTTCACATTTTTTCCTCCCCTCTCTTTCTCATTTCCCCATTTGAGTTTCTTGGATCTTATTGGTCTTTATATTTCCAGTTCCTTCCATAATTGACACATAGTAGGTGCTTAATGAATGGTTTGGGTATATCATATTTGAGAAACCATTAGTATGATTTCATTCTGAAAATAAAAATCAAAATATTAGGCAATACTATTATAAAATATCATACAAGATCTTTTGCATAATGTGCTTCTTGTACCTTCAAAACCTTGAGATTTTATTGGCCTGCAACATATATTTGATCTGCCATGTTACATGAACATTAATGGAAAAATCAACCCAAACTCTTCATTGATGTTTATGAAGTGCCAGTTTTTCTGGTATGTACAGCTCTTCACATTGTGGCAGGGACAATTTAAAGTCATCTATTTTAGTAATAAGCCTCTCTTTCCTGTTATGGAATTCCTTATTGGCATGGCCTTCTCTTTGAAGACACAGGAAGCTCTAGTTTCTGGAGATGTTAAGTCATTAGGTTATATCTTACACAATTTTATCAGAGGTTGGTTGACTGCTCTTCCTGTTACCTCATGCTGTGCTTATAAGTATTTAAATTTACTTTTATGTTCTGCCAGTTTTCCCTTCTCTAACACATTTCACAATCTTAAATGACAACAGAAAAGACATTATCAGCTCCAAATTCAGAACTAATATGCTGTTTTGAAGGATCTTCTTTAACTCTCAATGGGAGCAACATATTACCTTCTGCTATATACTCTATTTAAGCAATACTAAGAATATAAATCTCACATGTGAAGAAACAAGAAATAGAAAATAACCAACATAAAACTATGGAAGACCTTAAAATTTTTAATAATAATTTATTCCATTATAAAGAATTTTACATAATATAACTTATCCTTGTCAGTGTTGTCCCCAGGAATGTAGGTCTATGCTATATATCTCCTTAAGTATCTCTAAGAGTTCTTTTTATTTTAAGAAAAAAGATCTATGCTTTGACAATGAAATGTGACTATAAAATAGTTCCCCTCTTCCCAAACCTATTTTTATTTAAATACTCAAGATAATTATATCTTTCCCAATTCTCAATAATAGGATTCCTTCAGGTGATAAAATTTCATCTACTAAGGTAAATAAGTTTTTTAAGATGATGCTTTTGTGAAAATCAAGTAGGGGGCTGAACTCCTTGTAAATATGTAGACCATCCTGTTGTTCAACAAAAGAAATATATTCCTAATGTGTTCAGCCACTATATTAACCTTTGTGTTCAGATAGATCACTTCCTCTGCAAGAAATTTTAAAATACTCCAAAGTCTGGACTTATGTAATATAATTCAGTTTTCTCTAGTCCTATAAGTTCTCTATCTGTATTCATTGTCAATTCTAACATTTTAGACACATTTTTATCAGGAATTTTATTAGAGCAAGAAAGAAAAACTTGCTTGAGACTTCAAGCATTACTTGCCCTTTAAATCATGTAATCATTACTGGGAGTGAAATCCACAGCTCCTCTAGAATGGGTAAACTTCTAATATCATTGGTATATATAATGTATTTAAGAAAACTCTTGCCACCCAGTCAGTATTAGCTTGTGACTTGTGTAGCATATACAAGAAGTTTAGTTACCCACGAACTTCTCATATATGTATTTCTGTACCTAAGGGTTGTGTTACTGGCAAATTGACATAAGTTATGCCTTTTGCACTATTCACCATTGATATTGTACTGTCATTCACACATTTTCTCTTTAGAATCAGTAAGATTTAATTGGTAGACAGTTAATAATCAGGAATTTAGACTTGGCTCTATGTTAAAAACTGTGTTTTTAACAGCCGGACTTGGCTGCTTTGACCTTTTCCCCAATTCTTATTTTGATGCACAGGACTTTTTGTTTACTTTTATCATCATTATTTTTTAAACTAGCATAATGAAATTTAAAATGAATTTTAAACTAGTTGAAAGAACCAAAAACAATGTTCAAGGGGGTAAAGAGATACAGTAAAGATTGAGAAAGCATGTTACTTTATCTTTGGGCACAGAAATCACTGCACAGAGAAATAGTAAAGTCTCCAACTGAGGTAGTTCTCTTCCTCCTCCCAACTGAAGCAGATCTTCTATAGTTCTAAAGTTTCTATTAATTGCTTGAGGCTAAAGAGATACATTTTCAGTAAGTTAAGAAATCCAGGGCTGGGGATTTAGCTCAGTTGGTAGAGTGTTTGCCTTGTATGCCCAAGGCTATGGGTTCAATCCCCAGCACCACAAAAAAAAAAAAAAAGGGGAAAAAAAAAAGAGAGAGAGAGAGAGTATACTCTTCCAGGGCTGGGGCTATGGCTCAGTGGCAGAGCACTTGCCTAGCAAGTGTGAGGCACTGGGTTTAATACTCAGCAGCACTACATAAAATAAATAAAATAATAATATTCTATGTACAACAACAAAAAACATTTTTTAAATCCAGATTTATGTTGTGAGTTGGTAGGACTTACTTGGTGGCAAGAAAGTGAGTTTCAGTAATGAAAGCTGGCAGGCCAGGATTTGTGCTCCATTCTGTTGGCATATGAAATTACAGCACATCATTCAAACAAAATCAATAATCCAACTTTTATGTCCTTTGCTAGGTACAGTGAAAATTTTATTATTCTGTGATCATTTCATTCTTGCTAGATTAGGTCATGTACTGTGGCAATAAGAAGCAGCTCAAGTAGATAGAATATGCAAGATCAAAACGTGTTTTTACCAACATACCATAATGATCATATAATATTCAAGGAAAGATGCTATAAAAGGCAGACTCTTATTTCCTTAAATCACCCCTTAATATTATGAACAATACTTAAAGGCTCAATTTTCCTAAAGAAAGGAATTTTGCCAATTGATGTGGAATGAGGTTTATAAACAGAAATTCCTAAGTTGAGGCAAGCAGAATCAGCAAGAGATAGTTTGTTTCAATGTAAAAATTGCTGTACGTGAACAAGGAGAAAAAATCAGATCATATTCTTACTCTTTTGATTTACATTCTTCTGCCTCACTCTTTTTCTATGGAGCAAGAGAATTTTTATAGAAAAGACGAATTGTTCTTAGGGAAGGTCTACATAGCCATAAAAGCAAGGTAATAAATTCACTGTAAAGCATCAGCTCTTAAAGTATGTTTGCATAGTAAAGTATGGACCAGGCCAAAATCCAGGCTTAAACATTTTCTCCTTGTTATCACCTCGTTAAGCTCCCCAGGTCTGAGCCTTACCTCCTACAGTCACAGGTATGGTGCCACTAATTAAGAAGAAGGGGCTCATTACCAACTCTCATTAACATCAATTGGAGTTTTAAAGCCGAATCCCTGGACTGAAAATTTACCCCCTTAATGTTCAACACAGGTGAACGAATAAAATCATTTAAATGTCTGTATCATGGGGTAGTGCAAATGTGCTCTCCAAGGATGAACAAATTGCTTATTGCAGTCTGGCACTAATCCTATTGCCCACAAAAAGGCAGGCAGAGCTTTGAAGAAAAATACTATTGGAAAGGGAGATACCAATGGGGAAAGGAAGCAGGAAATGGGGACTAACTGAAACTCCAAATTCTCTACTGAATATATGTCATGTCCAGTAAGAGTTTTTGGAAAAACAAAATCACAAAAGTGCTTGGCAATGAAATGCTCAATAAATACAATTTAAATTAATAAATGAAGAAATAAATGTTCAGCAGCATGTTTTAACCTGCTAATAAAACTTTTCTCTTAGACTCAATATTTAAATATGCCCTGAATCTTACCATTTAACCTTCATCTGTACTTACAACATCTTATAGATAGCATTCTACATGATTTTATTGTAGGAGCATCTGCCTTAAGACACTTAAAAATGCTTTATCCCATAAAAAGTTAACGTGTTGATTTGGCTACTTTGAGAAAGCTGTTCATGGAAGTATAAGCCAAATGGAAATAAGCCTCCTTAGAAAATGAAAACAACCTTTCCTTGCATCATATGAAACTTTCTCTCCTTTGTAAATATAGAAGCTAATAAGTTTTTGAATTAAGTTTCTACTTTCCTTCAGAAAATTTTCCTTCCTTATCTCAATGTAAGCAAGGACCCAGAAATATTCATAAGACTCATTTAGCACCTAAATTGTATGTATATTAGACAACTGCTTCTAGTTTTATAGAGTTATATGACAGATTCTTTTATAAATCATCGGTATTTTTCCTGACCAGGCATATGTTCATACTTGAATCACATTAATGATATCTACTATGATTAGCCTTCTTCCAAAAGTGTGATGACTTTGATCTAAATATTTCATGAGTGTCAAAATCCTTCATGATGTTGCTGTCAGTGGCAGCAACAAGGCCACTGAACATTTTATCTAGAAAGAGCCTTCAAAGCCATCTAGTTAAATCCCCACATTTTACTTTTGAATTGCAAAAAGTTTGACTTTACCAAACTAACAGACTCATAGAACCTTACCTAGAATTTTGGTCTTCTGATCCCAATTCAGCCCTAATATTAGTAACAGACACAAGACATATACCTCTACATTCTCTCCTCTATCCTGAGCTTTCTTCTTTCACACGCCAAAGTTGTTTTAAATTTGTAATTAATCAGGGCAAAAGAAACTCTGGAAGAAATATTCTTCTGGATATATGGGAAGATTACTTTTTTACTTAAGATAGTCTTGCCTTAACTTCTCATCTTTTCACCTGCTTGAAGACTGAAAGACAGTGAAAATAGATGTATAAATGCACCGTGGGATGAATAAATTGTGTGAGTTAAAGAAGAGAAAATGAATATGTTCGTGAAAGAGCAAGCACATCAATCAGTGGTTGCATGGTGTTCGCACCAGTGTGTCCAGGGGACACCTCACCAATCAATCATTCAGGAAGTTCCTTCTAGCTTTCAGGAGAAAAAGACTTGACACGAAAGTGCTATAGAGAAAGTCTGGCATTTAAAGAGGTCATTCAAGGCATTCTTTCTAGTTCCCACAGGGGAGAAAAAATAGAAGGAGGGGAAAATGCCATAGAAAGCAACAATTTAGAAATTTAAAATGCTGATTGCATTATGAATCATTTACATTTCATACAGATTTGAAAGCATTAACTAATATCATTTGTACATCCCACTCTTACCTGAGCATGAAAAATTGACATTTGTATACAGCTTTTGCCTTCAAGGAGCTTAAAAGCTAAAAGTGTTTATTCTTCAAAGCTTTCATCACTATTCTGAATTATAATCCAATCCTGTTATTTTTCTCGAGCATTAAACACTCAAACATTTACTGGAAATATTTCAGTTTTATGAATCATCCATCAAATAATTATTGGTCTCTTGCAAAGTTCTACATTATTAGCTGCTGCCTTGAAGTAGCTTCCACATTGGTAAGACAAATAAAAATAGTTTATAAATAATTGTGATGCAAACTAGAAAGGAGTTAGATGACAGAGTTGAATAGACAACCTTGTCTTTTCTCAGATTTCCAAGGAGATAAAGCAAACCACGGATATATGAAGAGGTTTGTCCAAATAATCTCATTACTGAGTGACAGATCTGGGAATTGGCTCCCCAAGGAGCTCAATTCTCAGTAGAATTGGCTCTTGAAGGTGGTGTACCATTTGCATAGCTAATTAAAGCAGGAAGCATATTGAAATGTCGTAATAAAATGTTGCCCAGTAGTGAAGAAAGGCAACCACTGCTGGTAAAGTGATTTTGTAAGAAAGAAGTAATTCTTGCCGTGCAGTCCCGACAGCAAGACTTTACTGCTTAATGGTCACTCTTTGTCTGCTGGGTTTTCAAATCAAGAAATGGGGAGAAACTCTATGTAAGGATTATCATCAAACAATTCCAAAGTATATCCATTCCAACTCTACAATCCAGCATGATCGTGATGTACAATATGACATTTACAGCAACAGAGATAGGATGGGGTGTTTAGTACTGAAGTTGGAATCATGAACTTGGGAATTGAGCAGATAAGGTTTGATTGAATTCTGCCTCTGCTATTTGTTAGCTATATGACCAAAGATTTCTCTTTCTCATCTTTATAAAATTAATATCAAAGTAAAAACATGGTGGTGATTGTTGCTTTTCTTCACTTTACTCCTTTATCACTATTGAAAAAGAACAACCGTTTCTTTAAAACACTGAGCTCTCACCATCCTTCGTCTTATGTTACAGTTCACTATAGTTACCCTATCTGGCTTGCAAACTAGTTTGGAGGATGAATCTCTTAAAATCTCTTAAGAGGCACTTGAAAATGAATATTGGTTTGAATTTTATAGATTATGACAAAGAAGTCAAAAAGATCTAAGGCCACTCTATAAATTGTTACCATTCATCTGGTTTGATTCGTATCACTATGGATCAAGATTAACATTCAGAACATAAGTAATTTTTTTAATCTCATGAATTTTCTATCACTATGAACAATAACAATAATAACTTTTGTTTACTAAGAGCTAACTAAAACTTATCTATGTATTAACTCACATAGCTAGCCCCTATCACCATCCCATTTATATACAGTTGTCCTTCAGTATTCATGGAGATTGGTTCCATGACCCCTCATGGATAGCCAAGTCCCTGAGATAAAAATGGTGCATAGTATTTGCATATAATCCTTGTACATCCTCCAAATACTTTATACATCACCGCATTGCTTATAAAACCCAATATAATGTAAATGTGATATAAATAGTCATTAAACTGTATTGTTTAGAGGACAATGCCAAGAAGTATCTGTACATGTTCAGTATAGACAATTTTTTTCTAATATTTCAATCCACGGTTGGTTGAATCTCTGGATACAGACCCACAGATAGAGGTGAATACATAGCATTAAAATGATACTTAGAGGGATGTTAACTAGATGGCCTAAGTTCACATAGCTCCTAAGTGTGAAATGACTGGATATTAACTCAGGTCTAACCTGAAAGGTCCATATTTTTTCTTATTATTTGTATTATATTTGAAACATTGCAGATCTTATGTTGAATACTTTCATAATTGTGTTTTACTGGAAATATGATATCCAATAGTGAAATTCAGAGGTGATAAAAAGGTTACTGCTAACAAGTAGGATATTTTTAAATTTCACTAAGATTTTTTAACCACTTAGTTATTTCTTTTTAGAATACTCAGGACCAATTCCCTCAACAACTGATCAGAAGAAGTAATATGGGTAAGCCACTTAATATCTAACCTTCAATTTTTTCTACTGACCTACAAGTAGTGTTTATTAACATAATACATAAAGAGTGTCACAGAAAGTAGTATGTAATTGTACCAATCTTAAGGATACTGAGTAACTAAACATCTTCCAGAGTACATTATAAATTAAAGCAACTACTACTGATTTTCAAAACTCATCAAATTACACTAGCTTGTAGGTCTACCGAAAGGACAACAAAGTCATGGATAACCACTGTAATAGACACAAATAGCAGATACCTGATTATCTACAGTACATTTTCTAATATGTGATCACAATGCGGCAAATTCCTTTAAGAGATTCCATAGCCCATATTTTTTAACCATCCAAAATATATTCAAAATATATTTCACCAAAATCTAATTTGAAGCTTTTTATTTTTGACCATTTATAATGACCCAGAATTCAAATTTGTAAAATCATTTCTTTTCCATTAATAGTGTAATGCTAACTTAATATGTTACATCTCATATTGTGCCTATATTGAGACTGAGAACATAATTTAAAGCCAGAAACCTGTGTAGTTCTATATAAATAGTAGATTAGAAAGCACTCAGTTATTTAATTCCATTTTATAGCACATTAAATTAAGCATATGTGGTGGTGTTATTTTAGTATATTAATAGTCACAATTTTTTTGGGGGGGAAGGTTCTTTTCTAACTAAGAAATTATACTACAAACTAAACTTTGAAGTCACAATCAGTAGTTTCTAAGTTGAATATTCTGCAATAGAAGTATATTTTCCTATGACCCAGATAGCAAATTTACTATAGTGTATACAGCACATTGTAATAAAAATAATTTTAAAAGCAGATACCTTGATACATAGGAATTCAAGTATTTGAGAAATGATTCTCCATTTTAAAAAGTTAAAATCTGGACAGCTATAACTTTTAATGATTTTGAAGTTTTAAACCATTGAGGAGGATCAGTCTTAGAATCAGGCTCTGAAATGAAGAGTTGTATGAAAATGTTTATGAGGGCTGCTCAGGGCAGGAAAAGAAAGGTGAAACCTAGAGCAATCTAGAGTAAAATTTGTCTCAGAAAAGCAAGAGAACTGGGGTTTTCTACCCCTGGAATAGAAAGTGACTGGGAAACTCCCAGGCTTTCTGTTACCTGTGGGCCAAGTGGTCCCAGTAACCCCAAGGGATGTATTTTTCACACTAAAGGGATTTGCAAGCACAGAAATGGTAAAAGTGTTAACTGGATAGACCACTGACATTGTCTGCTACGAACTGTCTTAAAAATACCAGAGATGGAAGTAGAGGCTGACATAAAATTTAGGATTATCTTGATAACAGTTAAGAATATTTTGACTCCAGGATACAGAAATTGAACAGCTCTTTATTCAGATGTAGCTTGATATAGTGTTCATACAACACCATCAGGTTCCATCTCTTAGCTCTATGTCCCCTGGATTTACTTCTTCCCGATCGAACTTCCCCAAAACTCCCATCTCTTTGATTGCCACAGCAGTTACAATCTTTATATGTTCATACCACAAAGCACAAGTACAAAAGAGGGAATTCAAATCCTAGCTGTCCCAACAAAAATACTGAATTATTTGCATTGATACAGTCTAGATCTCATGCCCAATCCTATTCCAGTTAATAAGTTCAGAGAAATGCAGTATGTTCATTGGCTTAAGACTGTTACATGTCTGTTACTAAAACTGGCTTAAGTCCATGAGTGAATCAATATTATTCATAGGTCATGATTTAGGCATTCAAGATAATAGTAGAAAGTAGGAAGAAAGTATATACCAGGAGAAATTAGCAAATAGCCTTTAATATTTTATTTTTATTATAAATTTATGTTAACTATATTCTGAACCTAATTAATTTCAGGCTATACACATGAAAGTATTTGAGCCAAGTTGCAAACCCATTTGGGATTAGCAGAATTAGTTTCAATGGAAAGAGGTAAAAGGAATTCCTGGAACTGAGGCCATGGTACATAAAGCACAGGTTATACCACCACCACCACCACCACTGTCACCTCATCACCCAACCCCTGCAAATAAATAAAAAAATTTTGCTAAGATATGCTTTTGGTACAGAGGTTTGTTATTAGACATGGCTTTTTATTAACTGGATGTTTCAGGAATGTCCTATAAGCCCAACTAGGACTAGCCATAGAGTCAGGTTTAGACCTTAAGGCCTATGACTGTCTCCTAACCATTCTTTCCTTTGTTCAATTAATAAATATCAAGCACCTATTATGTACCAGATACTCTTCTATGAAAAAGAAGTACATGGTGAACAAAATATAGTGGGTGCCTGCTGCCCCAATTGGAGGGTCATATACAATAACAAAGAGGCAAACAAATGAGATATCTTTAGCAAGTAGTACATGCTAGGAAGAAAATAAAACAGGATGAACTTGAGGTTGGAGAAGTGGAACATTTATCTGAAGAGTGATGTTTGCACTGTCATTTGATTGATAAGAAGCTAGACATGCAAAGTTCTCAGGCATTGAAGGCAGTGGGAATATCAAGGCCAAGGGCAAAAAGGAATAATAAACAGCCAATTGGAGCACAGAGGAAAAAGGTGGTGGTTACAGTGTGGTGAGTAATGAGAAGAGAGGTGGGTACAGTGAGAAGGGGCACAGGATCAGGATCAGGCAGAGCCATCTGTGTGTCTTTTTGAGGCGAGTTAATGTTCAGCTGGAGTTGAACTTCTAATTCCTACAGTCTCCATTTTCCAGCTCTGTTCTTGGACTGAAGCCACGAAGCACCCCACAAACCCTTGACAAAGTCAAGTTTTTGTTTGTTTTTTTGTTTGTTTACTCAATGTTAACTTCTTTTTATAGAGTTGGTATCAGAATATCTTAACTTTTTCTTACTATTTAAATATATTTATTCCACATGCTTATACAGTTAATGATTTTTTAAAATTATTTTAAAACCAAAAAAAAAAAAACTATTTTACATCTCCATCCATGCTGATAAAATACCATGGGCACTTTTTCATGTCTATATATGTAATACTCCTTACATCTCTGGAAGTTTGCTGGGGCCCCTTCGGCTGTGGCTCTCAACATCTCCCCCTCTCTGTTTAAACAACAACAAGCATGTGGCTTAGGGACCGTGCCTGCCTTAGGTTGTCCAATAGTACATATGGTCCTTACCCGTTAGGTTGGTACCATTGCAATTGGATCTTACCCGTCACTGACTACCGGTCCAGTATACAGCCACACCTGTGGAGAGGTCTTTGTACCAGCAGGGGGGGGGGGGGTGAGGTTCTTTGCCTCACCTCTGTTGGCCCCCAAATTTTAGCTGGACGATCATGACAAGCAGAAGGGAGGAAGATACACCAAGCTAATTGACAGCTCCTTTTGGAAAAATTGTACCACCGATGACATCATCAGCAAAAATACCCCAACACTACCACAAGTCGCTGCACCAACAGATAGTTCGCAATGCATACAGGTGAGTTCACAATGTGTCCAGGCAAGTTCTGCAAGCAGTACAGTGATGGCTATTGCAGAAGCTGTAGATTGGTTTTATATTTGACTTCACCAGCACTGGGATGAAGATAGGAATTCTGGCAATAATGGCTAAAGAAAAAATTATGTAACATTACAGAAGGCACTAAAAGAAAACAATTTTCTTAACAATTTACATTGTCTTTAAGAGAATTATTAAATATAATGAAAAGGAAAGGTGAAAGTAAACAAACAGATCTGTTAACCTTCTTTTTTGTTTACATATTAAAACAATCCTCAACAGTTGTTTACCCAATTTAAATTAAACCATATAAATCACGTGAAAAAAAAAATTTGGATCCATTTTATCATGAGCGCTCATCATATATGATATATGGACATACGTACATTCAAACATATAACACAAAACACAAGTGTGCACACATAATATAATACATACAACACATAACATTATAGTAAAGGCCTTATAACTTTTTACAGGTGAAATCTCCATTGCAATGTTTAAAAACTCTATAGTCAAAAAAAATAGAACTGATCAGCAAAACATTAACCTAGGTCTGTAAGAGCTCAAAAAACAAAATAGAACTTCATGATATGGCAAAGGGTAATAATAAAATAGATATTGAAAAAAGCATCCTGGTTCTGTTGCAGACGTAAGAATAGCCAAACTGGAGTTTTGGATATCAGTTGTTATGGATTTGAGCCAAATCATCTTCTTTTTGGTCTGTAGAAATCGCTTTAGTTAATCTCTCTGGAATCCAAATCGGCTGCTGTTCTCCCTGTGGAAACACATAAACAGACCCCCGACTCCAGACAATCACTGGGTCAGGACCTTGGTTAATCTCTCTGGAATCCAAATCGGCTGCTGTTCTCCCTGTGGAAACACACAAACAGACCCCCGACTCCAGACAATTACTGGGTCAGGACCTTTCCATTGTCCTGTTAGAATATCCTTCCAAAGTACCTTGGGCTTATGCACATTTTTTGGACACATATGCCTTTCTGCAGCACTAAGTCCTGATGAATCCAAATTTTAAAAGTTTAGAGTAAAAAGGGTTATTTTAAGTTTATCTTTGGGGAATATATACCCCTTCCCAATTCCTTCTTTTTGCTTTAATAAGTACATTTTAATAGTTTGATGAGCTCTTTCAACTATGCCTTGTCCCTGTGGATTGTATGGGATTCCTGTTATATGAGTAATGCCAAATGTTGAGCAAAATTGTTTAAAGAGGTAGAAGTATAACCAGGGGCATTATCTGTTTTTAACTGTTTTGGAATACCCACAGTGGCAAAATTTTGTAAGCAATGAGCTATAACATCTTTAGTTTTTTCTCCGTCATGAAGGGAGCCCATCAAAAATCCAGAAGAAGTATCAACTGTAACATGCAAATATTTTAATTTTCCAAATTCTGGCAAGTGTGTGACGTCCATCTGCCAAATATGGTTAGGTATCAATCCTCTAGGATTGACTCCAAGATTAACTTGTGGTAAAAAGGTCACACAATTTTGACATTATTTTATTATTTGTCTAGCTTGTTCCTTAGTTATTTTAAAACGCTTTTGTAAAGTATTAGCATTGACATGGAACTGTTTGTGAAAATTTATAGCTTCTTCAAGTGTAGAGAAAATATGTATGTCATGTGTAGTTTTATCTGCTAGATCATTGCCCAAACTAAGGGCTCCAGGCAATCCTGTATGTGCCCTGATATGTCCTATAAAGAATGGATCTTTTCTGTCCCAGATTAGACTTTGTATAGTGGAAAGCAAAGAGAAAACAGTAGAGGAAGGGGAAATCCTACCAGCATCTTCAAGGGATACTATAGCATTAACTATATACTGACTATCGGAAAATAAATTAAATACAGAATCTTTAAACATCACAAAAGCTTGTAATACTGCATTAAGCTCTACCTTTTGAGCTGATTGTTTGGGTACTAAAAATGTAAAAGTTTGATCAGGTGTAACCACTGCTGCTGTACCATTATTTGATCCATCAGTGAATATATTTGGAGCATTCATGATAGGTGTTTTTCTTGTCATTTTTTGAAAAATTACAGGATGCAATGACCAAAAAGATAATAAAGGATTAGATGGTAAGTGGTTATCAAATGAAACATTAGATTTGCACATGATTATTGCCCAAGTATTTAACTCATTAGCTAACTCATCAATTTGATTCATAGTATATGGAGTAATAATTTTATTGGGAGAAATTCCAAACACTCCCTTTGCTGCTTTTATTCCTTTGAGTATTAATTGTCCTACAGCCTCAGGATACCTAGTAAGAATAGTGTTAGGAGAATAAGATAAATGTATCCATAATAATGGAGCTTCTTGCCAAAATACTCCTGTAGGAATATTTTTTGTTGGTAGTACAATAAATAATAAAGGCAAACTTATATCAATTCTATCCAAATGCATATTTTCCATATATGTTTCAATGATTTTTAATGCCTTTCTTGCTTCAGGCGTTAACATTCGGGGTGAATTTGGATCTGATGGACCTTTTAGGATATCAAATAAAGGTCCCAACTCTCCTGTTGGTATACCTAGATAAGGCCTTATCCAATTTATGTCTCCTAATAACTTTTGAAAGTCATTAAGTGATTTGAGTTGATCTACTCGTATTTGAATTTTTGGTGGATGGACCATGGTTGAGGATAATAGAACTCCTAAATAATTAATTGGAAAATTTAATTGTACTTTATCTATTGCTATCTCTAGATTATAATTTTTTAATAAGTTTGTAAGTGTGGCATAACATTCTAGCAATGTGTTTTTATCTTTGTGTGCTAATAATACATCATCCATATAGTGAAATATTTGTAGTTCAGGATTTTGATTTCTAAGTGGCTGGATTACTTTGTTAACATAAATTTGACACATAGTTGGGCTGTTAGCCATCCCTTGAGGGAGTACTTTCCATTCATATCTCTGATCAGGACCTTCATGATTCAGTGCAGGGATAGTAAATGCAAAACGTGGACTATCCTCAGGATGAATTGGAATTGAAAAAAACAATCTTTAATATCTATAACTAAAACATACCAGGTTTTTGGCAAAGCAGACAATTGAGGAATCCCTGATTGAGCAGGTCCCATAATAACCATCTCATTATTAATGGCTCTTAAATCTTGCAATAATCTCCATTTACCAGATTTCTTTTTGATGACAAAAATGGGAGTATTATGGGGAGATACAGAAGGTTGTATATGTCCTTCCACTAATTGTTGTTTGACCAGGTCATGGGCTCCTTGTATCTTTTCTTTAGTCAGGGGCCACTGAGGAACCCATACTGGTCTTTCTCATTTCCAAGTAATTTTTATTGTCTCAGTGGCCCTTTCTGAAAATCCAACCCATGTCTGTCTCTTCCTTGATCTATTTGTATTGGTGCTGCTATACCTTGTTCTTGTTTGTCTAATCTTTTTCCTTTCCTAAAACCTTGTCTAGTCATAATAGTGGGTGCATTTTGGTTGATGTTATTTGTTAATGTCAAACCTAATTGATCTAGGACATCTCGTCCCCATAAATTTACGGGAAGATGATCCAATACATATGGCTGTATAGTTCCTTCACATCCTTCAGGATCCTTCCAATCTAATACCATTGCACTTCTATGGGGATTAGTCGCCACTCCTAGGCCTCGAAGCGTTTGAGTGGCTTGTTGTAATGGCCAATGTTTTGGCCACTCTTGATGAGAGATGATGCTAAGGTCTGCGCCTGTATCCAGTAGTCCATTAAATTCATATCCTTGAATATTTAGTTTTAGCATTGGGCAAGAATCTAAATTTAAAGAAAGCATAGCCCAATCTACACCTGTGGAGCCTAATCCCTTGGAACCTCTTTCTACAGTACGACTGGAAAATTTATCATGTAGGCTGGGTATTATTAGTAACTGTGCTATTCTATCTCCTGGTGAAATTACTGAT
This sequence comes from Marmota flaviventris, assembly GCF_047511675.1. Lineage (NCBI taxonomy): Eukaryota > Metazoa > Chordata > Mammalia > Rodentia > Sciuridae > Marmota > Marmota flaviventris. Next base: position 84,599,117 of record NC_092499.1, on the reverse strand, counting down.
ATACCCTTTGGAGAACTGGCTATAATTTTTATTTCACCTACATAATCAGGATCAATTACCCCAGGACTTATCATAAGTCCTTTTAGAGTAGAAGAACTGCGTCCTAATAATAAGCCTACTGTTCCTTTGGGAAGAGGTCCTTTCACGCCTGTGGGAATGATTTGAACTCCCATCTCTGGAGTTAGTACTGCTCTGGCGGAGGCGCAGATGTCCAACCCTGCACTCCCTCTGGTTTGTCTGATGAGGGATCTGATGGACAATGTGTCCTGGGAACTACCCTGATGGTGTTGCTGGGTTCCTCCAGTGCTCCGTATATTTGTGGTTTTGGGCCCCGGAGCATTGGGCCCCCCTGTCCATTTTTTGGCAATGGAGCCCGATGCCTTTCTCCATGATATCGTGGATAAACACCTGGTCCTTGTTCGTTTTTTGATAATGGAGTACCCTCTATGGTGGTTTGAGAACGGCATTCATTAGCCCAATGTCTCCCTCTACGGCATCGTGGGCAAATACCTGGTATTCTACTCCTTTGATACCTAGTTTTGTTAAACCCTCCTCCTATGGGGCAATTCCTTTTAAAATGTCCTGTTTGTTCACAATTGTAGCATGTTCTTGGCCTGGCATCTAAAGCCTGTTTTACTGCAGCTGCCACAATTTGCCCTTGTTCATTAATGTCTCTGGCATCTAAAGCCTGTTTTACTGCAGCTGCCACAACTTGCTCTTGTTCATTAATATCTCTACATAATTTAATATATGTGTTTAAATCTTCATGTTTCCGTGGTCTAATGATATCTCTGCACCAACGATTCGCTTGCTCATAAGCCAGTTGTTTTAGTAATGGCATTGCTTATTCTGTATTTCCAAAAACTCTGGTAGCTGTTTGAATAAGCCTATCTACAAATTCAGCATAAGGTTCATTAGCTCCTTGTATTACCTTAGATAATTGACCTTGTAAACCTCCATGTCCTTGTAAAGTCTTCCATGCCTTAATTGCATCTACAGCAATTTGTGCATATACACCAGGATCATATGCAATTTGTTGCTGCTGATCCTCATAAGGTCCCTTTCCTAACAACATATCTAGATTTCTCTGATGATAACCAGCTGCTGCATTTCGCCTAGCCGTCTCCTTGCAAAATTCCTCATTGGCAACCTTCCATAACAGGTATTGTCCTCCATTTAGCACAGCTTTATACATATTAGCCCAATCTGCTGGCGTCATGTTCAAGTTGTTAATGGATTCGACCATGCTTACAGTGAAGGGTGCTTGAGGACCATAGGTTGTTACAGCCTCTTTTAGCTGCTTCACTGTTTTGAAATTTAAAACATGGTAAACTCGCTGCCCTCCTGCCTCAAATACAGGGCATGTTAATATTTGAGATCTTGTCTCAGGATCCCAACTATCAACTGCGGGGGTTGGGGACCTCCCAGCATATGGAGGTGGCCTTGTTAGTTGGGCACTTATGTCCTCTGGTGATAGAAAGGTGTTAGTAGCAGTCTCCTGTAGAGGTGGTGCTGTTGGTTGGACACTTACACCCTCTGGTGATAGAAAGGTGTTAGTAGCAGTCTCCTGTTGTAACTTTCCCCCTGATGGCTTTTTCTGTTTTACACTTTCTTTCTCTGTCTGACTAGCTTGAGAGGCCTTCTCTTTTACTTGAATCTTTTCCTCTGTCTGACTAACTTGAGAGACCTTCTCTTTTACTTGAATCATTTCCTCTGTCTGACTAACTTGAGAGACCTTCTCTTTTACTTGAATCAATATGTCTTCTCCTTCCTCTACCATTGTCTGAACTGAAGGCTTTGGACTAAGCAAAAAAGATACGAACGTCCACAATGGCAATGTGCCAACTGGCAGAGTCCCTGGGCTTTTCTTTTCTATTCTTTTTAAATCTTCACCATGATGGTGAAGATTGTGATATATTTAACAACTCCTCCTTAAAAAGCCATGGGCTACATTTTTGTATTGTATCAACGTATGCCCTGACTGTTCTTGATTTTACTGAGATGCCTCCTTCCTCTAACAATTTACTTAACACTCTTTCAGTTTGTTTTTTACTAATTTCTGATCCCGTATTTCTACTATAATACAACCCAACAAGATGACGCCAAACAAAACCAAGACAGAATGAAATAAAAAGGGAACAACAAAAAGTCATTATAGCCTTTCTATCCTCCTGACATGTGTATCCGTCCTTTCTCCCTATCTGTTCCTCAGACGTAAATAGTTTTTCCTCAGATGTGAGCTGTTTTTCTTCCGTCTCACTCATCTCCAGGGACAGGCAACTTAAAACAAAAGTGAAGCAAAATAAAAGAGGAATCTTAAAATGGCTACCCATCCTCTCGCCCTGCCCTCAGGGGCGAGCAGTTTCACTTACACTCAGTCGCTCCCCGTGCGAGCCACCAAATGCTGCAGTCTGGCTGGGCACAATCAGGAGCCACTTGTCAAAAGAAACTAACTTTATTTTTAGAACCACACATGCCAAACAAAACAGCCTCTCAGGAAAAACCCTCAGAGCCTCAACTGCCACCACCGGCTTCCCCCAAGCCTCTCTCTCCAACACCAAGCCTCTCTCTCCACCTCCCACAATCCTCCTGCTCTTGAGGCCGATTGGCTGGGTCACGTGGGCGGAGCCACAAAAGTCCCCCAATGAGCAGCTCCGTGGTCTGAAAGGGCAGGGAAACAGCCCAATGAGCATCACCGCAGAGGAGCCAATCAGCTAGATGTTGCTGGGGCCGCTGTGAGCCAATCATCAGCCGGCAGCTGGAAGTTTGCTGGCAGCTGGAAGTTTGCTGGGGCCCCTTCGGCTGTGGCTCTCAACAATATTTATTCCACATGCTTATACAGTTAATGATTTTTTAAAATTATTTTAACACCAAAAAAAAAAAAAAACTATTTTACATCTCCATCCATGCTGATAAAATACCATGGGCACTTTTTCATGTCTATATATGTAATACTCCTTTGTGATTCCAAATAATATTTCTGCATTATATTATGTAATACTGCTGTATAATTTTTGCTGGTGAATGTATAATTATTTATTTCAATAATTGTTTATTGATAGCTATCCAGGTTATTTACAATTCTTCACTATTGCAAACATTCCTTCAGTTAAACATTCTTATACAAATGTCTTTACATTCTTGTTCAGCTGTTTATGTAGGAGAAATTCCTGCATAAAGGAGTTGCTGAGTGAAAGTATGAGAGTTAGGATAAATATTGCTAGACTGCCTATGAAAATGTTGTACCATACTCCTCCCACACTTGGCCAATTCTGGAACCTGTCAATCTTTTTTATCTTTGCAAATCTGATAGAGGAAAAATACCACAGAAGTTCTTATTTTAGCCATCTAGACTTGGATTATTCTCCCTCATCCTTGAATATTTTTACTTCAGGTTCTTTATCAGTACCTAATAATTACAATATCCTCCCAAGGTAAACAAGGTAGTCTTTCCAATACCTGACCTAATTGTTCTCCATCCACAGACACTGAATCTCACGTTCATACATCAACCTTTGTTTGGCAATAACAGCAAATCCTCCATAATCTCATTTATCTCATTCTCTGACTGCCAACTCCTATCTTTCCATTCCCTGTAGTACTCTAATTACACAGGGCCAATAATCACTAATCCTTGCATTTCCTAATGATTCTATACCCTTTCTTATCCCCTCTTCTTTCCCTGGGTCTCATAGTGTATAATTATGATCACTCCATGCATTTTTCTCATCTTCCTTTCCTTCTCTTCCTTCCTATATTACAATCACTCAACAAAACCCCAACCCCAGTTATAACCAATTCACTTCCGACTCTTCACTGGCATCTGGACAATTAAACATGGCAAATGCATGTGGGTGTGCATACACACACACACACACACACACACACACACAGAGGCAGGCAAAAAAATGCATTCATACTATTCTCATTGTGAATTTTTGAGTATTTGTCTTAACCATACACTTTGTACTAAACTAGCAATCTTACTACAAATCCCTCTCTCTCTGACATTCCTTAGTGACTAGTTCAGTTTCTCCTTTCCTTCCAAATATTCAACATTTCCTCCTTTTTGGTGATGACTTTAATTCAGTGAGATAATAGAAGCAATTAGAGGGAAACTTTCACACTCTCCCTTCCACATTTGACATTCTATCTACCTTCCTCCTGTGAATGCAACTCTGCACATACCTGAGACCAATTTTCAGGCAAGGGAATTTGAAGTCGTAAGTAGGGATAGTGACTACAAAGCAAGTTAATCTTTGCCAGGCAAGGTACAGACTGTCAGATGTGCCATTCAATTCTTTCTATGTTAGCATTAAAGTAAACATAATCTAATGATTCATGTCATTATGGAAATGGGTAGGACCCCACAAATAATTTAGTCTATTCTCTCATTTTATAAGTTGAGATCTCAAGAAGTAAAATGACTTTCCCAAGGATATAAACCTTCTTCTTTAAAATAATTGGCTGTTACAGGAAAAATAGCAGGCAACGTAAAAGTAGCTTCATTTTTTTTGTAGCACTTACCAAAATTATCAAAAAGAAGTAAAAAACAAAAAAGTGTGACCAATGCTATACCTAGAGAAGGATCAAAAGGCATTATCTAAATAAACAACTTTAAACCAAATTGAAACAAAGTGGTGACAATCTGCACATAATTCCTCTTTTAGAAAGTAATTTAATGTGAAGAATATGGTTTCTATGTTTTTTAAAAAGTGTTTTAAAAACTCATGGATATTGTCCTAATGGTATTTCAATTTGGAGATGTAGAAATTAGGGGTAAAAATAGGGCAGAGAAAAATATGCTCATTTTTTAATAACTCTCTTTCCCTTATTATTTCAATACAGTAACCTGAAGCCTAGTTTGAAGAGCCACCAAGTTCAGTCATTTCTATTCTAGGTCCAATAGAGGTAAAAAAGAGAAATAGGAGATAATCTCTATGCACAATTGACCTGAATATGAGCAATGAGCAGCAACCAATGAAGTCAGTGAGATAAATGTGTGGTCAAACCATACTGACCATAAAGGAAATATCTGCATTATACTGAAATAGGGAAACAAAGAAAAGTCCAGAGAACTACCCAATCCAAAACTAACTGATATATCAGGAGAATGAAGGAGGGAGCTATGAAAAATAGAACTCCCTCTGTTTATGTCCATCTGAGACACAAAACATATAAAATTGAAATCTACCATATGCCCACTGCATATACAGAATTTATTAGATTCCTAGATATTCAGAAAAGAAAAATCTGAGGGAAAACACCCACCCTATTTTGGAGCTAGCAAGGTTTGGATAAAATGGCCCTATTCAGAAATGAAATATATCAAATACATTTTGCTTCCACCAAAAGGAAAAACAAACAAAGAACCAAAGCACATAAAATTCAAATACAGAGGACACTTTGGTAGAAAATGCACTTCGAAAGAATATAAAATTTTTGAAACTGTTTTTGAGCACTTAAGAAAATTGAAGAAAACTGGGCATCATGAAGTAATAGATAAAATATGAGGTATATCAAGGAATAAGCTGAAAAGGAAGCTAAGCTAGCAAAGTTAATAAAAGAAATTGAGAGGAAAATAACACCACAGGGAAAAAAATAATGTATTAAAAACAACAAAAAAGGAACTCAGCAATACAGAACACCCAGACAGTGACAGAGGACAGGATCATGAAAAGTCACACACAAATAAGAGGTCCAGAAGAGTCAAGCACTTAAACATGCCACAGTAGATATGAAGAACAATTGAAGTTAATGTGTAATTATTATGTAATGGAGATGGAGGTGGGAAGCGAAATGAATGAACACACAAAAAATTAAAAGAAAAACCTCCAGGACTAAAAATGAAAACCCCCCAAATTTATAGATCAAAAAGTGCTACTTGTTATAGAAAAAATGCTTAGAATGAATGTATTTGTGATACATATTTAAGTTATTAAATTGGAGGGGTAAAGAAAAAAATTAGAATTTAGAAAGAAGTAGCGGATCACTTAAAAAAGAGATATTGGGGCTCAATTTTTTTCACATCATAATTATGAAGATGATTCTATAGAATTTCAGGTGTAAGCCATATGTATTAAGTAACTTGATATTCTTCAAAAAATTTTTTACTTTCCAATATATAAATGCATGATTCACATCCAAGTTGGTAAAATTTTACTTAGGCCATAACCCAGATTTCTATTTCCAAAATATGATGCATTTAATTCCATGGTTCTCAGATAGTTTAAATAAAAATATGAAATGCTCAGTTTAATTTAGATTAAAACCGGAAGTAAATAATCATTTAGTGTGAGTATGGCCCATATAATATTGGGGATATATTTACAATGAAAGAGTATTCCTTTTTTAATCTGAAATTCACACCTAACTGGACATGCTGTATTTCTTGCAACCCTAAGTAATCTGAAAAGCATCCCCAATGCACAACTAAAATTATTGAACTTTTCTTAAAAAGACAAAATTATCTTTTAAAATGTGCAACTGAACTAATAAGAAAGTAAAAGAAATATCTAAAGGATCAAATGGAAAATAATTTGGTAAACTGAAAACTAAACTATGGAAATTAAAAGCTGATCATGGTAATCAGAATGCATGTGTTTGGCCATTTAGGGACAGAAAACAAAGATTTGAAGTACACAAAGAGGTGAGAAGAATCTGAGACCTCTCTATAAGCCAGGGTTCTGGAAGGATATAGAATCTTCTTAGATGGACTAAGAAAATAGGCTCAGCAACAAAAGGAAACAATCAGAAATGTGTCTGTCATGGCTCAGATGCTGAGTAAACCAAAATAAAAGCATTCCCCTTGGAATGCAAACATATACATTTTCTCTCAAATTTGGACTGTGGGTCTGAAAATACTAAGAGATAAACGAATTTCAAGTCATCCCTGGTGTATTGCACCTGGTAGTTCAAATTCCCTTTGAAGAAATGCACACTGAATCCAAGCATTACAGTAGTTGCACAGAAAAAGCCATACCAACCATTAGTTTACTGTGCCAAATGACAAAATACATCAAGAAACAAGCCAGCCACTACAGAGAAGAGTCATCAGTCATAAAACAATAAATTAACAGGTGAAAAGGAAAGCAAACAAACAAATCAGCAGAATCAGAGCCTCAGGAACTTCTTAAAAGTAAAAAATAGGACATTAGAACTAAATTATAAATTCTGAGAATGAACTAACAAAAGATTAGATACATTTGAAAAGAGAATGAGCAAACAGAAATATAGAGCTGAAGTAGTTATCCAGAGTATAGCACAGCAAGACAAAGTCAGGGATAGTATGGGACACAGGTTCAAAACATGAAAGGAACTGGGATCTCTGACACATGTCCGGTATTGCTCTGGAAGAAAAACTAATTAGAATGGAGTAAAATCAGTACTTGAAGAGATCATTCCAGAGTTGAGGAAAGATTTCTCATGCAAAACAAATAAGAAATACACATTTGAACATATGGTGTTTTAAATCTAGAAAAATAGATGACAAGAACCCCTTAAAATAAAATTCTGCTGATGAGAGTGTACTTTGATCAACCCTTTAAAAGGACAATTTAGAAATATCTATACTGATTAAAATGTCCATATCTTTTAAGATTATGATGCTCAGAGTTTAAGAAAATAAACTGACAACAGAGATGTTGATCTTTGTATAATTTATAACAACACTTTGCATACAATTTAACTATCTTGTGGTAGAAACATAATAAATAAAGTCTAACATAATAGTACCTTGGGATAATATGCAGCATTAAAAAATCTGTTTCACATCTGTATCTACATTCATCAGCAAGGAAAGATCTCTATGACTATTGTCAATGAATAAAGCAGATAGCAGAATAGTATGTGTCATATAGTCCCATTCATGTAAAGTTATATGTACATTAATGCTCATATTTAAGCTGAATTATTATATTGTTCACATATTATCTTGTGGTTCCATATAAATAAAAAAGAGGTCCAAAAGGACATTGGAATGGTCTAAAAAGAGTGAAAATGGTTATCTCTGAATATTGGGATTTCAGAGAATTTTGGCTGTCCTTGCTATACATTTCTGTACTGTTGTTTCTTTTTTTAAGAATCATGTTAAGCACACACACACACACACAGAGAGAGAGAGAGAGAGAGAATATTCCTGCCTTCTTGGATCTCAGAATAATATTATTTTCACTAAGAGTGCAACCATTTTAATGATATGCCATTTTGACTGGTACATATAGAGATTTTCATACAACTAAAATTGTGCTGTTCTTTTCTTTACCTTTTTAAAATGTATGCAGGAAATGTCACATTACCATTCTAACATATCAGTTAATTAGTGAACAAATTAATTTTGATAAATCTATGTATATGAAGGTTAAAGAAAGATATTAATTAGTACAAGGGGGAAGAAAATAATTGATATATATATATATATATATATATATATATATATATATATATATATCAATTATTTTGATATATATATATATTTATATTTTGATATATATATTTATCAATTATATATATCAATTATTTATATATATAAATATATATATATATATATTTAAATTAGCTTAAAAGCAAGCAGAAAAACAAAAAAGAAACCAACTGCCTAATACTAAATAGATGCTTAAGCATCTACAGCTATTCTTGATGTTTTGTCATTTATATAATAAATGAATTTTTCTAAGGTTGCAAATAAGGCTGGTTAAACTCCCAAATAAAAACATTGAGAATAGTACCATTTTCTTAAGACATTAAAAAATAGAAAAATTCAGGTAGTTTGCTGACCTAACTCTTTGCAGGTATTTAAATTTGAGAAGATTTGAATTTTCAAATGTGCATCCTCAAATTATATGGTAACACAATAGTGATAATGGCTAGATCTTGGTTTCTAAATACCATTCTCCAACAAAAAGTATTAGATCTTCTTGAAGAAATGGCTGACTCTACTTCTGCATCATGGAGAATACAAGATGGGCCTTGATCTATCATGTCAGAAAGTAAGGAAGTTACAATATTCAAACAACAACAAAAAGGATAGAGACAAATAAAGTAGACAGGGAAACCCTTCTGAGATAGCTCCCAGTACCCAAAGCTGAAATAATTTACCAACAAAGTCCAAAATATAAAATAAATATACATGAATCCATAAAAACATAAATGATTATTATCTTGAGTGTGAAATGGACTTAGCAACTCTCTGAGTAGAGTATGAAAGAGAGAAATAGTACCTTTACAGTAAAGGATATTACTAATATTGCCTTAAATGATCAAAGTTAATACCACCAGTGATAAGTTACATACATTGCCTTAAAACTTTCAAGGTCATTGAAGATGAGGAAAGACCAAGAAACTTTCACAGTCATAAAGAGACTAAGGAAAAATTACTCAATACAGTATGATAGCCTTTATGGGATCCTGAAACAAAAGAACATTAATGGAAATATTGATAAAATATGAATAATATTTGAAGTTTAGTTACCAACAAATGTATCAATGTTGATATCTTATTTTGACAAATGTATCATGGTAATTTAAGATCTTAATGCTGTGAGAAACTGATTCAGGAATATAAAGGAAATATCTGCATTATCTTTGAAACTTTTCTATAAGTCTAAAATTATTCAAAATTTATCATAAAGTTTTAAAGTTATCTTACTATAGTGATACATGTGTACCCATGTTTATAGCAGCACAATTCACTATAGCAGACTGTGGAACTAGCCTAGGTGTCTGTCAATGGATGAATGGTTAAAGAGAGGATTTTTATTCAGTCATAAATAAAAATGAAATTCTGGAATTTGCAGAAAAATGAATGGAACTGGAGACCATCATGTTAAGTGAATTAGGTCAAACTCAGAAGGTTAAGGGTCCTGTTTTATCTCACATGCAAAAACTACAGAGGAAAAGGAAAAACAAAGATGGGGATGGATCTCCTGAAAATCAAAGGGAGATCAATAGAGGAAAGGGACCAAGGTGTGGTAGGTTGGAAGGCGGGAAATGCTAGGAGTGATACTGGCCAAATTATATTGTTATATTGCATTCATGTACAAATATGTAACAATAAATATCATCAATATATACAACAATAATGCACCAATTAAAAATGTAAATTAGGGCTGGGGATGTAGGTTAGCAGCAGAGCACTTACTTAGCATGTGTGAGGCCCTGGATTCGATCCTCAGCACCACATAAAAGAAATAATGTTTTTTGTGTCCAACTACAATAAAAAAATAAATATTTAAAAAAACTGTAAATTAAATCCATACACACCTATTAGAATGGCTAAAATCTAAAACATTGACAACACCAAATGATAGCAAGGATATAGAGCCAGAAGAACTCTCATTCATCACTGATTGTAATGCAAAAAGTTGTAACCACTTTGGAAGACAGTTCAGCAGTTCCTTACAAAACTGAATATATTCTTAGTATTGAGTATAGCAGTTGTCCTCCTTGCTATTTACCTGAATGAGTTGAAAACCTAGAATCAACTGAAAAAAAACTAGCATGAATATTTAAAGCGGCTTTATTAATAATTGCTAAAAATTGGAAGCAACCGAAATATCCTTTACCATTTGAGTGAACAGACTTTATTTCATCATCTGATGGAATAATACTCAGCACCAAAATTAACTATGACTTGGATGAAAATAAGCCAATATGAAAATTCTACGTGCTATATGATTCCAACTATATGACATTCTAGAAAATACAAGATGAGAAAGACAGTAATAAAGATCAATAGTTGCCAGAGTTGCAGAGGAGGTAGAGCAAGAAAAAAATGTTAAGGCAATAAAACTATTTTATAAGACACTGTAATGATATGCATGTGTCATACATTTGTCAAAACCCATAGAATGTCCCACACAAAAAGTCAGCTCTAATATATAGATTTGAGTTAATAATAATTTAGCAATATTGACTCATCAGTTATAACAAATGTACCACACTAATCCAATATATCAATAGAAGAAAGTAGGGAGTATTGCAATATGTAGGGGTTCTGCATTTTCCACTCCAATTTTCTGTAACATTAAAATTGACCCCAAAATAGAGTCTACTGTTTTTTCTAAAGCAGTCAAAATTTAAAAGAAAAAAAAATGTGATAGATAAAAAAGTGTGGTAGATATATGATGCAGCAAGTATGATGAAATGGTAATGGTGGACATTGGTGCTACACATACTCAAAAGTAAAACTAATTTGCTGTTTGCCATTTTTATAATTGATGTGAAAAATCATCATAGGTAATATTAGGAGAAAATAGCATAGTAAAGTCCAAATGAACCTGTGGAGTTTAATCCTAACTCCATTATATATTTCTCATAAGATTCTTTTAGAAATATGTAACTTAACTACTTCAAGACTAATCTAAATTATAAAACCTACTTAGTTCTGTCTTCAAAACCTGGAGTCTAGATAAAATTGCTTTATTCTTTAAGAAATAAAACTAGATGTTAAACTCATGTAACCATATCTGCAGAAGAATGTGAGCAGTGCTTTGTAGTTTTTTAAACAATACCCATGACATGGTAGTAGAATCTGAGCATCTACCGCCCTGGACTGTCAGTGTTCTTGTTATGATTTAGAACTGTTTTATTTACTATCCAAAAACATATTTTTTATTACTCACTACAACATAACAATAATTCCAGTTTTGAATGGTGCATGTTTCTCATTATGAATCTAAATATGTTTGCTCTGTTTTCAGTCACTACACTGCGTAAAAATGGTGTATTAAAAATAGTATGACATATTTGCATATTTATCTGTATTAAAAGCCTCATGAAACAGTTATTGCAGATACACAGCTGTTGCTTTTTAACTATTTTTTAAAGGAATCATGTCTTCTCTACGACATAAAATACATACACTTTTGGTCTGAGCCAAAGAGTTGCAAACATATTCACAGAGGAGGAGAATTATAAATTTTTAGACACTATGTCCAAGTGATAAATTTTTAACTCAAAATGATAAACTCATTTCTTTGCCAAGTCAGATATCATACATTGCAAACAGAAAGTAATTCTGGAAGTTCCTACAAATTATGCCTGCATTTCAGCATACAGAGTATTTACCTACTTACAGAATGCTGTTTTATATCGACCATGTTACAGAGGAGAACAGTCCACTTTGTGACTTCCAATGACAATTTCTCTTGTAATGTAATGAACCTTTTCTAAAAGCATTTTTAATATCTTCATGAAGGCCAATAGTAACATTTTTCTTTTTAATTAAAAAGAAAACTTTAATGCCCCTGTAATACTAGCTACTATCATCTTATAGTTGACAGAAGAGAGATCTAAATTGAAAAATATATATATTAAATATTTGAGTATTCTCTCTAGAATTTTATGTGGACTTTCTTTGGGTTTTAAGAAAACATATTTTTTCAGCTCAATAATTATGTCATCTTTAATTGATTATCATATAATTCAAATGAACATCAGAAATTGTCTTTTTACTATCCAAATTACACTGCTTGTATGTGTTTTTTTCCTCTTAAAAAGCTTTTAAACATAGTTGAATCACAGATCTAACATTTTTATAATTCAATTTCACAATGCTAGCATAATAAGAGGGTCCTTTTAAAAGAGAGGATTATCATATATTAAATTAAAAGTTTTCCACTTTGCAGCATTAATCCTGTTAGAAAAAGATAATTTCTGTCTAACTCAATCAGCAAGAGGTCTTTATTGCCCTAAGTATTAATTGATTAGGTTCTCATTAAGGTCAAAAGTACACTTGGCTGACCAGAGGCGGCCAATTAGCAAATTGTCAGCCATGCTTATTTACATTGACTGAACATAATGGTGGTTATTTGACTGTCAAGTCAGAAGGTCACTGAATCTTTTGTGCACTTTGCCCTCCAAAAGGGCAACAGTCATTCAGACACCAGAATGCATTCATAACAAAGATTTAGCTTATTAGTTATTGACTTAAATCACTCTTAGAAACAGGTGTTTCATTCTCTTTGGACAAATAATATATCATTTCTTTGTAAAATTTTTGAGACTCAGTTGGAATCCTGTGGTTGAATGTGTCTGAGGATTTTTGTTCAGCAAGCAGCTCACACTTGAAACTCTAATTAGATTTTTAAAGAGCAGACTGATCCAATGACTATATCCTTTCTTCTGCTACATGGCTTTGCTATAATTGCAGCAAATTGGACATACAGGTGCTGAAATACCTCTGGAACACCAGTCTTAAAGTTTTTGAGGGTTATAATGAACCAAATTTGAGTCTCACCCTAATGAGGACATTAAAGCTATGTCTTTTCATGAATGTAAGCTATGCCTTTTGACTACCTATTTCTGACATGGGAGACTGTTCCTAGAACAAAGGGGAAATGAAAATTTAAGGTGATTCATTAATCAGTAATAAATTTCTGCCTATCTTCCCAATGGATTTTTAAATCATTATAAAGTATTACAACTAATTTTTATGATGATGATGTAACTAGTTGTGTTTGTTAGCATTTTATTTCTTCTATTAATCCTGTTTTACTTAGATTTAATATGATTATCCCTTACATTTTTACTATAGACTCAAATATCATGAATGATTCCATGAATTAGACTTTAAGGAGAAAATACTCTGCATTAGCACATCACATTTATAAATTATGCCTCTAGATTGAACTAGAAACTCACAAGTTAGCCTAGATCTTCCCTTTGCACTCATCCTTACTAAATATGCATCCTATAAAAAAATCAGAGTCCATCGTCCTACCAAGAAAATATCATCAGTAGACATAAGTTTTCTCCACTTTATTTCAGTGGTTGGCACATATAAGCGCTCAATAAAAATTTACTGAATAAATAAGTGAAGGATGATAATAAATTTTATGCTACATATGAATGTAAACTTTGAAAAAATAGTAATTTTATGATTAGATTAACTTTTAAATTAAGTCATTAAATTAACCTTTCCACTAGAATTAAATTATTAATTATACTTCCCCAGACTATTGTGAGAAGCAATAAGTTTTAATTCAGCTATGTAACAAAACCAAAAGGACCAAATACAAAAATAGATTTAAGAGTCAGAGTTAATGGAAAAAATTACTACCCTGATTCTGAGAAGCTAAGCTGCCAAATACATGAAGAAAAAAGTCACTGTATCATCAAAACATTTTCTTTGTTCATAGAATCATGATTTTTTCAGATAATTCAACATTGAAATTAATAGACAATATTTGTAATTTATCTACTAAGTACTTGTACTCTATATACATAACCTAAAGTCATTTTAATAACCCTATAATGTAGACATCATAAGTGTTGTTTTACAGAAAAGAAAACTGTCTTCATAGTGTGTGTCAGTCAGCTTTTCATCATTATTACCAAAATACCTGACAAGAAAAATTTTCAAGAGAAAAATTTTATTTGGGGCTCACAATTTCAAAGGTTCAGTTCAGTCCTTGGTCAGCTGACCATTGCTCTGGGCCAAAGTGAGTCAGACCATCATGGAAGAAGGGTATGGTGGAAAAGTACTGTTTCATTCATAATGGCCAGGAAGTAGAGAGAGAGGGGAAAGGACTACAGGGAAAATGAACCCTTCCAGAGCACATCTCCAGTGCCCATCTCCTTTAGTTACACCTCACCTCCTACAGTTACCACCCAGTTAGCTGATTCAAATGATGTTGGACTGATTAGATTGTAGCTGTCATAATCTAATCATTTTGCTTCCTGTATCAACACAGAAGCTTTGGGGATACATCTCCTATATAAACCAAAACATTCCCCATTCTTGCTCCCTAAGAGTTTATGTTGATCTCACAATTCAAAATGAATTTAGTCTATCTCAAAGAATGCTTATAGCTGGGCCTATAATCCCAGTGGCTCAGGAGGCTGAGGCAGGAGAATTGCAAGTTCAAAGTCAACCTCAGCAAAAGTGAGGTGCTTAGCAACTCAGTGAGACCCTGTCTCTGTCTCTAAATAAAATACAAAATAGGGCTGGGGATGTGGTTTTAAGGCTGTGTGCCCCTGAGTTCAATCCCTGGTAACCCTCACCACCATTCCCCCCCCCCTGCAAAAAAAAGAGTGCTCATAGTCTTAACAGTTCCAGCATTGGTCTAGAGTCCAAGTCCAAAGTTTCATCTTACACTCAGACCGACTTTTTGCCATGAGACCCTGTAAAGATCAAAAGCAAGTTATGTGCATCCAATATATAATGGCCCAGAGTAAACATTCCCATTCCAATTGGAGGAATAAGGGCATAGAAAGAAGGCTGGTAACAAAGCAAGACCAAAACTCAGACAGGCAAACATTAGGTCCTGTAACTAAACATCCAGAATTGAGAGCATATGTTGACCAGATGAGAGCCCCAAAGGGCTTGGGTGGTCCTGTCCCTTTGGCCTTGCTAATTGCAGCTCATATAATCTCTCCCAGCCTGACTCTCTCACCAGCTTTCCTCCGGAGTCAATGTGACTGGCATTTCTTATTTTATAGGGTATCCATTCCAGCTTCAGCTTCACTTTTTCAGTTCATTCATACCCCTTTCAAGGGAAGCCCACAGGGATTCTAGCCTGCTACACCTTGCCTAGCCTCCAAGTCCTTCCATTGAAATCTCTTTGGAAGCCTCCATGACCTCATGACTTCAGCATCCTGTATTCCTGCAGATATAGCATGTAGATGACACCAAGGTGTGCCACCAGCTTGAGCAGTAGTTGGGCTGCCTTGGACCAAGGCTGTAACAGCCTCTCAATTCTTGAGTGGCTAAATACAGTGAAACAACTCCTGGGGAAACAACTTTTTAGGCATCCCTGTGCAATTAGGGCAACACCATTGTCTCTTAAAAGAGTTTTCACTTCTTCACCCATAGTCCTGGAATTGGGTGTTGTCTTGCAAATTCCTGAGTTGCTCTCAAAGCAGCTTTCCTACTGTCTCTGCAAAGTATTTAGTATCTCTTTAGTGGCTATAATCTCTTTAACTGCCATATCTTCCTTGGCTCCAATTTTGCAGGAATTTTTCTAGACAAATTGAAAATTTTTAAAAATCCTTGCACTCTTCTTTCTATTCCCAGTTCTCACAGTAAACCTAGCTAAATACTGCCAGCAATATCCATGCTATTGCCTGAATGTCATGGTGCCTTGAAATTTCCTCTTCCAGATTAATTTTCCCATTTCTTTTATTTTTTTGTATTTTTTTAAAATTTTTTATTGTTGGTTGTTCAAAACATTACATAGTTCTTGACATATCATATTTCACACTTTGATTCAAGTGGGTTATGAACTCCCCTTTTTACCCCGTATACAGATTGCAGAATCATATCAGTTACACATCCATTGATTTACATGTTGCCATACTAGTGTCTGTTGTATTCTGCTGCCTTTTCTATCCTCTACTGTCCCCCCTCCCCTCCCTCCCCTCCCCTCTTCTCTCTCTACCCCCTCTAATGTCATTCATTTCTCCCCCTTGTATTATTTTTCCCTTTCCCCTCACTTCCTCTTGTATGTACTTTTGTATAACCCTGAGGGTCTCCTTCCATTTCCATGCAATTTCTCTTCTCTCTCCCTTTCCCTCCCACCTCTCATCCCTGTTTAATGTTAATCTTCTTCTCCTGCTCTTCGTCCCTACTCTGTTCTTAGTTACTCTCCTTATATCAAAGAAGACATTTGGCATTTGTTTTTTAGGGATTGGCTAGCTTCACTTAGCATAATCTGCTCTAATGCCATCCATTTCCCTGCAAATTCTATGATTTTGTCATTTTTTAATGCAGAGTAATACTCCATTGTGTATAAATGCCACATTTTTTTATCCATTCATCTATTGAAGGGCATCTAGGTTGGTTCCACAGTCTTGCTACTGTGAATTGTGCTGCTATGAACATCGATGTAGCAGTGTCCCTGTAGCATGCTCTTTTTAGGTCTTTAGGGAATAGACCGAGAAGGGGAATAGCTGGGTCAAATGGTGGTTCCATTCCCAGCTTTCCAAGAAATTTCCATACTGCTTTCCAAATTGGCTGCACCAATTTGCAGTCCCACCAGCAATGTACAAGTGTACCCTTTTCCCCACATCCTCGCCAGCACTTGTTGCTGTTTGACTTCATAATGGCTGCCAATCTTACTGGAGTGAGATGGTATCTTAGGGTGGTTTTGATTTGCATCTCTCTGACTGCTAGAGATGGTGAGCATTTTTTCATGTACTTGTTGATTGATTGTATGTCCTCCTCTGAGAAGTGTCTGTTCAGGTCCTTGGCCCATTTGTTGATTGGGTTGTTTGTTATCTTATTGTCTAATTTTTTGAGTTCTTTGTATACTCTGGATATTAGGGCTCTATCTGAAGTGTGAGGAGTAAAGATTTGTTCCCAGGATGTAGGCTCCCTATTTACCTCTCTTATTGTTTCTTTTGCTGAGAAAAAACTTTTTAGTTTAAGTAAGTCCCATTTGTTGATTCTAGTTATTAACTTTTGTGCTATGGGTGTCCTATTGAGGAATTTGGAGCCTGACCCCACAGTATGTAGATCATAGCCAACTTTTTCTTCTATCAGACGCCGTGTCTCTGATTTGATATCAAGCTCCTTGATCCATTTTGAATTAACTTTTGTGCATGGCGAGAGAAAGGAATTCAGTTTCATTTTGTTGCATATGGATTTCCAGTTTTCCCAGCACCATTTGTTGAAGATGCTATCCTTCCTCCATTACATGCTTTTAGCTACTTTATCAAATATAAGATAGTTGTAGTTTTGTGGATTGGTTTCTGTGTCCTCTATTCTGTACCATTGGTCCACTCACCTGTTTTGGTACCAGTACCATGCTGTTTTTGTTACTATTGCTCTGTAGTATAGTTTGAAGTCTGGTATCGCTATACCGCCTGATTCACACTTCCTGCTTAGCATTGTTTTTGCTATTCTGGGTCTTTTATTTTTCCATATGAATTTCATGATTGCTTTCTCTATTTCTACAAGAAATGCCGTTTGGATTTTTATTGGCATTGCATTAAACCTATAGAGAACTTTGGGTAATATCGCCATTTTGATGATGTTAGTTCTGCCTATCCATGAACAGGGTATATTTTTCCATCTTCTAAGATCTTCTTCTATTTCTCTCTTTAGGGTTCTGTAGTTTTCATTGTATAAGTCTTTCACCTCTTTTGTTAGGTTGATTCCCAAGTATTTTATTTTTTTTGAGGATATTGTGAATGGAGTGGTTGTCCTCATTTCCATTTCAGAGGATTTGTCGCTGATATACAGGAATGCCTTTGATTTATGCATGTTGATTTTATAGCCTGCCACTTTGCTGAATTCATTTATTAGCTCTAATAGTTTCTTTGTAGACCCTTTTGGGTTTGCTAGGTATAGAATCATGTCACCTGCAAATAGTGATAATTTAAGTTCTTCTTTTCCTATTTTGATGCCTTTAATTTCTTTCGTCTGTCTAATTGCTCTGGCCAGTGTTTCGAGAACTATGTTGAACAGAAGTGGTGAGAGAGGGCATCCCTGTCTTGTTCCAGATTTTAGAGGGAATGCCTTCAATTTTTCTCCATTCAGAAGGATGCTAGCCTGAGGCTTAGCATAGATTGCTTTTACAATATTGAGGTATGTTCCTGTTATCCCTAGTTTTTCTAGAGTTTTGAACATAAAGGGATGCTGTACTTTGTCGAATGCTTTTTCCGCATCTATCGAGATGATCATATGGTTCTTATTTTTAAGTCTATTGATGTGGTGAATAACATTTATTGATTTCCGTATATTGAACCAGCCTTGCATCCCAGGGATGATTCCTACTTGATCATGGTGCACAATTTTTTTGATATGTTTTTGTATCCGATTCGCCAGAATTTTATTGAGGATTTTTGCATCTAGGTTCATTAGAGATATTGGTCTGTAGTTTTCTTTCTTTGAAGTGTCTTTGTCTGGTTTAGGTATCAGGGTGATGTTGGCCTCGTAGAATGAATTTGGAAGTTCTCCCTCTTTTTCTATTTCCTGAAGTAGCTTGAAAAGTATTGGTATTAGTTCCTCTTTAAAGGTTTTGTAAAACTCTGCTGTATACCCATCTGGTCCTGGGCTTTTCTTAGTTGGTAGTCTTTTGATGGTTTCTTCTATTTCCTCAATTGATATTGGTCTGTTTAGGTTGTCTATATCCTCCTGACTCAATCTGGGCAGATCATATGACTTAAGAAATTTATTGATGCCTTCACTATCTTCTAATTTATTGGAGTATAACGACTCAAAATAATTTCTGATTATCTTCTGTATTTCTGAAGTGTCTGTTGTGATATTGCCTTTTTAATCCCATATGCTAGTAATTTGAGTTCTCTCTCTTCTTCTCTTCGCTAGCATGGCTAAGGGCCTGTCGATTTTGTTTATTTTTTCAAAGAACCAACTTTTAGTTTTGTCAATTTTTTCAATTGTTTCTTTTGTTTTGATTTCATTAATTTCAGCTCTGATTTTAATTATTTCTTGCCTTCTACTTCTTTTGCTGTTGTTTTGCTCTTCTTTTTCTAGGATTTTGAGATGAAGTATGAGATCATTTATTTGTTGGTTTTTTCTTTTTTTAAGGAATGAACTCCAAGCAATGAATTTTCCTCTTAGAACTGCTTTCAGTGTTTCCCATAGATTCCGATATGTTGTGTCTGTGTTTTCATGTATCTCTAAGAATTTTTTAATTTCCTCCTTGATGTCTTCTATAACCCATTGATCATTCAGTAACCTATTGTTCATTCTCCAAGTGATGTATGGTTTTTCCTTCCTTCTTTTATCGTTGATTTTCAGTTTCATTCCATTATGATCAGATAAGATGCATGGTATTATCTCTACTCCTTTATATTGTCTAAGAGTTGCCCTGTGACATAATATATGATCTATTTTTGAGAAGGATCCATGTGCTGCTGAGAAAAAAGTGTAACTGCTTGATGTTGGGTGGTATATTCTATATATGTCAATTAAGTCTAGGTTATTAATTGTGTTATTGAGTTCTATAGTTTCCTTATTCAACTTTTGTTTGGAAGATCTGTCCAGTGGCGAGAGAGGTGTGTTGAAGTCTCCCATGATTATTGTATGGTGGTCTATTAGACTCTTGAACTTGAGAAGAGTTTGTTTGATGAACATAGCTGCACCATTGTTTGGGGCATATATATTTATGATTTTTACGTCTTGTTGGTGTATGGTTCCCTTGAGCAGTATGTAGTGTCCCTCTTTATCCCTTTTGATTAACTTTGGCTTGAAATCTATTTTATTTGATATGAGTATGGATACTCCTGCTTGTTTCCGAAGTCCATATGAGTGATATGATTTTTCCCAACCTTTCACCTTCAGCCTATGTATGTCTTTTCCTATCAAATGCATCTCCTGTAGGCAGCATATTGTTGGGTCTTGTTTTGTGATCCATTCTACTAGATTGTGTCTCTTAATTGGTGAGTTTAAGCCATTAACATTTAGGGTTATTATTGAGATATGGGTTGTTCTTCCAGCCATATTTGTTTATTTCTGTTACTAAACATGGTTTGTTTTCCTCTTTGATTATTTTCCCCCCTTTACTGTCCTACCTCCCACTGTTGGTTTTCATTGTTATTTTCCATTTCCTCTTCCTGTAATGTTTTGCCGAGGATGTTTTGAAGAGATGGTTTTCTAGCTGCAAATTCTTTTAACTTTTGTTTATCGTGGAAGGTTTTAATTTCATCTTCCATCCTGAAGCTTCATTTCGCTGGATACAATTCTTGGTTGGAACCCATTTTCTTTCAGTTTTGAAATATGTTATTCCAGGATCTTCTAGCTTTCAGAGTCTGTGTTGAAAGATCAGCTGTTATCCTGATTGGCTTATCCCTAAATGTAATCTGCTTCCTTTCTCTTGTAGCTTTTAAAATTCTCTCCTTATTCTGTATGTTGGGCATCTTCATTATAATGTGTCTAGGTGTGGATCTCTTATGATTTTGCACATTCCGCGTCCTGTAGGCTTCTAGGATTTGGGATTCTGTCTCATTCTTCAAGTCTGGGAAGTTTTCTTGTATTATTTCATTGAATAGATTGCTCATTCCTTTGGTTTGGACCTCTATACCTTCCTGTATCTCAATGACTCTTAAGTTTGGTCTCTTTATGTTATCCCATATTTCTTGGATGTTCTGCTCATGGTTTCTTAACAGTCTTGCTGAGCTGTCTATGTTCTTTTCAAGTTTAAATACTCTGTCTTCATTGTCTGATGTTCTATCTTCTAAGTGTTCTACTCTGCTGGTAGTATTCTCAATTGAGTTTTTAATTTGGTTTATTGCTTCCTGCATTTCTAGGATTTCTGTTTGTTTGTTTTTTATAACCTCTATCTCCCTGTATAGTTGATCTTTTGCTGCCTGGATTTGTTTGTGTAATTCATTGTCGAAGTGATCTTTCATTGTCTGATTTTGCTGTCTAATGTCTTCCTTGAGACTCCAGATCATCTGAAGCATGTATATCCTGAATTCTTTATCTGACATTCCATCTGCTGCAGCTGTTACCTCTTCTAAAGTTGAGTTGACCTGCATTGCTTGTGGTCCTTTCTTTCCTTGTCTTTTCATGTTGCTTGCATTTCTTTCTGCTTGGTGAAACTGTTGTGTTTTTGAAAATTTTTCCCCCTATATATTTATATTGCTCTTGTATAGTTGAAAAGTCTCCCTTGCAGGGTTGGGCGGGGGTCTGCCTACCTTGCAGGCGCGGGCGGTGGCTCTGCTCTGCCCCTCCTCCAATTGGTGTGATGTGTCTACCACGCCCGCGGACCCCTGGGCCTGTTCTGCCGGTCGTTAGCAGGTCTGCCTACCTTGCGGGCGCGGGTGGTGGCTCTGCTCTGCCCCTACTCCAATTGGGGTTACATGACTACCACACCGGCGGGCTGCTGGGCCTGATCCGGGCGCGGGCGAAGGCTCTGCTCTACCCCTACTCCAGTTGGGGTGACGTGTGTACCACGCCGGCAGGCTGCTGGGCCTGATCCGCCGGTCTGTCGCAGGCCTGCCTACCTTGCAGGCGCGGGCGGCGGCTCTGCCCTGCCCCTCCTACCACGCCCGCGGACCACTGGTCCTGTGCTGCCGGTCGGTCGCAGGTCTGCCTACCTTGCGGGTGCGGGCGGTGGCTCTGCTCTGCCCCTCTGGCTTGATGATAAAGTGAGAGAGACTCGGGTGTTTGTGACTCACTTTCTTTACCAGGAGACCAACTGTTTCTGTCGCTGCTGGTATCGATGAAGTTCTCTCCTCCTCCGCTTTCTGATGACATCAGATCTCTGCCATGTTGGTATCCCATGCGAATGGCAGCATTTCGTTCCCTTTGCCAAGTGACCAAAGCAATGGGTGAGTCCTGACCGGCCCTCACAAGCCCTGTCTCAGTCCTGTTGCCACTGCCTATGAAGGTTCGGTTGGTATTTACCTCCACAGTATTCAGCAGGACCCGGACCGAGAAGCAGTTTCCGCAGATTCTTTAGCCCTGGGCCAGAGCAGTTCCGGGAGCCGGAATTCGGCTGCTCCGTGCTCAGTGTATGTTCTGATAGGAGCAGGCTCCAAGAAGCAGTTTCCGTGGGTTAATTAGCACTGAGCCTGAGTAAGTTGTCTGCGAGCCGCAGGCGAATGGCAGCCTGAAATTACCTGTTCTATGGCTGAATGAGCTGCGATCAGTCGAAAACAGGGATGGTGATGTCAGCTCTCCAAGATGGTGGCCGCTGGCTTCCTCTGTCCCCATTTCTTTTAAATTTAGTCTTACACAAAGTCTCAGGACATGGTCAAAACATAGACAAGTTCTTTCTTAGAATGTAACACAAATGACCTCTAATTCTCAATAAAGTCTTCATTTCCCTTTGAAACTTCATGAGCATAATCTTGACTGTCTTCTAATCAGCACACCGATCTTCTGAGGTCCCACCAGAATCACCCATTTAGCTTTGCTTACAACATTCTAAGACTTCTCCAGCCTGCATATACAAACATTTCTGAACTTCTCCTGAAAACCATTTCTAAAATCTTTTGAACCACGTTGTCATTCTAGTAACAGCAATAGTCTAACTCCTGGTACCAATTTCTGCGTTAGCCACTTTTCATCACTGTGACCAAAATACTTTACAAGAACAACATAGAAAAGGAAAAGTGTATTTGGGGCTCATAATTTCAGAGACATAATCCATGGTGGGGCAACTCCATTGCTCTGGTCCCAAGACAGAAGATCATGGCAGAAGGATGTGGTAGAGGAGTACCGCTCCATTCATGGAAGCTGGGAAGCAGAGAGAGAGAGTGGAAAGGGGCCACTTACCTTTAAAGAATATAAAACTTTCCAGGGCATGAAAAGTGACCCATCTCTCCCAGCCACATCCTACCTGCTTATGTTACCACATAGTTAGTCCATTCAAACTATGATGGACTGATTAGGTTACAACTCTCATGGTCTAATTATTTCACCTGCTGCATTAACAGGAGCTTTTTGTGGGACATCTCCTAATCAAACCATAACACAAGGTATCTTGTCCAAAAGTATAAAATTGGGTTATTGGCTTCAAATCTGCAGTTCCACCAAACTTATCTGACTCTTAAGTTTGCATCTTCTTAAAAGTTTTGAAAAGGCTATTTGGAATGACTCTGAAACTTCACTAAATACATAGAAATGTTTTATACTCCATATTAGAATGGGGTGGGGACAAGTAATAGAACCAAAGATGAGAATTAAAAGGTAATATGACTTAGTAGTTAAGACTGCATGAGTTTGATAGCATACGGCCCTATACTAATGTCCCAGGTCTGCTGTGTGCTACCTGTGTGGCCTTCATTGAGTTTCAATGTATTCATCTTTAAAATAGATAGAACAGTGACTAATAGTGGATTTGTGAGGATCAAAGAATATCATGCAGATAAAATGCCTAGCTTAGTAACTGACACATCACAATGGCTTGGTGAGTGTTAGCTATTGTTAATATTTTCCACCATAATGAATGATTTGGGTTATATACATTTCCTTACCCTTTGTTGGATCTGTGTGCTCTAATATTGCAGTACATCGTAAAAGGCATACATTATTCCAATACCTAGACACTCATCTGGTCATAAACCTGGGTTAAATACATCTAAATATTTAAGTTTATCAGGGGGCTCATGATTTTGACAATCTCTATTAAGTTGACAAATGACACAAGGTATTCTATGTAGGGTAAGCTATTCTTTGTCCCTCATAATGCTTCTCAAACATGCCATAAGTGAACCTCTTTGGTGAATTACCACATAAACTGGCATTATGATAATTCACAAACTAAATTCACAGAGCTAGCTAGTTTGAACATCAAGTTTATAAGCCTTTTTTATTTTCTTTGCATCAGAATTATGAGGAATTTAATCCAGTGCTAACAAAATCCCTTGAAACAAAATTCTCTGATATGCATCTGCCCTTTGTTTCTACCTCATGGTTGAGAAGTCCTGAGATTACAAAGGAGAGGTGTTCCTAATTTTCTCCCAGCTGATCTTGAGTCCACTGTACTGCTGAGTGGAAGAAAATGTGTTTATATTCATTTGCCAATAATTTTTAAAGTTGGCCAACTTTTACAGTATTCTTTTATGTATAAGTAGGTGAAGAAGATTATATTATTGCTTCCCCAATTTTTTTGATGTGCTATTAAAGTCCACATAATCAGGCAGAGAGAGAAGGAACAAGTTGAATTTACCACACTGGAAGTATTTGACATGTAATCTATAAATTAATAAGCATTTATCAAGCAACTGCCATGCACTCATAGCTCAAATACTATGCTAGTTGTTGGGGATAATATCCTTAAATCTGTAGTCATTTTCACTCAGATTTAAGTAGAAATATAACACTAATTTACACTCCTAAGATAAAATATAAAACACTAAAGTAAAATTTTGCAATTAATGCCAAATTAATATCTTGTTTAGGTATCCTTTAAAAAATCATAGTTTGTACTTAATCTTTCATATATAATTATAATGAGATGAAGTTTTCATTTTTCTGGTTATAGCTTGCCAAAACCAGTCCTTTGTTGAATAATCCTTTACCTTTAAAATCACTTTTTATTCTATAATAACAGCTACCATTGCCTTGCATAGTTACCTATTCTCTCTAGCTTTGTGCTCAGCAAAAATAATTTGTGCCACATGTAGTGCACATGCTTGAAATCCCAGTGACCCAGGAAGCTAAAGTCAGAGGATTGAAAATTGGAGCAACTTAGCAAGTCCCTAAGCAATTTAGCAAGACCATGTCTAAAAATAAAAATAAAATAGCTTAGTTGTGGAGTACCCCCAGAAATCAGCCCCTAGTATGAAAATAAATAAATTGAAATAAAATAAATTGTGAGAAAATGATTGCTTTTTTATATATCTTATTTTGTTTTCTCATTTTACATAGTTTCCTGTGAGTTTCAGCATTTGTTCTGGGCAAAATCCATCACTTATCATTCATTGTGTTGCTTATGAAATGGATTCTATCAGCAAATATCTACTCAACATCCCCAGTGTGCTGGGTCTACACTGGTGCTGTCATAGAACTTACATGTTAGTGAGGGGGAGACAAAAAATAAATAGGATAAAGGAGAAACGAGGATGCTGTCAGTAATATAAAGGCACAGGTGAATTTGCAATTAAATAAGATGGTCATGAAAAGTTCATTGATGTCATTCGTACAAAGATTTGAAGGATGCAGAGAATTTAGTGAAACAGTAGAGAGTATTAGGGTAGTACAACTCAGGCAGAGGAGACAATAAATGGAAACACGTTAAAGTGGAAGTATTTGAAGTTTGATGTTTGTTTAAGAAACAACAAGGAAACCAAAGTGAATGGAGCAAAGTGAACAAACCAAGAGAATAACAGCAGATGAATCAGGGAAAAGGAAAGTGCCAGGAATTATTCTGGGCCTTACAGGCCATGACAGGGGAATCTGTCTTTTGCACTGAGCTCCAAGAGGTTAAGCACAGGGCTGACCTGATCTGATGGTCATGTTGCAGGGGTCCCAGGCACTGGGCTGAGCATGGACTCTAGTTATGGTTTGGATGTGAGGTGTCCCCCAAAAGCTCACTTGTGAGACAATGCAAGAAGGTTCAGAGAAGAAATGCTTGGGTTGTGAGAGTCTTAACCCAATCAGTGATTTAATCATCTGATAGGGATTAAATTAGTGGTAACTGAAGTGGTAGGGTATGGCTGGAGGAGATGGGAATTGAGGCATGGCTTTGGGTATATATTTGTATCTGTCCAGTGGAGTCTCTCTCTGCTTCTTGATCACCACGACGTGAGCTTGCATCTCTCTGCCACACTCTCCGCCATGATGTTCAGCCTCATCTTTAGTCCCAAGAAATGGAGTCAACCTTCTATGGACTAAGATCTCTGAAACCATGAGCCCTCAATAAACTCTTCCTCCTCTATGATTTTGCTGGTCAGATCCTTTAGTTATAGCAGAGAAAAAGCTGACTAAACATTAGGGTAGGAGCAGGAGGACCAATTAAGAAATTACATCAGTAATCCAGATGAAAAATGACAGTGACTTAGCATTGAACATGGTAAAAAGTGGTTGGATTCAGGATACATTTTGAGGTAGAACTAATAGAATTTCCTGACCAAAAGTGAGGAGTAAAAGAATGGAAGGACTTGAGGAATCTTCCAAGGTTTTGAGTCTGAGCAACATAAGAATATAAGAAGGATGAAAATCCTTTCCTGTACGCTTTGTGCTCTTATTGATTGTCAATTCTGTTTATAAAAAAAATAATAACTTCTGTTTTACTCTGTAGAACTGATAAAAACCCAACCATCTTTAACAACTCTTCAAGTGCTCTTGGTAAATTCAGAGTTGCCATCTGTGAATCATTTTACTAAATGTCACTTCTGAGGACAACACCAGCCTTAGCATTTAATGGGCAATATACCATCATCAACATGAGGATACTTGAAAAATAGAGAAGAATTAGAAGACATATTGCTAGTCTTCTTTAAGTTTTGTTGTCTGTCACCAAATATAGGCATGTAGAGATCTGAGGCTCAATCTGAGTTTGGTTCTTAGGCACAGAGCTCAGGTGTGGGAGTCAATGATTTCTCTTGGCCTTAGATCTCTGTGTGACCTAAAGATAGAACCCATGTTAGATGGCTTTCCAGAAATAAGCCTTAGTGTAAGATATGAAATCTGAAGTCAAAGGGTCAAACTAATAACCAGTCTGAGAGAAGAGGTACCAGGATATTGTGCATGTTTCCAATTGTCTTAGAAGACATGAGATACCTCTGTTTTCCAAATTTAGGAAATACCTTACCATGGCTTTCAAGTCCTAATACAGGTCTAATGGGGAGGTGAAGATCAATACATACAAAGTGATACACCAGTAAGTATAACCAAGAATAAAAATGTGTAGTATTATCTTTATTATGCTTCTTCCTTTTTTATTGATGGACTTACTTTGCTATCATTTTAGGCAACTTACTGTTAATAGTATTGCATTTGATACTTTTATCCTTACCCCCCATATTTTGCCAAATGCAAATTGCAAATAATTGATCCTATCTTGCCTTTAAGAAAGACTGAAATATGGTAAACTTTGAATCAGTCTTGGAGAAAAAAATCAAATTACAAGAAAGTATAAGAACCCAGGCATAATTCTGAGACAGTACGATAAGCTGAACATGTAATAGACTGTAGCCAAATTCTAATTCTTTCCCAAATCAGATTTCACGAAACATTTTCACTTCTTTGAGTGAGAAAATGAATTTCTCTAATATTTTACATATCCATTATTAAAATTCAATGCAAAAACAACTCCAATGTCAAATATGAATTATTTTGTTCTTATGTTTTTAGTTAATTCCTCTTCTCTTTTTTTGTCATTGCAACAAATTGAAATTACTAATGTCTAAGGAAACATACTATTTAAGCCTTTATGTTAGATATAAGAATTAGAGGGAAAATATAGACTGGTGTATTAAAGGAAAGAGGTTTCAGAAACCAGATGTAGCAAATCTAAGAAGGTTTTTAAGGAGAAAGTATAATATTCAATTTTAGAAGGAAAAGAGGGGTTTGGCAATGACTTAGATTCTTAGTACAAAAAATATTGTTTCAATTTTCTTCATAATTGAATCTATTAATACCCTTTGCTCTCTAACAGAAAGTTACATTTCCCCTTTGTGGGTTCCTAACTCCCTCTCTCTGAGTCTCTGTCCTTCTAGTCTGGATACCTTCCCTTCCCCACCCCATTCCTGGTCTCTATACCTCTCTAGGTCTATCTCCTTTAGGTCTATCTCCTACTCTCTGGGTCTTTATGAGTATACTTCTCTGAGACTATCTGTAAAAGGGTAACTGAATTGAAGAGGAGAGATATATAATCTTTTTGCAGTTTTGCAGTGCTGGGAATTGAACCCATTGCCCTGAATATGCTAGGCAAGGACTGAGCTACACCCACAGCCCAGAATCATATTCTTTTAATTGATCTTTCCCCTGCCCTTCACATTAGAGATCCTGAGTGGGCTCCGGCACTCAGTGTTGAATCAGATCCAACCAGTTTGTATTTCTTTTCTCTAGAGATAGACTCATAATCCTGAATCAAAAATGTTGGAGTCTCACTCCTCTATCTCCCCAAATTGACCTCTAACAAAATTCTGCTTTTCTCACCATTTGTCTGTGAAGAGAGTTTTTATTTTAAACTCTTCCAATTTAAATGGGAAGAAAAGGTTAAAGTCAACCCCCACCCCTTGGCGGGTGGGACAGTGATCTACAGTTTCCCACTGAATTGGAGCCAAAAACTCTGCCAATTTTGCTTTATGTCCCTGAGCTCTATCCTGACCTCTCATATGACCGGGAGGGAGTAGGGGGGGGGGTGCTTGTTGCACAAAATCTATCTGGGCATCTTTCTAAAAGTGCTATCTTCGTCCATATTTCAAAACACTCACAGATATTTTATCATTAATTAGTATTCATATTATGTCTCAAACAATCTGTTCAAGAATAGGGGAAGTGAACTAGTTGAACAGCTCTTCTGTTTGTCTAGTAATTAACATGGATGATGTATGTAGAACCCAAGACCTTATAAGCGGGAGGAGGTGGTCAAGTGTTAGGTAGGTAACTCCTAGAACATTCAAATGCTTACCTATTTTGGGGACTGGGCTTCTCCAAAAAAAATTATGCTTGGCAAACAGGGTGGGGAGACACAGGCCTCTTTAAAAATAGACCCATGCCTCTTGATTCACAGCATCCTGGATTTGCTTTTCATCATGTTAACATGCCACTTGGAAGCTGGCTGGACTCCCTTGTTCAGTGACATGTATTTCATACTGTTTTTTTTTTTTTTAAAAAAAAAAAAAAACCATTTGTTCTATCAACCACAACATGCTTTGAATTTCTCTTTCAAATTGAGAGTGTATATATAGATTGATCAAAACAATATTTTTAACATTCCAAACAATTTAGATAGATAGTGGATGGGTGTCAGTTAATCTATTATGTTCCTCTCTTCCTCCTCCCCCTCTTCAGCTGCTAATCTTAGAACTTGTGTGCCAAATTGTGTAAGATATTCTTCCAATAGCTACATGTGTGACTCTTTTGTGAGCTCTAGAGACAGTTATGAGGACAGATTTGGAGTTGCATATGGGACTGTCACATGGTTTGATTGCCTTGTCTTCTAGGCACTGAGATTTCTTTTTACTGAGCTTTAATACTGAGGAATTTTTAGTTGTGATAAAAGTTCAGCAAAGTCTCTATTAAAGAATTTTCACACTTTGGCAACAGAGAAGGAAAACCGTTTTTCCTGATCACTACTCTGTATTTGGCATCTGCATATACTGAACAGTTCATGTGTTTACTCTTTTCAGTAATTAAAAAATCACAGTGTTTTCACAAAATCTTAATGAAAATTGTAAGAGAGTTAAAATCATTTATTAGCCTTGCTCTTTTGGAGCAAGGTCTAGCAATTGTCTCAACAGAAAAAAAAATATGCAAATGCTTTGTAAAAAAGGTCTCAAATACTTACATTCAATTATACAGTGTAGTTTGGGAAAAAATATCCACTCATATCCTTAGGAGTCAAAAATTTCATGTTTTAAGTATGTGAAGTAGATAAGGTACAAATCCATTTTCAATTTTAAAAATTTGAAATTTGAAACACATATTTGAAATCTTAGGTCACTCTTTCATGACCTAAGACCCTATGACACTTCGTTTCATTGAACACAGTGCCATTTTTGAATACAGACTTGAAATGAAGTTTTTCTTCTAATCCTGTTTTAAGTGTTTTTCAAAGATAATGTCTTAATGACATCTGTATTCAATGAATTAAGGCTATATTATGATGTCATTGTAAAAGTGTTAAGCTAATTCTTTAAGACCTAGTATATACAACTATTCATTATTGTATTTATTTTACCCTCTAAAACACATATAGAGGTTAATTATTCAGAGTTGGTCCATGAGTAAACTCAGTCAGTTTGGTTGTACTGAAGGAAAAAATCTTAATTCAAAATGATAATAATGATGGCGATTATTTATCAATTTCCTGCTCTAAGCTTAAACATATAATAGATATTTTATATACATCTTATCTCAAGAAAAACCCACCAATTTAGGTATTATTATCTCAATTTTTCTAGTTGATTAAGAACTTGGAAAGTGGCTTAAATGCAGAGAGAAATGGTTTTCATATTTCAGACTTTGATTTCCTTTTCTTATTTTAGATTGGAGAAGTCCTTTACCTTCCTGGGAAGATTGCACTGGTACCTTACACAAGGAAGCTTGTGAGTACTAGAACACAAATAGAAGCTATGATATCTTTAAGCCACATAATGAAATACTAGAGGCTACACATAGATAAGTCAGACTTCACTCTCCCATGGCTCACTATTACATAACAGACACCTGGTGTGTGGACACCTGGGAGAAGAATTTAACATAGAAATAGGTACCTACGGAATTATTTTTATTTCTCCCCTACAAAAGGGCAAATTGTGAAAAGATTTTCTTCAAACAATATCAAGTCTTTCCCAGTGCATTTCATGAGGGTTTGAGCTAAATCTAGCATAATAAGGTTTGATTGAGCTGTTGTGTTTAGCCTTCTAAGTGGCTGATTGAGTAAGAAATAATTGAGAAAGAAAATTGCTTAATAGAAAGTTATAGTCATGACTAATTTTATCTTAATTCCCTAAGGCAATAAGTTAAAAGAATTCTTTAAGGGCAGTATAGAGTTCTTAGAAAATGTTGAAAAATACTCTGTTTAGAATATTTCTGTCCATATGTCACACTATACTTTCTGGGAATTGAGAAGGGCATTTTAATTCTTCTAAAATTTTGTTCACTTGGGGTAAATTTTATCTTTTTTTTCCCCCAAGAACATATTTCCACTCTTCTAAATTATCTAACAGGGAGTCTGTTTTTTAAGCACAAGATTTGTACCTAGATTTAAGTTGAAACTTTTTGTTATCCTACAGATTTCCAAAGTAGTTCTGCAATATACTGAATTTAGATCATATTATTATATACTATTTTTTTACTGTCAAAAAGCAAACCACTTTTTAAATAAATAATAAAGTAAGATCAATATTGGAATATATTCCAGGAGGAAGAAGAATCTGTTCTTTGTTCATGTTAAAAGAAATATTGGCAATGTAATAATTAATTGCAGATAATATTATCCACTTAGAAAATCCACAAGACATCAGTAAAGCTTAGTAAGTAAAGTTTAGTAAGATTGCTAGGTACAAAAGAAATATGAAGAGAAGTTTATCTTCTATTAGCAATGACCAATTTTAAAAGATAATGGGGAAAAAAGACCCCATTGTACAATAATTTGTGGGGTTTTTTTGGTTTTGTTTTTATTTGTTCTAGTTATACATGAATGATTTCTGTTTTAGTTAGCTTTTTTGCTACTGTGACCAAAAGATCTGACATGAACCATTTCAGACGAGGTCGGGCACGTTCAGAGTGTATGGCCATAGACCTGACATGAACCATTTCCAAGGAGTAAAAGTTTATTTGGGGCTCATGGTTTCAAAGGTCTCAGTCCATAGATGGCCAAGTCCATTGTTCTACGCCTTAGATGAGGCAGAACATCTTGGTGGAAGTGTGTGGCAGAGGACATGACAACTAGGAAGGAGAGAGAGAGCTCCCCTTACCACAGACAAAATATTTACCCCAAAATCACATCCCCCAATTACCTACCTCCTCCAAGCACACTCTACCTATCTATAGTTACCACCTAATCAATTCCTATCAGTGGATCAAAGCATTGATTAGGTTAAGGCTCTCATGATTCCATCATTTCACCTCTAAACTTTCTTGCATTGTCTCACACATGAATTTTGGGGGGGATATCTAATATCTAAACCATAACTGTATCAAAAGTATAAGAAATTTCAAAATCACCATTAAGAAAAAATCTTTATGACAGAATGATACATTTTTAAAATGGAAAGATAGAGCATGTTCCTGAAATCAGAAATCATTTAAAGATGTCTGCTTTCTACAATTTTACTTAAAAAATAAATTTGACTTTATTAGAATCAAATCCTATAGGGAATGAACTTGACACAAGATGCTGAGGTAGACTAGAAGGAATAAAGCAGACCAAAAATAGCCTGGAAACAGAAACAAGAGGCGTATAGGGGGATAGAGAAGGAAGATAAAGTCTTACACTGCCAAACATTAAAATATAAAGGTGTAATTAAAATCATCTGGCATTGGCAAAATAACAAATAGGAACTAGTGACTCCAACTGCAAATTTCTCTTAAAATGATGTGCTTTCACATTTGTGGAGGTGTTAGCATTTCTTTTGATCAAACAGGGTCAAAACAGTTGCCTATTGTTAAACTGGCAGACCCAGTTGGAGATATCTCGCTTTTCATAAATGAGCCTTCCTAATTCTGTATGTACTAGCAAGGTGGAGTTCACAAGCAGCCCACACTAGCTGTCTCTTATTTTGGGTGAGAGTAGTTGTGGTTTTTTTTAATATCCTTGGATCTGTGATTTGTTTATCTCAGGTTTGGGTTTTTTTTTTTTTTTCTTTCCATGATTCCAGGAGTCTATACAATTCTAGTAAAAGTTGCTTTCTTCAATCAATATAGAAAATATTTTCAGATTTGTGCTTTAAAATTATTGTTGCCTGACTGATACATTTTAATTTGAGCTATTTCGCAAACTCCTACCAACAGTAGCTTCATTTGGTATTCAATATAAAATAAAAATAAAACAACATAAATTTTTAAATTATTTCAGCTAAACTTAAGTTTTAATATAGGGTAAACATATTTATCCATAATATATTTCTTTTCACTTCTGTGGATCCCAATTTAGAACCACTTTTACCAAGGAAACAATTCATAGAATATTTTCTGTGAGGCTAGTAGGCAAAATAAGTGCTGGTCATATTAACAGAGCTTGAAAAACAAAGGTAATTTTTAGTTCTGCCAACCAATACTTAACTTATAAATCAATGTTTTGCAAATTTCCACATTAAACAGAAAATTTGAAAAATCCAGTTACTGATGTTCATTTTCCTGCCTAGTTAATGTCAATTTGTACTGTTTATAGTAATTTGCTATAGAATCATCATATGTTATTATTGTGTTTTTTAATAGCATACATTTATAGTTAAGAAGATGATGTGCTTGGAAAAGATCATTTGCCAAGTTGAAATTTATAACCTGTATTATGAGAGAAAAAGAATGCATCTAATTTTACTTTAGAAAGACTTTTTATCAGAACTTAAACAATCATTTTATAATTTTCTATAAAGTAAAAGGGTTTTAAATTTAATTCCTCATGACCAAAAAGACACTTGAGTGTATTCTTATTGCAATAATTAATAATTGGAACATATCGTAATAAGCTATTACACTCTTTCCAGAAATTTTTTAGTTCTTTGCTTTTCTTTAGGGTACTAAGAGAGCATAAGACTGACACAATGTTATTCAACATGCTAATACATTTTAGGAGAATAATGTTGATTGTTAAAACTTTACTAAATTGACTTGACAGTTTCAAATTAAGTATCATCTTGTGTTTTTCCTTTCTCCATATCTTTTTCATGACAGTGTCATATAATATGATGGTTTTATGAGTGGTTTTGCTACCTCATTCATCAGAGTAATCAATGGGGAAAGGAGCCATATGGGTTGTAGTCCATTTGTATTGGAAAGGACAGATGGTATTATTGGTAAGTGGAAATATTCCAAATATTTATTGTATAATGATATCACAGGGATTCTGACTTCTAAATGTTAATGCTTTAATTTCTACTGTATCTGGCAAATTAAGAATGTATTCAGTTGCCATGTATCCATTTAATCATAGCAATTTGTAAATTGTAGAATGAATTACCTTTTAGTTACTACTTTATTTTACATGATGGGCATTTGTCTTTCAAAACCATTGTGTTTATTTATATTATTTCTAAGCAAGTTATCAGTTTAGTCTTAAGAATTTTAAAACTAAAGCAATATTTGGAACATACAGTAAGCTGAAGATAGGATACCAGAAGTGAAAGAAGCAAAGATTCCTTAAAATTTTTCTCCCATTGTCACCTTTGTCCTGTGGGAGGCAGAGAAGAAAAATGATAGCTAAACAGATTCTGTGAATATCCTCTTGAATTATTTCTACTTTCAGTAGATTTCATAAAATTGTACTCTAATATAAGTGTGGACATAAGGACATAATAATGTGATTAGGATTCTAATAATATTTTATTTTCTCAATTTGAAATTAAGTCATTTGAGGAAGGGTTATCACTGGTATAGTATTCTTATTATAGTGTCCTCCCAAATGTTTGGCATCATTCGAAAACTATGTTGATGCCTATGTTGATGCTGGTAGAAATAAATGAAATCCAGTGGGAAAGAGGACTTCACTTTTTACTGTGTGTACTTTTGTACTGTTTAAATACTTACTAAAAGCCTGGAGTCATGCCTTACATTTGCGCTTGCAAAGTTAAAAATGACAGTTTCAATCATTCCAAAATGTCTATTCTCAGTGCTTTTTTAAAAAAAAAATAATATGAACCCCTGTGATTGAAAGTCTAGTCTGTATTTAAACACGGTTACTAGCTCTTTGATAGTTCCTCTAAGTTGCTTATTATTTTATTTAAAAAACAATATAAATTCTTCACCAGTTATGACCATTTTTTTCACACTAAAATGGGGACATATTGTCTATCAGTGTCTTGTTCTTACTTTTTTTAAAATTGTGAACTTGGTGCTGTGAAAAAATTGCAAAGACATAAAAACTAAAGATTTTTATGCTAAAAATGTATAACTAACCACTTAAATTTAATATACATTAGTTACACATTTCTCTGCTTACCTTTATTAGTGACTGACACCGCTAAATTCCCAGCATTTAGCACACTGCCATGTGGGGAGCAAAAGCTCAATGTTTGTTGATGGTGATACTGATAAACAAGGTAAGAGGGTGCACGTTCATACAATCAATAGGAAATATGAAAAAAAAATAGTTATATGATTTCAAAGTGATGGCATGATCCCCAAATTAAATAGAAACTTTATACTAAATTTTCATAACATCAATTAATTCTACTGTCATATATAACTAAAAAGACCAAAAAAGAAAATCAATTCTTTAAAAGGGTTACTATAAAAACAGAGTCTATAATTATACTGAAAAAAATAAGTTGACCAACTTTTATTCTGTCAAAAATATAATGTTCAGTGGGTTCAGAGGACCCGGTAACTTAGACCTAGCCTTATTCAACATAGATGCTCTACTGTATGACTTAGAGCAAAATTATAATAGTTTCATTCCTACTGCCCTGTCAAATGTGAATGAATGTATCCTGATAACTCCAAATAGCTCCAAGCTCAGATGATTTCAGAAGCATTGATTAAAATGGCATAGATAATATTCAGATAGAAATATTGGTATCAATAGTCAAACAAGAAAAAGACTCTAAAGTGTATGGAATTTGAAACAAAAATACATGTAGATGTATTTTTCACTTTGTTTTTTTAATCAATGTCTAATTTATATAAAAGGCATATGCATTTCATTATTACTCAAGCCCTTTATTTTATTTACTTATAAAATTAAATGTACAAGTGCTTTTCAATAAAACTTGGGAAGAATTTATATTCTGCACTTTATATCTACATTTGCAGTCCTAACCTTTCCTGGCTCTTACAAAATCTCGTTATCTGTGTTTCTCTTTCTCCCTTTCTCCTTCCTCCCTTAGTACTCAGTTATACACTGAGAGACAGGAAGACAAAAGCAGACTTCAAACAAAATCAGCTATTACTTTTTATCACCAAGAAGGAAAACTTCCTTTCAGGCTACATTGCAGTGTGCTTACATTGTTCCTGTTTTAATAAGTCTTTATTTATCCTTCCTTATTTTAATTTTTGTAGAGTGGGGAAATTTTGTTATATCACTCCATTGATGGAAAAGAAGAAAACTCTGAAATTGAGCAATTTCAGTATATTTGTAATAAATGCACAACTCTTCACTCTGTCTTGTTAGAGGTTTTCTCCTCAATGTTCTTATCCAGAGTTCTGGATCTAACTCACCTCCTTCCCTCCAAAAGAATACATTCCTACAAAGAAGACATGAAGACTAAATCTCAACCTTTATTTTTTGTTCTAAGAATTTCATATGACCCCCTACTTTTTAAAGACCAACTAAGGGAATTGTGTTTTAGATAAACAACTGCTATGTGGAAACAAATTTTCCTTTATGAAATTTTAAGAACATGGGAATATTTATTGAAGTAATATTCTTCAGAGATGTCATGCCCCTGCAAGATAAAAAATATGATTTTCTAAATTTAGTCTTGAGATATTGGAATTTGATTAAATCTAATTGATCAGAAAAAAAATGTAAACCTTTATATCTGAAGATAGGATGATGGTATCTGATCATGCTGATGAATAAAGAAATAATTTTGGCATACTTAAGCAGTGTATAAGCTGAAGTTCTTGAACAAAAGCAGCCTGTCAACTATAGTGCGCTTAAGTACAGGAAAGATTGATGTTTGCCAAATGTAAAATCAGAGAAAAGAAAAATATGTTTTCAAGCTTAGGGGATTGCCAACAATGAAAGGGAAAATAAATAAAGATTTAAATGCACAATATTATTATACCTTGTCAAGGAAGTGTTAATTAAAATCAGGCTTCTTTTTAAAAAGCATAATGTAAGATTTCCACCAAAAGACTACTCAGGATTATGACAATTAATGCAAAAGCAGGATTTTAAAGGTGGGAAGTTATGGCTGACATTAAAAAGTTGTGCTGTTACCTTATTACAAACCCATGCCCTAGATTTTAGTGTTAATGATATCCTATCAAATTAATTAATATAATGGGTTTGTTACTAAGGAAAAGCTGAGTTTTTGAGAAGTATTGACATGAACTATCTGTAATTAATCATAAATTCTAAAATATGTGGGTTTCAGTTTATTTCTTCTTCATTATCAGGTTTATGACTTTTATTTGGTAGCTATATATTGTTTTGAATGTGCAGAGGTTTGAATTCACTTATGATCCGTGTTAAGAACATGCATTGCATTCAAATGCTTAGGTAGAATTGGGCCTTTCATCTCAGAGCAGTGTATTTCATTTCCCTAGGGTTGGGATTAAATTGATATTTCATATTCATTTGAAGTAATTGTAATGAGAATATTTAACGTAGGTCAAATGGAGAATAGTGGTACCCTGGAAGTGCTTAGAAATAATTTGCTTTTACATACATTGTTCCACAGTGGGATTGAAAAAGATTACCACACCTTGTTTAAAGATGTTATATTGTTCTATTTGGGAATATAATGAAATCTTTGGCAGAAAAGAAAATAAATTGCACAGGTGAGTTTTAGAAACTACAAAGGCATCAGAATCAAATAATTATAGATTTGAAATGCATGAATACTGTTAACAGTCTTTATGTACAGAAGATCAGAGACACTTGTATTTTTTCAAAATTCTTATTGTTTTCTTTTTATTCCCGTAATGGAAAGTGGGGGGAAATTGTATTTATTTGCCCACAGACATGAGAAAGAATTACCCAGCAGAGCTATATACCAAAACCAGATTTTTCTAGACTCCCTTTTCCCCTGAAGCAGTCTTTTTATTTGAGCACTATAAGTGATTTTCCATCTTTCTAACTGAAGTACTCAGGTATATATTAGCTTCACTCTCCCTCTCAGAACACTGACTTTGTTAGAGCCAAGAGAAGATAAATCATTTGTGCTGGTTGTTTGTGTCTCCTCTCCTGTGTTTAAAAAATAATCATAATTGCTAAACTAGATCAGTCTGTGTGTGAAAACTGGCCTGCCACTGAATGACCAGCTGCCGGAAACCCATTTAAAAATTATATTAGATTGGATGGTATCACCGGATCTGAGAGAAAGATTCTGAAACAAAGGATGCAAATGTAAAAACAAAAAATTCATTGAGTTCTAAATGATATTCAGAAACTGTCTTAGAACTAAAATATAACCAGTGATTGCTCCAGGCTATATTATACTGTCTCAGAAAAATACAATAAGTTGGGTCAATGTTACAGGCCAAAATAATACATCTTCTAATACAGTTGTAGGCTTCTGCGGTAAGTGGAAATGAATTTATGTTCAGCATATTCTAACATGGAATTTTGTTTGGAATGTTCTAATAAGCCCAGCAATTACTTTAGGAAGCACAGAAGAGTTGCTTACCATGAGTAGTATTTTTAAAAAATCAATAAAAATAAATAGATAGATAGATAGATAGACAGATAGATAAAAGAAGTGAAAATCTTCCATTTGGTAAACTCCCTGTGGAAACTTGAAATTTCTGCTGAATGACTACCATTCTTGGTCTTCCCAGCACCATCAGGAGCATGTTAACCCGTTTTGTCCTATTGCTCCAGATGTGGGATACCTTTTAAGTTTTAATGTAGTATATAATATATAACTAGAATAGTGTATCAATTAATGTTAATATAATAACACATAAGCTCTAGATTATAATTTCCAAACTTTATTAATGCACCTGTGTCAATGTTATTGAAATATTTATAGAATTGAAAACTTGGGACTTAATTGGTTAATATAGCTACTATTCATTATTTATGCTTCATGAAGACCTTTCAGATATGCTCAGAAAAATAGTCACTATGATGTAAATAGCAGACAGTCCACATCGATGTTTGGACTGAGGCAAGAGTGCCTGCAAAAGCACCATAATTTCAGATATTCTGGGAGTTCTAGACAATTCAATAATGCAATGAGCTCATAAAAGATGCCTTAGAAAGAAAAAAAAATGTGACTTCTCATTTGCACAAAAATGTATAATCACAATATGATTTAGATCTAACACATCTAAAATTTCCCAGGCCTTACCCTATTTCAGAGAAATATAACAAGTTGAGATAGTGGGAATTGACTTACATAATAAAATTTTTGTAATTCAAATTTCAGACTTCTGCATTAAATCTTGTTTATTTATGTTTTAACACCTAAGGCCTCTTTGGTTCTAACACATTCTAACAAAAAAAATGACTCTGCTGAAAAATACTTAACTAAAAGAAGAACTAATACTAACATATTAACAAGATATATATTTCAAAATTTTTAATTCATCAATAATATCTTGATTTGGGTCAGGAAAGGGAAAATAAATTTATGGTAATAATTCCAATTGTAAAATATCTGGTAATATGCTGAATAAGAATTGCACAAGGCCCTTATCTAGAAGGAACTATAAATTTTTCTAAGCAACATATAAGAAGACAAATAAAAGTCAAGAATTATGCTTCTTGATGACAATATTACAAAAATGACAATTACTCTAAAGGTATAACTTAAGCACATCAGTCTAAATTATAGTAGGATTATTTTAGAGTCATAAAGAAATTATTCTAAAATAATAGGATTCAGAATACTAGGAACAATTTTTAAAATATTGAGATATGGAATATGATCTAATATGTATGAAAATATATTCTAACACTATAGTATTTAAAATGGTATGGTACTACTGCAACTAGATTTTATGTGTACATCAGTGGAATAGAACAGATAAACATTAAATTAACCCTTGCATTGCTATGAACCAAATATGACAAAAGAAGATTCTAATAATACAGATAGCATAGATTGTTCAATGAAGGATAGTATGAGATTTAGCTGGAACATAGAAAGAACAGAAAGGTGATGGAATGGAAATTAGGCATTAAATATATTTTTGAAAACTTTTTAATTACATAAAATGCTTATAAAATGGAAAAATATGAAAATATTTATATCATATGAACCTAGTCAGCTAAATTATGTGTCAATACATATCCACGTGGAAAACCAGCTGGTAGGAATTATACCAAATAACAGAAAAGTTAGAAATAGGGAAATTGTTGGCAAACTTGCAGGTGATTTTAGTTTTCTCCTTTATCATTTATTGTCATGTTTATTTTATAATTCCTGCTTTATTCTGCAATCTCTGGTAGGTTCTCCATTTTCTTGAGGTCTAGCTTATTTCTTTCAGGGACATCATGACTTCTTCCATGGGAAAAAAGAATCCATTCTACTGTCATTCTTCCTTGAAGAACTCAGCTTTCAATTGCCAGGGAAGTATTTTTTCCCCAAAAAGCCATTTTGTTTTGTGATACAAACACTCTTCAGATAAAAGCTTGGTAATTTGTCATACTTGATTTACATAAAATATGCATAATGACATGAAAAGAATTCGTATAGAAGTCAAGAAATTTGGGTTCTAGTCCTTACTGTTTTTACCTAGTCAGAAGTTAAAATGAATGGCAGTTAAATCAACTGTCACCTCAATTTTTTTCTTAAGACATGTCTAAATATTATTTTCCATCTCTAATATGTAGTATTTGATCATTTCATTCATTCATTTATTCAACCAATGCCATTTAGTAAATTCTATTAATTTCCTGTTACTGTGCAAAGTATTTATTTGGGATTTAGAAAATGAATAGAAGGTTATTGCCTCCATGATACAAGATTTATTGCTTTCTTAAGAAACTATGAATTAAATGATTATTCTACAACTCATTTAATCTTAATTTCAAATTCAACTTCCTAGGTGGGAAGTCTTAAAATTAGAGCATTAAATTTTATTATATCATTCAATCAAGAAGGCAACAAATTATTTTTTAAATAATTTTTGTACTTATAAGTATTTAGGGTGTTACTCTTTATAGGAATGCATTTATATTTTTATAATCACATCCTGGTTCTACTTACATAGGGTACTACCTACATTCCATTTCTAACAATGGCTGTTGATCAGGCAACTTTCTTCCATGATTATTTTTCATTTATAGACTTCTGAGCCTGTTATGTACCTTTGTATCCTTTGGGGGAAACTTAACACACTTCCTATTTGTTCACCAAATGAAATTGCTTTTAAAAGAAAGAATAGCCAGACAGCTTTCTGAGATGAATAGTACTGTCATGCACTTACTCAAAGGGTAGAATAAATGAATAATTTTATATGCCAGTTTCTTGGTTTGCTTACAACTTTCTTCTAAGACCTTTAAGCAAAAGATTCCACCAATTACATTTGTTGTATGTGTATGTGTACATTTTTTCAGAAAACATATGTTAGTAGGGCTATTAAGCAATTAGCTTCATGCATATAGATAGTTCATTTTGCACCAAACCATATGATGTGATTGGAATTTATAGAAAACCATCTTTCTTGCCAGAAATTGAGGCAAGTAATTCTCTAGTTTGGAGAAATATGGTTTTATGGCTGCAATCTGTAGCCTTGAAACTTAGAAGTCTAGCTTTCTATATTCAATAGCTTAGAAAAATGCATAAATACATGAAATTTATTTTTATTAAATGAAGAAATCGGAAAAAGAAAACCCAAATAGAGTACCTGGTTCATATTGCATATTTATTAAGTGTTTGTTAACTTTTTAAAAATAATACTGGTATGAACTGAGATTAGTTTTTTTCTTAAATAAAATGTGTGCCATGAGCTCTTATGTCCTTGTCAGATTTGGCTCTGAGCTTTTTAGCAGTCTATGCAAAAGGGAAATGCAATCAGTGACAGAATCTGTAATGTCCATGGGATAGAAACAAACTGGTTGCTCAGTAAAAGCCCAGATATTTCTAGGGATATAATAACTATTTTGCATGAATGAATGATGCTGAGATGGGAGAAAAATTGGGAAGCCTCTTGACTCTTCATCATCTTTATAGCAAGCATGGCAGAGTCATGTGGCTATTTCTCAGACCAATTCTCAAGAAGAGTTCAGATATCTACTTTTGTGCAGCTAACATACCACAGCTGCCTGTGATGTGCCTTAATTTTAAAAATATTCTGAAATACCTAGAAATTCTGAAGCAGTAGATAGATTCCATACGCTTTAGACACTTATACATTTTCCATGTGTAAACTAAGATTCATTGCCCATTTTTGAAGCTCTATGTGCACTTTACAAAAGGAGTGTGTTGCCATCTCGTCTCTTTTTTATAGCATTTATATCCCTGGCTATAACCATTAATCAGGTTTTTTTTCTATTTTGTGGAAGAGGATTATACTAAAAATACATATAATGTCTACTGAAAGATGTAAAATTCTACATGATTGGCCTTTTGTAAATATTAAGTAAAACCAGTAAATCAAAATGATCAGATTAACATATTTTAGCAGAAGCATCCATATGAAAAGAAATGTTGACATTCTTTATGAAAGCTGCTTTTTCCCTTTACTGCTGCCATTTTTATTGTGGATTTCCCTGTTCAGCACTTAGTTCCAATTTTTTAAATGATCCATTTCAATACTAGACAGCAATATTCTTCCAGTCATATGAGGTTTTGGTTGCATTTTATTACATTAAAGATTGCAGAACTCTACTGTGAATTACTGTATTAACATTCCTTGTCTTTTAGAGGTCTGTGTTCACAAGAATTATTAGGAGTGGGTCAGGAATTCTTCATTTGGGCCTCTGAGTGAAAAGTCCATTGCAATTCAACCTTCAGTAGTAACTAGGTTATGGGTTCATTATGTGATTTCAAAAAAATTTGGAAATACAAAAACAATGGACAAGTCATTTGGGAATCCCAAAAAGATGTTAGATTTAAAGGGGAACCCACTTGGAGATGGTCATATTTTCAAGTAATAATAATTTTCTGAATCAGGTTTCTGAGAACTCTCCTTATAACTTAATTCCTTGGAACTCAAAATGCCATTT
This sequence comes from Marmota flaviventris, assembly GCF_047511675.1. Classification (NCBI taxonomy): domain Eukaryota; kingdom Metazoa; phylum Chordata; class Mammalia; order Rodentia; family Sciuridae; genus Marmota; species Marmota flaviventris. The sequence goes on along the minus strand of NC_092499.1, from coordinate 84,556,083 downwards.
TCTTAGAACCAATGCTATAAATTCAAGTCCCTTCAGTGGGTAGTTAGGTGTCAATGTTATCTTAGCCCTATGGAATTTACTGGTGGTGTGGAAAAAAAGAAAAAGATTCAAGTAAATTGACAAATCTCTTTTTAACATACTATCAAGTGCCTTACAAATCAAGCTTAAATATGGCGGAAAGTTGCCATTGAATATGAAGAGTCAAAGAATTCATAAATTATTAGAAGTGTATCGTGAATTTGAAGAGTCAAAGAATTCATAAATTATTAGAAGTGTATCGTGAATTTGAAGAGTCAAAGAATTCATAAATTATTAGAAGTGTATCGTATATATCAACTACCCAGGATTCGGGAGTTTATGCTAATATCTTACTTTCAACACCGTGTCATTTCTTCTTCCAGCATTCATACCATACTACCTATCTCCTCTCAAAAAACAGATACAACAGTTACTAATATGGCATTATGTAAAAATGTGGATGTGTAACCGATGTGATTCTGCAATCTGTATTTGGGGTAAAAATGGGAGTTCATAACCCATTTGAATCTAATGTATGAAATATGATATGTCAAGAGTTTTGTAATGTTTTGAACAACCAATAAAAAAAATATTGCTTAGTAAAAAAAAAACAGATGGAGCAGATATGAAGCAGAGTTTCATTTAATAGGCTATCAGAACCTTACTGGATTTAAGAAATTTACCTTTATAATTAAACTTAATATCTCTATCAAGGATTCTCTTATCACTTAAATATATAACTAATATTGACTCAAAAAATGACAACTTGTCCAACCTTAAGGAATATTTTTAATGTTTTCATGGAAAGTAGCAGTTTCTGGCATCATAATCTATTTCATAGATTTTATTCTATGATCTAATTTACAGAGCACAATATTCTTGTTAATATTTTGAGAACTATTTTTACTGTTTTACCTTAAATTTCATGTTTACATTTAAAGACCAGTGTTTCTTTCCCCAGTGAATCTCATTATTAATAGGATTGCATGCCCCATTCTACTAAATAAAGAATACCTCCTTTTATCCAAGACTTGCACTTTTCTCCTGGTCTTGTGACCAGAGGTCAAATTGAAACTGTTTAACAACACCCTATCTGTGAGCCACTAGCCAGCCCAGTCTTCCACATTCTTTAGTCTCTCCCTGGCTCTTTCAGAGCCAAATACCCATGGGAGCTGAAGTTTCCACAGATAGCCACAGAAGGAATGAAGACCAGCCAGCCTGTGTGGGCTTAGTGTGGGAGCCACTCATAGTGCCCTGATGGCAGGGCTTTCAGAGGCTCACTATCTCAAAAATTAACCAGCCAGTCAGAGCAAGTTAACTTAGCCCTTTAGTTGCTATTCCAAGGAAGTCCTGGGTGAGAAGACAGAATGGCCAGGCATTTTACCAACTGGTAGTATAGTTTTTAAATATTTTAAATAATCTGTGGAGGTCTACCTGTAAATACTAACTTAGTGTCAGATCTGCATGTAACCAGAACAAAGAAGCTGGTTCTACAGACTTGAGGAAGCTGTGTGGGCATAAACAGGCATTTAAGCCTGCTCTCTTAATGCTGGTCTCTTATGTTTGAGTCTGACCTTCTCCTTTGAATGAGGATTTAATGCCTATGAGACTTTTGACATCAAACTTTTCACTTTTTCCTTCTAAGCCTCAGTTTATTCTTCTATAAGACAGTTGTATTAATATTGCTTCACCATGCTGTTGATGTAAATTTTAAGTGAGATAATGCAAGTAAAAGCCTTTGTATAATGCCTGAAACTGAATTAGGGCCAGCCATTATCCACTTTTCACAGAGTCTGCAACTAATGGATTTTTAAATCCTATAAGCAGTTAGTAACATACTTGGTATATTTAACTATAAGAACACATGCTGTGCATTGCATTAGAACAAAAAGATGACCAGAAAAATTGGTTATTATTGGGTATGAGGAGTTGTCATGCGTTTGTACACTGCAGGGCTACCGTGTGCTCTGATGACTTGAAGAAGCCTAGGGTTTTAGGGCTGATGTCAGCTAGTGGCTTCTGGGCTTTTATTTTTAATGAGGAAGGGGTATTCTCTTTCTCTCTGGAAAAAGGGAGATTCTCTGTCAAGCTTCAGGTCTCCTTGTGCTCATACATTATCTTTTCCTTTGACTTTGGCTCAAAACTGGGGAATAGAGCATATCTTAAAAGCACCAACGTCAGGAAACCGCAGGCTTTTTCCTTTCTGGGCAACATGAAGACTGTCATAAAAAATATGGATCCTTAGGTGGAAATAAATAAAAATGAATCCTAGAGGGCAGCATTAAAAAGTATATAGAAAAACTCTGTTAACAAGTAAATGAGTATTTTTAACAAGGTTTTCTTGTCATTCTCTTTGAATGGCATCAGAGTCTTCATCTGAACTGTGTCATATTAGGTGCTCTGAGCAAAAGTCAATTATAGTCCATACTCCTGATGAAGACTAAACATCAAAATACGAATTTGATGGAAGTATTTGGCACACTATTTTCTGAGAGCTTGTGTGAACCTTATCTATTTGTTTCCTTTTCCCCTTTGGTGGCTTATCATGGTCACAATAGGCTTTCTTGTGTTCTGTCTTCCTTTCTTCAAAGTCCAATGACAAGTGGGTACCTTTGTCCCACTCACATATATGTTTAGTATTAGCTAATTACTTAACCCTTCCTGATATTTTCTTCATCAGCCATGGGTTGGAATAAATTACTCCAGAGCATTCTCTGGTTGTGATTTCTAAACCAACACCATTTACAGTATTCTAACTCTGAAGTTTCTTTGTCTAAGAAATAAATACAGTGTATGTATGATGGTGTACCTTCTCCGAAAGGGTTTTGTTGAAAACATTTGCCTCTTGTTCTTACCATGCTACTACTCTGGTTACTACACATGAACAACTGCCATGACCATCCAGATTAATATGTGAAAACCAAAAATGAAAGGAAGAGAAAAATACAAAAATAATTATTAAACAATAAGGGCAAAAATTATCAATATACAAATATTATTAATTCACCTTAGTTGTTGTATGTCTGTTAATGTGCTTTTCTTGCTAAGGGTAAAATGCATGTCTTTTCTTACAGAGTCAAGATCACTAAGCAAAGCAAGATTTAATGAGTGTTCAATCTCTTGTCTTTTCATTGTTCATAGAAGGAGGAGAGTTTTGAAAACATTTTAAGAAATTTCACTGAGGCTATTTCATGCAAAAATATTAACTATTTAGATATTAATCATTGTATTTTCTTGGCACACATTATATCTGCCTTTGTTATTAATATTGGAATGAAAGATAAAAATTTTAAATCATTTTATGATTTAAAATTCTCTTTGATCTATTAGAACTTTGTCTATAATTGGTTATAGCAAAAATCATTTTGAATTACAAACATTAGTTTATGGCTCTTTCTGCTCTTCACTACTGCATCGCCCCCTCTTACCTCCAGGATAACAGTTTCTAGAAAGCAACAACCTTGCCTGCCATACACTCTTTCCTTAGCATAAAATAGGTTTTCATATGGTGCTTGGCAAATAGTGCATGTTCATAAATGTTGTATAAATCAATGAATGGTGTTTATATTACAGATATATATTAATTGTGTAGGGTTGCTATAAATTTTCAAATTCAATAGTCTTATCAAAAGGGGTCAATTAGTTATCTGGATTCTATTATACAGCAAAAAAGAACAATAGACCCTATAAAGATTAATACTCAAGTTTAATCCCAAATAGGTTATATGTTTCAGTAGCAAGGAAGGTGTGATCTGAAGGCCTTCCCTAGAGCTTGGAGTGTGTTTCTCACACCTGTTGTAGAACAAAGGGAGAATAGAGATATTCTGCCTTCAAATGGGACTACCACTTAAAGAGAGGTAAATCAGGGTCAAAGGTAGGGTGGAATGAAGAGGGAACTAATGTTTATGATCTCTCCCTTGTTTCAACTATTCTGCTGTAGTTCTCTGTGTTGTTTACTGTAGTTCTCATAACAGCACCAGGACTTAGGTGGTAGCATTCCCTTCTGTTAAGGAGAAGAGGGATTTCTCGCAAGTAGAAGTTCTGGGATTTAGAAGCCACTCATTTGCACGCTTGTTCTGCCCTCCTCTTAAGTCCTTCCTAAATAAGGCAGGGGATTCATCAATTATACAAATTATTCACATTGACTTGTGAGAAATCACATCCATCCATTGCAGCAGTGGGGAGAGTGATTGTCAGGGAAGGTCTTCGAAGTAAGAGAGGTACATCAACTTGAGATGAACGTTAGTCCATATCCCTATTCTGCCCCTTTGTGATTCTGTGAAAGTAACTTAACCAGGCTAATCTTTAATTATATCATTTGTGAAATGAGGAGGTTTATAGAATTTCCAGATGTAAAGTGTAATGCCCCAAACAGAGAAGACCTTTAAAACTGGTGATTGCTTCAGTCGCTGTTGGAGTAGAATGATGCTTATTCTTCTTCCTGGAGATGCTGCTAAAAGGACTTTGCCATTACAACATAACAGAAAAAGGAAAGACTGCCCCTAGGAAGGCCTTGGTTGATTTTGTGATAATGGGACTATACCTTAAGATATGGGTCACTTTGATGTAAAATGCCTTTGACACACAATGAAATATGACATGTTATATTGAGTTTGTATATTTGTTTGTTATTTGGTTTCTTGAGTGATTAGTGGGATATCTTAAAATTCATTAAAATTTCAGGCAAACTTTTTTTGAGAGAAAGGTTACGAAGATGCCTCCAAGGAATGTGCAAATATAATTTGCTGTAAATTATAATTAATACTACAATAAATGCAAAGAAGTGAAAACAGGGAGGGATAATTCCAGGTTTAGAAGAGAATTCCAAATATGTGGTGTTTGTGGTTTTAAATTATAGAACAGACTTTTATAAGGGAAAAGTAACAAGGTGAAGGTGGAATATGTTTGAGGAGGACTCACTACTATGCAGTTTGGGTTAAAGAAAAGTACTAGGTGAAAGGATGGAGAGGTTAAGACAAAACGTAGAAGGCATGTAATAGAAACCTAAGAATTTAAAAGCAAATAATCTGACAAGTTACTGGTTTGATTTACTTTTAAGTTAGATGATTTCATCTCTTAGAAGCTAAAAGAATATGAGAAAAATGAGGAAAGGGGATCAAAACAAACACATTTGTGATACAAACATGAGAATAATGATAGAAAATCTAAAAGCATGAAACAAAGCTGGTGAAATGCTAAAATATTTAATAATGTCAAGTCATTTAAATGCAACCTCTTTTTGGCTTGACTTTTTGAAAACAATTGTTATGGGTACATACTAATTGTATAGAATAGTGGGTTTCATTGTGGCATATTGTATATGCACATAACATACTTGCATCAGTGTCATTCCCTAATAGCTCCCTTTGCTCTCCCTTCCTCCCTACCCTATTGGTTTGCCTTTTGTTTCCATGAAGCTCTATTTTTTTTCCTTTTTTCTCTCTAGCTTCCATATATGAGAGAGAACATACAACCCTGGACTTTCTGAGTCTGTCTTATTTCACTTAATATAATGTTCTCCAATTCCATATATTTTTCTGCAAGCGAAATAATTTTGTTATTCTTGATGGCTGAATGAAACTCTGATTTGTATATTTACCACATTTCTTTTATTCATTCATCTGTTGTTGGACATCTAGGCTGATTCCATAACTTTGCTATTATGAAAGATGCTGCTATAAGCATGAGAATGCATGTATCTCTAAAGTATGCCTATTTACTATAGTGATACATGCAAATCCATGTTTTCTTTGTAGCTGGATAATAATCCATTGTATATATTTACCACATTTTCTTTACCCACCCATCCAGTGAGGGACATATAGGCTGTTTTTACTTCTTGGCTATTGTAAATTTGTAAATAATGCTAAGGAATGTGGAAAAAAAAAAAAAAATATATATATATATATATATATATATATATATATATATATATATATATATATTTTGAAATCTCAATTTCAATTCTTTGAGATCATATCCAGAAATAGGAATACTGGATTATGTAGTTTAAATTTTCTGAGGAATTTTCATGCTATTCCCCGTACTGGCTATACTGTTTTGTAGTTTCACCGAAAATGAAAAAGGACTCCAATTTCTCTACATCCTTGTCAACACTGATATCATGTTTTAATAAAAACTCATTTTTGTACAGACTCTCTGAAATACTCAACTTGGGTTTTACAGAAATAACTCTATTTCGTTTTACATTCTTATTCCATAGTTCATATAGTACTTAATTGAAAATATGTAACAGCTGCCATTAGTATATTCAAGTTTGAAAATAAAGACAACTTATACTTGAAGTACACAGCTCAATTGATCAAAGCAAAGCGGTGGAATTCTGTAGGAAAACTAAGCAGCCTAAATCATTCATCCTATCATAAGTTTTGAGAATATGGTTACAGAGGAAGTGACAAGGACTGTTTATGTGGAAATGAGTTGGGAGGGCGCCTAGTTTTGAAATGAAAAAAATTGGAGGAGATGACCTACAAAGTCCCTTCAAGTTCAAAATGTATTTTTGTAATATACTAAAAAAAACTATAGAACTGGATTAGAAATTCAGAAACATCATCAGGGTCATATTTGATAATCTCTTTAAGTGATAACTTTATATCACTTAAAGATTTCACACTTTGTGCACTGTTCTTCATGATATTTTCTTGGAAAATATAAAGAAGTTAGTATAGGGCTTTCTTTTCTGTTTTAAGTGATTGCACTACTATTTTGAAGATGATGCTTCTAAAATGTGTTATGAGTAGGGTGTATGGCCAGACTAGGAACCCAAAGATACAGATTCAAGTACTAAAAGCTTTTGAATGGTCAGCAAGACACTCCTTTCTGGATCTCTGTTTCCCTTTCATAAATGAGAGGATTGAATGAATGATGTTTATGGTTTTATCCATATCTTAATACTTTTTGCACTCAGAAATTTTCATTGAAAATTGTCATTTATTTGGTAGCAACTACCACCTGAGAAGTCCAACTCTACCTTGAAGGCAGGAATCAGCCTTAAGTTTTTTTATTGAAGAACAACTCTGTTCCTTATAGCTACATACCAGACTTCTCTGTCACCTAGTGTCGTCGTCATCCACAGATAATTCCAGATTGCTCTAGGCTCTGCTTCAATAGCAATTTAAAGCATTTCTTTGCCCTCTCTGGAAATATCACACTTCAGAACACTGTACTTCAGTTCATTGAGTATCCTGCTGTTGTCTTTATCATACCTGATCAGTCAGCAGAATTGTGTTTTGATGAGTGTCACTTCAGTCCTGGTGTTCTGACTGCTTTCAAGGACTTTGTACTTGTTACTCTTTTCTTGTCACTTGATGATATTCAGTTGGGATGACAGTAGCATAGATGAAACTATTCAAAAAGGTAGATATAAATCCAGCAGTTGCCCATAACATATACACATGTAGAATATTAGAGAGCATTCTTTTAAGAATTTGGTTATGGATTGAGTTTTTCCTACTACATTGGAACTGTGTTTTCTGATAGTTTTTCTACATATGTATCTTCACTTTTACTTCAATTCTATATTTCTTAGTCAATTTTTAATTAAACCTAAAAGCAAAATTTACTAAAAGTTTGAAATTTTATACTTCCAGTAAAAACCCTTGGAAAAATCCTTACAATCATAGGATCTCTGTTGCAAATGGCTAAAGGACATCAGTTGTCTTTAGAGCTATTGAAATTGCACAGTAAGTATGGACACAACAAAGTGACCACTGTCCTGTGTATGCTTTAGGAACGTACAAGTGCTAAGTGACTATTGCCATGACTTCAATGTTGCCTACAATTGAGTTTGAAGAATTAATCCAACTTATCCAAGGTATGACCTAATTGATATCAGCTCTTGAGCCCTAGTGGCACATGAAGGTTCACAAAAAAATGTTTGCTTTGGAGGAGACATATCAAGAAGTCCATTTTTCCTCCTTTACAATAGAAAATGGGTCAAGTAATTTAGAGCAAACAATCTTAGTGTGTAGATGAACATTTTTTCAGGTCAATTTCTTCATAAAATAATGGTCCTCTTGAATTTGCCATTTGAGTTTTCAAAAAGTGGGAAAGTTTAACCCTCTATTTGAAGGATTAGTCCTGCTCCAGGATTTCAAGCCAATCCTATTACTTTTCAGCAGAAGGATTCTGAGTTTATTTTAGAAGCCCAGAATATTCTGAATATATGCTACTCTCCCAATAGTTACGCTTCTAAAAAGTTTCTTTTCCTTTCTTTGAAAGATTTTGTTAACACCCTCTTAAAGTGTTCTGTCTGTCACACTTGGCTAAATGAATCTGTTGTAAAAACTAATTCTACATAGATACAGCAAACAAACATATAACATCAGCTTTAAGAGTAACTTACAGAGTTATAAGAATAGCAGATAAATTTAATGATTGTTTAACTTAATATGTTGCAGTATGATTTGTGAGAAGCCTCATGAAAAGGATTCTACAGTATATGTTTGTTTTTCTGAACAAATTATGTCCTAATAATCTCTCCTAGACATTCAGTCTAGCTGGTGAATTTGTATAGATGATCATGTCTCCAACAGGATTTTGGAACATACAATACGACCATTTTTAGCCCTAGTAAAGGTTTTAATGTCTAAATATTTTTTAGTTGTGGTTGGACACAATACCTTTATTTTATCTATTTTATGTGGTACTGAGGATGGAACCCAGTGCCTCGTACGTGCTAGGTGAGCACTCTACCACTGAGCCACAACCTCAACCCCAAGAAGATCTTAATAAACCTTTGCTAAAATTCACCTCTTTAGGCACCTTAATTTGGTCAAAACTGTTGTGTTTCCTTAAGTATGGTTCTATTTTTTTTATTGGTTGTTCAAAACATTACATAGCTCTTGACATATCATATTTCATACTTTAGATTCAAGTGGGTTATGAACTCCCATTTTTACCCCATACAGTTACTAATATGGCATTATGTAAAAATGTGGATGTGTAACCGATGTGATTCTGCAATAGTATGGTTCTATTTTAACATTGGATATAAAGAAAGAAGTCCTAGCCTGATAATTTGAAATTATTTTTTATATAACAATTCATTTGCTTTTGGTTTGTGTCATAATCAATATATTGTGATCCCTTTACAGTTATCTTTTAACTGAATGCTAAATATCCCATGATGTATCATGGACGTTTTACTGGAGCTATTACTGATTTCATCTGGACTTTGGAGTCTCTGTCAAGAAGTTAATATTTTTAAATATAAAATGACTTTATAATTATTTTCTTATCAACTGTATTTTTATAGTCTCCTGATTAGCTGGCACTTGGTGCTTAACTTTACATTTTAGCTCTGCAGGGTCCTTTTAGACATTATTATTGCAAAGAAAAATCAAAAATCAAAGTGAATTCTTAGTATTATACTTGAAGCGATAGAGGTGCAATTGCTGAAACAGCAGCCAAGCATTGTGCTATAGAACTAACTCACAGCTTGGTGCCCAGTCCCTGCTGAGAAGGAAATGTAGGGGAACTGGCAGAGTTTTACTACATCTGCTTCCTGCTGCTAATGAGCTTTAACCTGTTTCATTCTTATTATGCTTACTGTTTAGATATTTTGCTTGCAAAATTAATTCTTTAGCTGGGAGAACACATGAAAGAGGATATGATTTGTAAAATAGGGCTGTTTAAAAATTAAAAGATAACAGCAAGGGAGAGTAAAGGCTATAATGAGTGATATGGTTACTTAATCTCAATTCAAGGGCAGAAGCTCAGGTGGTAGAGCTGGAGTTGTTTCTCAGTTTCTGCTCTTTCTTTATATGAGGTACAGCTTCGGGAGGCATCATCTTTGTTTTGCATTGTGCATCTATACCAACATACTTCACATTTATCGGCAATGTAATAGGATTTTCTGCTTTGGTGCCTTCACTGAGCCCCTACATGCCTACATAGTGCCAAAGTTTTAGTGATATGTAGCTTTCAAAAAAGTCAGGTTCCAGCAACAGTATTTTGTTCAACTTTCTTTATTCAACTTCTTGTAATTTATACTGATCATCTAAACAAAACCAAGAAGGATTCAAAGTAAATAGGCCCTCATTTATAAAGCTGTAGAATTTTCTATTTAAATAACTTTCCCACATTCCTTTGTTCTTCAACTCAACTTTCCAAGATAATCAAATAGATAGTATCCATTTTGGGGACTAGAAAACAAAACATTTGCAAAAGCATGTCATTTATCATCACAGGACAGAAATTACCCATGAGTCAATATAAATCAGAGTATATCCTATTGATGGGGAATAGGGCACATCATTTTTAGATTTGCAGTAACACCCTCACTATCATCATTTTTTCTTTGTCAATAACAATTAAGCCCACAAACCTATCCTGGTTGTTGAAAAGAAATGCAGTGTATTAATTTTTCAGCTAAAATTGTTCATTACTCTTAGTAATGATATAGTTTGAAACACTCAGCAAAGAAAAGTAGGTAACTCTAGTATAGCATTTTTTAAACTTTTACTCTTGGAAGTAGGAAAAAATTATTACATATGTCTACATTGAGTGTGCATTATTTTTATTATAATATTACTTATATGTGCAAAACCAGAAAACTCACTATGAACTCCTTTGCCCATAGCATCTATACAACTATGCAACCAAATCAAATGAAGGTTAATTTTTTTAAATCTACAAAAGCAATACAACTATAATTTAAAACATTATACAACAAATGCTGTCATTACTTTGCTCTTGGTCACAAATATATATTTCTTTATTTGGAATATCAGTTATTTAATAATCCCCTTTATTATACTGATTAATTTTAAAAAGTTATGAAACAAAAATATTTTATTCATTTACTTCTATATGCTGCCAATGACCTACTGTCAATTAATGCTTACAGAAATAGTATTTATGTGATACATTTCTTTACCAAATAAGTGCTGACTCCTATGATATGACTTTGATTGTTATATCCATGCTACACTATACTGTGTAATTGATCATTTTCTCAGTATTTCTCTGTGAACCCTTTTAAAGTCTTTTGTGTGGTGTGCTGTAGTATCATTTGGCCTATACTTGGCATGAGAACATCATTTATGTTTTAAATACACATTTAAGTATTTTTCTCATTAGTGCAAGACTGTTATAGTGTATTACTCCACTGCAATCATTTTCCAATGCCAAATCAGAATCTGAGTATGTTTTTTAAAAAAAGTTGGGGAACTTAAATCTAATTTCAATAAACTATCTTTTAATGGTGAATTTTAAATCTAAAGCAAGTTTAATTTTAAATATAAAGCAAATTTTTGTTTGTTTGTTTGTTTTTATAACTGACCAAAGAACCGAAGAATAATAATAGGGAATGAAGGAAGAATTACTGTCATATTTAGTGCCCATGTTAGCATATGTTGGTGCCAAATTAACATCTTAACTTGGGCATAAATCTAAGGTGATTAATCGTCCATACAGATCAAAATAATGCTTACATTACTATCAAAACAATCCTTGGATGGGAATTAGTGTTATTCCCATTTTACAGTTGAGAAAATTGAGAGTTAAATTACTGCCCTAAGATCACACAGTCAGTATGTGGCAGAGCCAGCATTCAAGCCTTTCTCATTTGGCCAGAGTTCTTAATCAGTGGCAGTGACAACTAGGAGAACATTAGGGTTAACACAGCCATACTCATTACTTACTTATGTGCACATTCTTATTTCATATATCCTTTTTAATGAAAAATATTTAAGAATGAAATATTAAAAACCACTTTCAATGTCCACTCCATTGAGGACACAGGAATGAATATATATATATATATATATATATATATATATATATATAATTTTTATTAAAATATTAATTTGAAAGAACAAGATACATCTCTTCTTTTTCAAGAAAGTAGACAAATTCATTATTTGATTAATAAATAAGTAGAACTAATTGGACAATATAAATGTTTGTGTTTTCACATGTGCCTATCCTGAAACCAAGAATCATATTTTAGAGGGTGACCAAAAACTGAAAGGAGGCTTTGAGTTTTCTCATATTCAATGCGAATTAGAGCAATTTTCATTTGAGAATATATTCAAGTCTTTCTCAAAAGTATTTTTAATTCATTGATTTATTCACTTGTTAATTCATTTGAAATCAATTTATTTTTAAAAAATAACATTTTTCTAATTATAGCAGTAATGAGCATTTATTGCAGGAATTTGGAAAATCTATTATAGCACAAAGAGGGAAATGAAAATTGCCCTCTCTTTCTCAAAACTAATGACTATTAAATATTTTGGTACGTTTTCTTTCATAAAAATATCCCGGATGTTTTTGGGCTTCACAAGGGCCCTTGCTTCTTGCCCCTGAGCCAGGGGTAGCCTTCAATTAACTCCCTTCAGAGCAAATCTATCTTTCCTAATTGTAAGAGAATAAAGAGAGCTTTGCTAAGTTTTCAGGGAGAGTCAAAGGAGAAGGAGAGGATACATAACACAGCAAAACAACTTAAAGAAATCTTCATTAGAGATCTGTTGTTTGGCATGTCCTCGATTCCTATTAACTGCCAATTGCCTCAACTCATCATCAGTCTTAGCTCACAGTGGATCCCATCCCAGGCTTCAGAGCCTTCTCTCTCCTCACCCTCACTCTCTCTCTATTCAGTAAACAAGGGACCCTTCATAGCATACTTTATCTTTGCAAGCCAGCAAGAGCTTGAAAGAAACCTGTGTTTTATCCTTGTAAATGATATATTTCTGTCTCATTCAGATATGTATGCATGTACATGTATTCACATACATATACTTGTATGATATTTTATTGTGCCTACTAGTCTTTGAACTGTTTTTCCTCCAGTATAGTATATTTGATTTTCCCTTACAATTAATTCAGTGTTCTTTGAAAACATGGTTTTTCATTGTTGTATGGTATTTCAATATACACTACATTATATACTATATGTTATATATTTTGATCATTAAAAATTTTTGCTCTTATCTATGATAAACACTCTATATATTTCTGGTTATTTTCATTTTATACATTTTTCTAATTACTTTCTTAGTAAAAATCTCTAAACTTGAATTTTTTAGGAAAAACAGAATGAGTATTTGAAAATTTTATATGAATTGCCCTCCAGAAAAATGTTAGCATGAAACATTTATTAAGTACTTATTGAATAGCAGGCACTATGCTAGCTGCTCAGGATTCAAAAATATGTAAGATATATTATCTGTTATTAAAGAGCTTATACTTGGGTATTGTTTTAATTAAATGGTAAGCCCAGTGCCTCCTTTAAAAAGTCCCTCTGAATTTGTACTTAACAATCCATTTGAGAAGCTGTTGGCTCGGATTCCAAATTCATTTTTTAATTGTATATATCACAAAACCCTTGGTAATTCTTGAAGCTATCCCCAAATTTTTACATTCAACATTTGCCAGCATATTAAATTTATGTAAGAACATAAAATAGTCTTCATTTTATCCCACAAACTATGTATTTTTGAAGAATCATTTATGTATTGAAATTTAGTTTGTGATCTTGAAAAGGAAATGGCTCTTTTACTTATGTAGATGTTATCTGTCAAAACTACTATTTTTAAAAACATAGTTACAATGGACATAAGTCCATGACTTTAAAATCTCTGTAGAAATGTAATTCACACCTCTTTTCCCTGTAAGTCTGGCAACAGTAACTATTTACAGGCCATTTTCAGAATTACCAGAATGCAAGGAATATGAGGATGGGTGGTTGAAAATGGATTAACCTTCTGGGAAAGACTGACTGACAGTGATTTCCCAGATTAGTAGAATAGTAGCCTTAATTGACAAATACTAATACATTCAATTCCATAAATTTAACATTAAGCAGTTTTCCCACAATCTTTAGACAGAATCGTATACTATATATTGTTGTTTTTAATCATGTCTTAGAAATGAAGAGGAACTTCATTTCTGATATTTCATGTGTTGCCTGAAAACATTATGGTCTGAACTCAGTAGTTAAAATAGATAATTTTGTGCAAGCAAGGCTGCTAAATAATCCAAATGACAATAGATGCCTTAAGAAGCCTTAAAATTGTTGATCAATGACACAATAAAGCTTCTGACAGACCAGGAAATAAAGAGATGGAAGATGAAAGTCAGGCGAAGCAGTACCTGAGCTTTTACATGCCCCTTCCATTCATTTTTTCCCACTTTGGATGAAATAATCCTCATTTCTCCAAGTATGACAGCACTTTTCTTAGCCCTAAGTTGAAGACAGTTATTTTAAGAGTAGTATCTAAAAGACACAGGGATAAGAGTAAGGATAAACACAGATTTAATTTTAACAGCTCCATCATGATGCTATACATAAGACCTTACATTTTTAAAAGGCCTTACCATACAAAAAAGTGAAATATGTGGGAGTTGTATGCACTGTGGTTCACACAGAACAATTATCATTTGTTCTCTGGAAATGAACTCTGTCTTAGACTTAAATTCTTATTATTTCTTCTTCCTAGTTGAAATGTCAGTTAAAGGCATACCGAAATTTAAAGTAACTGATTTTTTTTAATTTTTTTTTTTATTTTTTATTGTTGGTTGTTCAAAACATTACATAGTTCTTGATATATCATATTTCACACTTTGATTCAAGTGGGTTATGAGCTCCCATTTTTACCCCATATACAGATTGCAGAATCACATCAGTTACACATCCATTGATTTACATATTGCCATACTAGTGTCTGTTGTGTTCTGCTGCCTTTCCTATCCTCTACTATCCCCCCTCCCCTCCCCTCCCCTCCCCTCTTCTCTCTCTGCCCCCTCTACTGACATTCATTTGTCCCCCTTGTATTATTTTTCCCTTTCCCCTCACTTCCTCTTGTATGTACTTTTGTATATAAAGTAACTGATTTAACAACTTTGGACAAAGAAAACATGCCAGAAAGTTTGTCTCAATGCTTGACTTGACCTAAAAGAGTTTCTCTTGGACTTATTTTCTGAACAGAACCCTAGCACCTTGGGCCAACAAAATGGCCTTTAAGCTTGAATGAACAAGGTATTTCCCTTCCTCTAGTGCAAAGCTTCACTATTTCATCTTTTCAAACTCTTTTACTGCACTCAGTGCAGAATTATATTGACAAGGGTAGAATTTATCTCCTAGAGAAGAATGCTATGCTCCTGTTAAGTGCTAATATAACATTTATGTTTTGGTACCTTAATAACAGCCCCAGCTTACCTAATGAAAGTTGAAAGCAAACAGTACTCTTTGAGATTTTATTATGACTGAAGTGACTGCAATTTGAGGCAAATTATCCCTATTTTTGTTCCCATATCAAAAACAGAGATGCTAAAGCAATTGCCACATGTTTGGTATGGAATTAGGTTCCACTCTCATTAATCTACAAGGAAGAGCATTTTTCATGTAAACAGCTCACGAGGGTCAGAGAGAAGAGCTGTTTCTGTGAAAAATGCTTGTCAATAACTTTGTGAGTGAATTTTGAAATAAAGTGCCTGTAACCTGTCATTATTCCTTCCTCTCAAAGTCGAGAGTGAGTGGATGAAAATTGAGCATGTGAATTGAAAACAGGGTGAGTGTTATGGCCTTATCGACTTCAGGTAAAATGACTGTTTTAACTTGTTATTATTTTTCCATTCAGAGGTCAGGCAATGTACAGTGTTGCCAGCATAGACTGCAGTGTAAGCAAATTGGTATACAAAAAGGCTATTACCCACACTCACAAAGCAGAGGAAAGTATAAGTCACTAGTATTAAGTGGACTTGTGATCTCTACAAAAATGACACAAACCAACAGTGCTTTGGAAAAGAATTGGGTGAGTATAGAAGCACAAAGCATTGAGGAAGCAGAAAATGGAAGCCTGTTTAAATACTGATACATGTGTTAGAAGGCAGGTGACAAATACACATTTTAATGACCATCTTAAAAAGCACATATTCGTCATACTTGATTTTGCAAAGAAGTCGTGGGATCATACTGAACATGAGACACCCCAAATCTACATGTCACCTTGAATTTTTTCCTAAGATCATTTCAAAAAGTATTAGCTGTTAAATTTTCAAGTCCATCTGATTTATTCTTTTCAAAAGCAAAATAATGCTGCAGCCTTCCTTTTCCATAGAGAAAAAGAAACCAATAAGGCTCTAAAACATTGAAAGCCCTTTCTTTGACTCCTAGCTTTTTATTTCTAATTCTGAAGAACAGCTTAGAAATTTAATGCAGTTGTGTTAGGATTATAAGAAAAACATCTTTCTTTCCTAGTAATCTTAGGTCAGTGGAAAGTAGATCTAGTCCTAGTGTTCCAACCCTTTTATTTTGTCCATTTCAGAAGATCATCTAGCATTTCTGTCCTGATTTTTTTCCACTATAAACTTTGGTGGTAAGAAAATGGGATGATGGCCCAGAAATTTAAAAGATTATAGCAAAACTGAATGATTGAAAGCAAGTTTGTGGGGGAATGAGTTACATATAATTTTTAAAACATTGTAATATATTTATTCATTGAATTCCCAAATAATATAAAAAGTTTGAACTCTTTTACTTTTAAACAAGTTTCCCCTGGCTTCAAAGTAATATGTACAGTTAGACATTGTGTCAACCAAAATATTATAACCTTAGAATCCATGCTTTCATCTAGAGGGAGGGAGTAAGCAAAATAGAGAATTTTCATGAAATGCTACAAGATTGCAAGCTCCATGGAGACAATGAGTTTTGTCAGTTCAGTTACATATCCTAACTTCCTAATCTAGTACCTAGCATATAGCAGACGTACCTGGCTGGTATTTGTTGAATGCTGAAAGGATGTGACAGAAGGAAGCAGAATGCATCTAGGAGATTTCAGGAGAGTCAGGAAAGACTACCCCAGTGGAAGATCCATCTAACTTCCAGGAACATTGACATGATTGGCAGAGTTGGAGCAAGAACTTCTGTATCAAGGAAGCAAAGATTTTTAAAATCAAGATTATAGGGTGCAAGGAGTTGGATGAATTGTTGTTAATTCTACATGCCTTCAGCAATTAGTGAAGGGTGGGCATGAAGAGCTAGTTTAAGTACATAGAAACCAAATGCTGCAAGGGCCTTGTAAGTCAAAATAAGTAAGTTTAGGTTTTTGACCAAAAAAAAAAAAAAAATGATGATTCTAAGCATGCAGTGGCTTAAGAAGAGAGGAAAAAAAGTAGATATGTTATAGAAAAAGATTACTGTGGCCAAAATGTGGCAAATAAATTGAAAAAGATTGAAATTGAAGAAACCAAGTTAGGAAGCTTCATAGAAATCCAAGCTACATATAAATGACAGTGACCTAAATTAAGGTAAAAAGCAAAGGGATAGGAAGAACTTGCTTTCAATTTCATATTTTCATAATCTTTTTTTTCTTTGTTGTGGTGCTGGGGATTGAACCCAGGACTTCATTGTATACTGGGCAAGTGCTCTACCACTGAACTACATCTCCTGATTTTAAGGAGTTAGAAATGACAAGACATATTGGCTGCCTGGAATGGTAGGGAGGCAGGGAGTAGGAGTCTAGGAAGATAAAAGAGAGGAGAAGACCCAGCTCTCCAGCCTTGGGCAACTGACTGTGTAGATGGCATTTCCTATGATGAGGGAGATAAGTTTGGTAGAGAAGGTGACCAGTTTATTTTTGGTTGTGTTGAGTTGTTTAGAGTGCCATGTTGATAGGGTCTGGGTTTCTATAGTGATCTCATCCTTGCAATAGCCCAGACTAGATTTGCAGATTTTCACACTACTGGATGAAACAAATCTAAGTACCTATCATAGTAATTATGAGAAATAGTTTTCTTACATACAAGACAAATTGCATTTTATAACATAAGAATATTCTTTTTTTCCTCATAAAAGTCTTTGTGAAATTCAAAGTATAAAAGAATAATCTATTTCTGAGAATTTAGTTGTTATAATTATCTTGAATTGTAACTAGTCAGTGAAAAGCATGTACTAGACAAGTTACCACAAATGAATCTCTATACCCTGTAGGAATTAACTACAAGTACATTGGTATAGGTATACACTTAAATATTTTTTGCATTTAAACTTATGTGACATGCAGGCACTAGTAATGTCTTGAATTGCATGTATATACCTACATATGTTTTTAAATATTTTTTTATCTTTTATCTTGCTTGGTTCTAACAAAGACATTACTATAAAGATAAAATATTTTCAAAATTCAAATATTTGTAATAGGACTCCTAGTTTATATTTGTAACAATTGTTAATGAGTAACAATTACTAACCAATAACTAGTGAAATGAAATGCTTTATAGATCACCTGTATTTCATCCTATTTCTACTTATTGCATAATTAATAATTTACTATTTGCTTAAGTGATATTAACTAAATAAGGCTTCTGATAGTACCAGATCCAGTCTGACTTCAACATCCTGATTTGCTACCTTCTATTTCTACAAAGAACACAAGTATTAATGCAGTGCCAATGACACAGGTAGTATCCTGGTACTTGTGGTAATTTCCTGTCTCCCCAGAGATGCTACAATCAAGTGGCATATCATTGCAGTTTTGCTCTAAAAAAAAAGATATTAAGAGTTTCTGAATTGAATGTGAAACTGACATCTAGTTCTTCTTCCAGTGCATCTGTTCCATTTCTTTAACAAGGATTCCACCTTCTATTTCCTTACCTGATTTAAACAGGACTGTAGAAGACCTAATGACTATACATGCAAGGAGAAGAGTCTGAAGACAATCAATACTAGAATATTCTATTTAAAAAGACAGCATCCATGTCAAAGTTCTGTAAGCAGGTTAGGGGACTGTTATAAAGATGAAAGAAAAGTGCAGACTATGGAGTCACATTGTATATGAGAAAGGGGGGAAGGAAAGAGAAAGAAACAGTCAATGAGGTGAGTGTAAGATGTATATCAATTGTTTACACTGTAGTTCTCAGTTCTCTTATGCCTTTTGTATAAATCTCCCACTTTCCTAAGAGTGATTCCAAGATTTAAAGAAATGTATTTCCTTTTATGTAACTGCCTTTATTATATTCTAAACCATGCTGTACACATAATTTATACATGCATATCAGTGGGTATGTTTGTGTGTACAGAATTATGAATACTTGAGAAACGACTAATGGAATCTACACCAATTCCCATGTAAATTGGCTCAGTGGTCCACGCTCGTAAATGAGAGCCAAAATCTCATCCCCCAAACAGCTCTGATTCAGAGGGAAGCTCCATCATTCATATTCCAAGAACATTCTACTAAAATGGAACATGTTTTTTGCTCATCCTTCTAAGAGACAGAAACACACCATTGTACACTTGGCATATTTTGCTATCTGACTACCAAACCAATTGGGGTCTCAATCAAAAGGCACATTTCACTCTCATCATACAAATAAGGCTCAAGAATCAGTACTTCGGCAGACTAATTGGTTAATTCCTAATTTGAAT
Organism: Marmota flaviventris; assembly: GCF_047511675.1. Classification (NCBI taxonomy): domain Eukaryota; kingdom Metazoa; phylum Chordata; class Mammalia; order Rodentia; family Sciuridae; genus Marmota; species Marmota flaviventris. The sequence goes on along the minus strand of NC_092499.1, from coordinate 84,536,672 downwards.
AGCAAAGGTAAGTTCTTAATCTTTCTGGCCAATGAAAGTTTGGGCTTTCATGTAAACGGCACTGACTGACTGAATTAGTTAGGAACAATCAATTCCAATTTTATGTACGATTCCTTTATCATATTATTCTAAATTGCATACCAAGTCCCGTAGTGGATTTTAAAATACAGCTGTACTTTAGGCCTTGCTATAAGTACATTTGAATTCAATATTTGCAAAATGAGTTGGATTTTGAACATTTTATGGAAATTAGCTTCCAAAATGCATTATTTCTTTTATCAGATATTTCTGAAATGAATAGCAACCTGCTTATTTATCTTTGTTTAAATACAGATTTTTAATACATTGAATCTGTTGAAGCAAGAATCTTTTAACTTTCCATGTTTAGCTCTTTGGTGATTGGCTCTTTTCAGACTAAGAAGCATAATAACAATCATGTTGCACCAGCACTGTGATATTCTTTTTTTTTGCTATGGAGAAGAGAGCCAGTCACAGTGCTTCTGGCCACCATTCCAAGAAGCTACCTGGCTCCTCTAGTGGATAGGCATGAATTTCTCATTCCCTGAGTTCTGCTTCGGTGTCCTTTGTACAGCTCCACTGTCTGCTGCAAGAAGGAAGAGTACCTAGGTGTATGGAAAACAAAGAAGTGGCTGCTTACTTCATGTCATTAGAAAGCCTATTGGCTTTTAAATCAGTTCATAAGGGGAAAAGCAGAGGCTGTTTTAATAAACTCAGTGCCTAATGAGCATAACTAAATCTTTTTTGCAGCCTTGGGATTTCTCCATAATTTAATCCTTTGTGAAACAAAATGTACCATGATGGCTCATAACAGACCATCCTCTGACAACTCTAGTTTTGGGGAAACATTACATATGTCTTCATAAAAATAATTCTGAGCATATCTCTTCAACCTGGGTGCTAGTACTTAAGGGCAAGGTTTATCCGTGAACATTTTATGAATATGAAATGTTAATTGATCCATATTAATTTAACTAATGTAAAAGATGGTGCTCAAAGATCTCAGTATCCTATTTTCCCCCACATAACCTGAAACAGTATTAGAAGGAAATTCAGCTGAATATTCTTTAATAGATTTAAAACTTAAAATAAAAAAACAATAAGAATGTGACAAAGAACAAGTCCTCTCATTTGGGAAGGAAGGCATGAACACAGAGCCTGACAGAATCTGGTTGTTGTTCTATAAGGACTAATTTTAGAGAAAAGAAAAAAAAAGTCGGCCTGGTAAAAATGTATTTCCTTTTTCCAGCTTGATTGCTGACATTCCACAATCTCATAATATTCTCTGAATAAATTATACTCATTTTGTTTAAAAAAGAAATTTAACATACATTTAAATAGTGCAGTTTTGTGCGGGAGAGGAACTGTGCTGAGCTGTGCGTTATACTAATGGCACTGGGTGCAGAATGAGTCATCATGGTTTTTATTTATTCATTCATCCTTGGATCCTTTTAAAAGTCTCCAAGGCCCTAATGACCATCATCATTATCATCAGTAAAAACTGCTTTCTGGTGAAAAGGCACTAGGCATTAAATTTAGAGGCAGCATTAAATTATCAGTAAAGAGGGCTTGAAATAGTACTACACGCATATTCCTGGACACAATAGACTCAAAGTTCATGTAGCAGCAGTCAGACAGTCTTCTTTATAAAGTTTGTGATTAAGATGTTCTCTTCTCTTTACAAGGCAATATCATTTAGCCCAGGAGAAAATAAAATACAGGCCAGGTCCTGTGCTCAGTGTTAAACACTGGAAGTCATACACACCAGGTATAAGAAGATTCTTAATTAGAAATAAAATGTTTTAAAAATTATCAGTATGAGAATTTAATTTCAAACACTCCCCTATCTATAGTTCTTTTCACATAATTTATAAACACTGTCCACTGTAGGGGTGAAAAAATATCAGTAAAAAGAGTTTTGAACTAACTTTGAGTCCTTTCTGTCTTATAAATGTTTTAAATATTCCAGGGTCATCCGACAAGCATATAAAGAAGCTTTACTTTTTCATGTAATCTCTAGAAACAGAATTAGAATTAAACTGAAAAGGTCAAATTTCATTCACTTGAGGACAAACTTAAGAGTCACATCTGAAAATATGGAGAAGTTAATCCCTTGTGATAAATCATGAGTGTTTTTACACCTGTAAACCCCAACTCCTTCCCTTACCCATATTTCCATCGCATTTGTGGCTGCAGTACAGTTCAGAAAGAGAACAGAGAGGGCTCCTTTGTGGAAACATTGTAGGTTCTGTAGTGCAAAGTGTTCTGAATTTGAAGCAAGGCTGAGTTAGAGATAATTTTCTATAAATAGTCAATTCCCATTAATTAGCTAAACTTAGGGATTGAAGTGTATGATCAGTATTTGAAATGTCTCCTTTTCTTAAAAAAAAAGTATGTAAAAATCTTGTCATTGAACAAAAAGAGTACCAGATAAGGTAAAAGAGTATCATATAAGAGTACCATATAAGTAACTTTTAGTGCAGGCTCTTGTCAACAGATTTTCCATGTCTATGAAATGTGGTCCTTTTTTTTAGTTTGATCAACTTTTTTTTTTAATGGAGAGTGACAAACATCTTTGTGAAAACAACTGCAATCTCTTCAAAGTCTCAATGTCCTCTGTAAAAGCATGTTTGTTCACTGCTATGTACTATACCAATGCAAGGTGTTGCTATTGTTCTTGCTGTTCTTCTTCTGAGACTTCCAGTGGTTTTTAAAAGGGTATAAATGTGGTTTCACTCTATATCACATTCTTTAAAATAAACAGGCTCCTGTTTACCCCAAAATTTTAAAGCACCATTTAGAGATACATCTATTTTTATTGTTGATCATTACAGGTTCCCCTAATTTAGGCATACACACCAAGTTGAGGTTGTCCAAGAAATTCACTTCCATTGATGCTCTTAACTCTTTGGGCTTTGGGGGGACTTTTGAAAAGTGGATAGTATTTTCTTCCTTAATCAGAACCTTTCCTTCTAAAACTTTTTGCAACATAATGTCTTACATCCATTAAGCTCCTCTTCCTTAATACTTGAAAGTGACAGAGTTTTCTACTTCCAGCATGTCCTACCTCTGTTACCAGTGAAAATGAACTAGTGCCCTAGTGCCTCATCTCAGTAGCAGGTTTACAAATAGGGGTCCCCTTCAGGAAAAGAGTTCTACACTTTGACATTTTCAATATTCTTTTTGTTGTAATCCTTAACATTACAATTACTTACTTCTTAAAAGAATTTTGAATGAAATGGATGTAGAGTTTTGCATTCTTCCTTGTTACAGTAATAGTATGATTGTCATCTTTTAACACCCTATAAAATGTTAATGAAGACCAATGCAGACTCTTGTACTTATGAAGTTAAGGTTTTTGAGCTAGAAAATCATTCTTGACTCTTGGTTTTGTACAGAAGGAAAAATATATTTTTTCCATCCTTCTGTGTTCTTTACTGGGACCCCTGTAACAACAACAAAAAAAATTAGCAAGAAAAAAGAACACACATTTATATAATATGAATTTATGTGATGTGGGATCCTTCATAAGGAAATAGATGTTTAAATGAGCTTCTCTTTGCTATGTTTGATGGAAAGTGGAAAGTCATGGGAAAATATGATAGGACACAGAGTGTGAAGTAAGTGTAATAGAGTGAGGGGAACTGAGCAAGGTCTGTTCTTTTAGATTTGTCTCAGTGTCCCTCTATTGTCAGCGATAGGCTCATTCCTTTCCTCTAGCTATAGGGAGGGCACCTCTCATATGAGAGTCTTATGACTTGCTTTAGGAGAAAAGCCCGAGAAGGTCAGAGTCTGCCTTCTTATTTCTCAAATCAGCTTAATATACTCAGTATGCCAAGGTGCCATATTTTAGGGTAATGCATCCTGAACCCCTCAGTTTTAGAAGTGAAATAAAGGGCAAGTGGGTATTGGCCAATGGTAGAGCACTTGCCCAGCATGTATAAGGCCCTGGATTTGATCCCTAGCATAGAAACAAGAAAAAAAGGAAAGAAAGAAAGTAGGTAGGTAGAAAGGAAGGGAGGGATGGAGATAAATGAATAAATTTTGGTATATAGCTTAACTAATCTAGTATATACAATTTCTCTTAATGTTGTTTTAGATAGTAATTGATTGTTTTTATTACTATAAGAAACCTGCCTCAAAATTATTTGAAATGAGGCAAATCTCAAAGATGGTAAAACTTTGTAGACATATTGATTTTTATTGATTGTCTGGGAGCTTCTAGACAATTCAAAGCTTTCTAAATCTTGTGTACTCTACAGAGTTCTAAATTGAAGTTGGCAATCCTGAAATTTAGGTTGGTCACTATTATATACTAAGATTAGCAAGCTAAGTAGACTTAGGTCGTCTAATTACTGATCATGATGACTTAAGAGAACATTTTTAAGTTAATTAAAGGTCTAATCAGTGTTTACAGTTGAAATAACTTCTAAGCTCAGCATTTGTTCTACTGCACCATACAAGAAGCAAAATATTCTAATCCTCAAACAGATTAAATTGAGTGCTAGAAAATTCAATTTCATACAGCATCTGCAAGTATATTTATACAAAACTAAAATTCATTATGTAGAATAATTTGGGTTTCAATACCTATATTTATGAAATTTGAAGCTATAAAAAGCAGAGAAATTTTATTGTTATTGATATACTTGAAAACTTTACCACCAATCCTATTTTTGGCATAATTTATAAGATTTTTATCAATATTTTTTTCAAAATTAATTTAGTTCTATATGAGTAAATCAAAGGATGTTTGGCCAGAGTATAACATATAATAAGACAAGTTACAAAATTGAGAATTTACTCTGATATGTAGAGTAATAAGATTAAAATAACTGCCAGCTTGCAAACTAAATCTTAGAATAAAGAGAGGATATGTAATAAAGATATTCGAGTGAGGGTTGTTGTGGTTATTGTATTTGATGATCCTAACAGTCCTAATTATTAATCTGGAAGAAGACCCATAGAGCATTTCTTGGGTTTTTGTTGTTGTTGTTTTGTTTTTTGTTTTGGTTTGGTTTGGTTTTGGTTTTAGTTTTGATTTTTTCATACCAGGGATTGAAGACAGGGGCACTTAATCACTGAGCCATATCCTTAGCCCTTTTTTATATTTTATGTTTTGACAGGGTCTCACGGAGTTACTTAGGACCTCACTAAATTGCTGAGGCTGGTTTTGAACTTGCACTTCTCCTGCTTCAGCCTCCTACGCCGATGGGATTACAGGCATATATGCCACTGCCTAGAGCATTTCTTTATTATCCAATCTTTAACCTATGGTTAGGATGAGACTTACTTTGAAGAAAATGTTAAGTTTGTAAACTTACTAAGAAGGTAAGCCTGGGGGAGAGGTAGACTTGTTATTCCATTGCAAAATAGAGTGGTGGTCCCTTTTCTGAAAGATTCATTGTTAAGGTCATTTAACTAGCAAACACTTATGGTGACATTAACACAGAATCGATTTTGCAAAAATTCAATTTATGTTCAATTTCCTAAAGTGACAAGCCCATAAGACCAAATCCTGTAATGGTGGTGGTTATAGAGTGAACATTTTATAATAACAAGACATCTTTCAAAGGTTGACATATTTGGTTGGCATTAGCTGTTAAACTGACAGTACACCTGATCACAGTAGCCAAGGCCAAAGGCATAGGTTGAAAATATAGCATGTTATCCTTTTAAAATTTGACTTTTCTCTCTACCCACAAAAATGCTATATTACAATTAAAAATAGAATACTGGCAATAATCTAACTTTTTATCAAACTTTTAATTTAGGATAAATACATTTTTTTTAAATCTCAAGCCATTGCTAACTGCACAAAGGTGCAAAGTTTACTGCTGATACAGGCTTTTGTTGTTGTTGTTGTTGTTGTTGTTGTTTGGTTGCTTGGTTTTTTTTGGTGGGTATGTGTGTTGTTTTGTTTAAGAAAGCAATGATTTTGCCAAATTTCATAGTTCAGGCATTAGAACCCTGCTGCTGTTCTAAAAAATAAAAATAAATAATAACTAGTTAAATTAGTGTTTGGGGAAATGGATTAGATTGTAATGTATGCAAGCAATTAAGTAACACTGACTTGATTCACTGTGATGTCTAAAATGGCATTTTAAAAAATGAAAGTAGCTAAATTTGGCCCTGATAAAATATATAGCAGCAATGGGTTAGGAATTTTGCAGTTTTGCCCAAAGAGTCCAATCAAACAACCCATATATTAGGTGGCTGTTAACATGCTGCCAGCTGAATTTTTTACATCAGTTTCCAAGGTTGCACAGTAATTACATCTACTGTGAGTCATTTTTGCAGCATATTTTATAAAACTTTTACAGGTTTGCTGGGAAGGGATTATTCAAAGTCACCTTTTATAGATTCTGCCATGAATATTAGACAATTCTTTGAAAATGTTAGTGTTTACCACTTACATTGCTTCTGGTTTAAGCATAGTTGGCATTTGAGTGTTTAGTATAGTATATGAGTAGAACTTCCTTTTCTTCATAGACCTTCTGTTCCCTAGCATTTCTAGTTTATGTTCCCACTGAGCTGCTGCCAGAACAAAATAAATCCAGTTGCCTTTTGCTGTTCAAGGCCAACCTAGCAACCATGGAAAGAATTAGTTGTTCTGAACATTTGTCCTAGCATGTCATTTGAAGGTACTGATGTACAATATTATAACCAAATACAGTCCACAAGGGTTTTGCTTGTTTAAATGGCTGATTAATTTAGATGTAATATTTTTGGTGCTTGCCTGTTTATTCTTATTACCAATTATATCCAGTCAGTGACCAGAGATGTATTTGAGGCTGTGATTGGATAAACCGCTTAGCGTAACTTTTAGATCCACTGCTTATTAAATCAAATATACTTTAGTTTATTCTGTTTTCACAGCTGAATGAAAAGTCCTGATTGTTTCTTCAAAGTAATATTTAAACATGTCTTATGGTCTTATTTCAGTGATGTTATCATACTCATTTTTTACACTATAAGGCCAGGTAAGAACAATGATAAGAGATGCATTCTGTGGAGAAGATGTTGCATTTTGGGGAATGATGCATGATATTACTGGGGGGACATACTGAAATTCGTGATAAAGGAAGATAAATGCAGTTAAACTTGGCTCGATGGAAAATTAACAGCTACGAGGGAGAGGAACAAATCCTTCTGGTCTCCTGGGAACAATAGCAGTCCAGAACACTCTTGAGAAAAACCCAAATGAGATGTGACAACTAATTCCAAAGGTATGGTGGTGAAAAGACTGTGGTTGGTGGAGGACAGCCAACAACTTTCATCCTGCTTTGCACAAAGGATACAAAAAAAAAAAAAGAAATTTTGTTTTCTTCATTTACTTCACTTTATCACCATGATTTTAAGCTGTGCTGATACCATCCCTTTGCCACTTTAAAATTTGCAAGAATTAGCCCTGGCTGCTGTGGCCCTTTATTTATAGGGTTTTTTTGGGGGGGAGGGGGAGTATTATTATTATTGTTCTCCTTAAAGAGCACATTTTTGAAAACATATTTCAGACCTTAAAACTCATAGATAGAAATTTGTACATTTTTGGAAAACATTTGAAACTGTTCATTTATTCATTCATTTACTCATTCAACACTTACCTTTTACATATGTGATCTTTAGTGGGGGTCCTTTGAGATTTAGGATTTAGTGGGAAAAAAGACAAAGATCTTGTCCTCATGATGTTTATATTCTGATGGAAGAGAGAGATAATTAAAAATAAATTATTATAAATACTGTGGATAGAAATAGAGAAGGGTAAGGGAGAAAGAGATAGAGTAGTGACTTAGATAAAATGCTCAAGAAAGACTGTTTTGTTTTGTTTTGTTTTTTTTCACGCCTGTAATCTCAGTGGCTTGGGAGGCTGAAGCAGGAGGATTTCAAGTTCAAAGCAACTGCAAAGCACTCAGCAACTCAGTAAAACCCAGTCTCTAAATAAAAAACAAAAAAATAGGGCTGGGGATGTGGCTTAGTGGTTGAATGTCTCCGAGTTCAATCCACAGTACCCACTCCAACAACCCCCCCTGCCAAATCCTTTTTTTTTTTTTTTTTTTGAGGATATAACATTTGACCAGAGACCTAAATGAAATGAGGGATTGGGTTTGCAAAAAATCAGAAAGAATCCTGGAGACAGGAACAAGATTAACACACAAAGAAACAGCAAGTGTTTCCAGAGTGGAGCAATAAACAAAAATCAGAAGGATGAAACTACAAACAGTGGCCCAAAATTGAAGGACTTTAGGTCACAGTTAAACAGTTGGTCCTTGTTCTGAATGTCCTGGGAAGTCAATAAAGGTTTCAGGCAAAAGAAGTAACATTTTCTGACTTTTCTAAAAGATATCTAGGTGAAGACTGTGGTGTTCGGATAAGGGTTGAGAATAAAGAAGAATGGTATCAGAAAAATGGTATTAGAAAACTATGTAACAGTTTATGCTAAAGTTATAAGGGTCTTGGGCTACACTGATTGCAGTTGATATGGAAAGAAATGGTCAAGATTCTGAATATATTTTTAAGATTTGGTAGGATGTGTTGGTTAATTCACATAAGGAGTAAGGGGAAGAGAGCCAAGGATAACTCCTGGCTTTCTGGCCTAAGTGGATTGGTGCCACTTATCAAAATGGGGTAGCCAGAGAAGGAGAAGTTTGGCAGAAAAAAGAATTAACCAGCTCAGGCTATCATAATACCAAACACTGGATGGCTTAAATAACAGAAATTTATTTTTCCAGTTCTAGAGGCTGGAAAAAGCAAGATCAAGGTCCTGACCAATTAGGTTCCTGATGAGAGCTCTCTTCCTGACTTATAGATTGCCACTTTCCTTCTGTGTCCTCACAAGACACAGAGACAGAGAACAAATGGAGGGGTACAGCACTCAACATTTCTTTTAAAAAAAAAACACTGATCACATCAGACCAGGGACCCACTCTCGTAACTCTAATAACCTCCAAGAAGTCTTCTCTCCAAATACCACTGCATTGGAGATTGGGGTTTCAACTTATAAATCTGGATAAAAGGGAGATAAAAACATTCAGTCATAATGTGGAGGTATGGTTTTGGCTACTTTTCTTCACTACAGATGCTGACATGTCTATCAATCACTCAAGTAAAGATAAGTAGGCAGTTAAACACAGAAGTGTGGAGTTCAGGGAGAGTTTGAGTCTGGACACATAAACTTGGAAGGCATCAGCATAAAGATTTAAAACCATCAAAGGGATACAAACACCTAAGAAGTTGAAGGAAAAGGTAAAATGTTAAATGTGGGGACTCCTTTTAAACATGAAAGAGCAAATCCAGCAAAGCAGATTAAAAAAGAAACCTCCTGAGGTAGCAAGAACACTATTAGAGCACTGTGTCTGAGAAATCAAAGACAGAAGAATGTGTTTCAAAAAAGACCTGTGTCAGTGCTGTTGATTGGCTAAAAAACTTGAGAGCTAAGAACTGACTTTAGCTAGAAGGAGAATGCTGGGGATTCTGACAAGATGATTCCTCTGGAGCAATGGAGAAGACAACCTTAATTTAGGAGAGTGTTGGGAAAAGTAGTGAAGAATCTAGATGTAGAAGCATTTTGAAGGTTTTACTGCAGGGTAGAGCAAAGAAATGGGAAAACATTTTGGATATGGGTTCTAATGCAAGATATGATAGCCTTTATTTATGCTGATGAAAATTATCTAATATAAAAATAGCAACTAAAGATACAAGAAAAGTAGGATGATTATAGAAGTGAAGTTCCATAATGATCTCTAGGGAATGGGAACCACCATGAAAGTAGAGGGGTTGGCCTTGCATAGGAACAGAGGTTCCCAGGATAAAGGAAGAATAGGTAGAGTACTTGGGGGTAGATTTGGTAGCAGGAAGATGAAATAATTCTCTTCTGATTTCTCAATCTTGTATTGAAATTAGAAGCAAGGTCATTGGCTGAGAATAAAAGTAGAAGTATTGGAATGTGGAGAAAAAAGGAAAAAGTATGAGTGTGAAACTGCTAGCTTAGAAAACAGAAGAACAAATTGACAACATAAATGTAGTAGGATTGCTGAAGGCCCAAGTAAAACCAGTGAATACAAATTTTAAGATGAAACCAATGAGTGTTTCTCTACTTAAGAAGATGTCAATCTGTGTTTTTTCCTTACCCACTTAGCTGTTTACCACAGGCAAAGAGTGCGAGGAGAGTTGGAGGACTAGGGTTTTGCTAGATAAGAAATAGGTAGAGAGAAAGGTTTTGGGTCATTTTTTAAAAAAATTATTTCCAGTTGTCTTTTGCTAAAACTAATTTCCCTAACTAAAACCCATTGTGTATGCTGCTATGTAGGCGTTCAATTTTTTTCTTAGTCATGCCATAACTAAAAAATTCAAAAGCTGAAAAATAGCTTTTCCAACATAAGTACTATAATTTGTTCTATCTCTCACTTACTTAATTCAAGTTGAGGACTCTTTTTTTTTAATCTTTTTACCAGCTTTTCTTACATAATACATAACAGCATAAGTTGTAGAGGAATAATTATGGATGCTATTAACATTGGGACTTTTGAGTTTCAAAACAACTGATTACAAAAATATTCAGAAAAATATGCTATTCATACCAATAAGTTTATTTAAAATGTATAAGATTATGTTTAGTGAATGCATATAACTTCCTAATCTATGAAAACCATAAGTGAATTTAGTTTATTGAGAGTCATGATGAAGGTAGCAATTTAAATATTTATAAAGCAAATCCAGGGTAAAAATACTTATACAATCCAGTTGAGATACAAAAATACAGATATCTTAGTCCATTTGAAATGTAGCCTTCTGGTCTCACAATTTTCTCTCTTTTCTTCCTTTTTTACTCCCTTTAGAGAGAGGACATCATGCAAACTGGTAACATACAATAAAGAATTGGACACTATAGAAACACAGAAGACAAGAAGGCATCACAACTGGGGCCTACGCAATGACAGATATTCTCTTTCCTTCTCCTGCCTGGTTGGAACCAGGTAATATTTTGGTATTAATTAGTGTTATGATTTGGTTGTGAGGTGTCCCCAAAACCTTATGTGTAAGACAATGCAAGAAGGCTTAGCAGTGAAATGATTGGGTTATGAGAGCTTTACTCAGTGAATTAATCCCCTGATAAGGATTAACTGAATGGTAACTGAGGGTGGAGAGGATGTGACTGGAAGAGGTGGATCATTGGGGGCATGTCTTTGGGGTATACTTTTGTATCTGGTAAGTGGAGTGTCTCTTTCTCTCTCCCTCCATTCCCATCCCTTTCTCTCCCATTGCCTTCCTGGCACAATGTTTTGAGCCCCATCTATCTACCACACTTGTCCACCATGATGTCCAGCCTCCCCTCAGGCTCTGAGGGATGGAGCCAGCTGTCTATAGACTGAGACCTCTGGGCTTCCAAATAAACTTTTCCTCCTCTAAAATTGTTCTTGTCAGATCTTTTTGTCACAGCAGCAAAAAAGCTAACTAAAATACTTAGGAATCCTACCCCTGAAAATGTAAGTTTTTTTTTTTTAAGAGGAAAATCAAGGAGATTATGAATCCAGATCTGAAAAGATATTTTTGCTTTTGCTTTTGTTATTGTTGCTGCTGCTGTCACTTTTGCTGAGCAGATTTTGGGTCCTGCTCAGTGGATACCTTTAAGTTTGATTGCTTTAGCTCCATATCCAGACCTAAAATTCTAGGTTCTTGGTTTAAAAATAAGAATGAACAGGAAAAATTTCAATCCTTTCTTCAATGTTTACAAGAACAGGAAGGTCAACTGAAATTCAAAATAATGAAGAGGATCAAGTTGTTTCACATACACATGTACACAAAAATGTACATCCCCACATCAAATTCAAAACTTCACATCATAAACAATGTACAGGCTTGTTCAAAATTAAAGTGTAGGCATGTCTCATTCTGGATGTCTCCCATTATTAATTTGCTTAGGAATAAGTCCAAGAAGAAACCTAGGCATAGCAGATAGGTAGGAAAGAATATGCAGACAATGATGGAGAAAAGTACTAGAATATGGTCTCTAAGTCCTTCTGTTTTAAGTCTCATGTAAACTGTTCTGCATAGTTGTCAGTGTTCTTCTGGGAGGATAGAAGTGTCTCAACAATCTAATGAAGTCTATGGCACACACACACACGCACACACACACACACACACACACACATACAAGTACACAAACCCCAAGATTTTATCATACACATAATATTTTTAAAACAATTTCAGTCATTCATGAACCCAGGATCCCTGCATTTTGTGGTCTTAAATATTCAAGCAGCCAGGCTGGGGTTGTGGCTCAGTGGTAGAGCACTTACCTAGTACATGTGAAGCACTGGGTTTGATCCTCAGCACCACATAAAAATAAAGGCATTGTGTTCATCTACAACTGAAAAGAAAAATTAAAAATTTAAAAAAAATGCAAGCAGCCTGTACATTGTTTATGATGTGAAGTTTTGAATTTGATGTGGAGATGTACATTTTTGTGTACGTGTGTATGTGAAAAAACTTGATCCTCTTCTTTAATTTGAAAGATTTATACACTAAAACAAAAAAAATCATAACAACTACTAACTAAAAAGATTATAATATTCATAAGAATATCACCAGAAACATTCGGATATTTTTAGGACAACGATCTGTATTCACCCTTCCCAGCCTGGGTTCCAGCACAGGCTATAGAAATTGTTTTTCTGAAACAGATTGTGTAATGATTCTGAATGATCAAAATCCAATTTACAGACCCCAAATTATCGTGGTATCTGTCAAGTACTTCAAAAATATAGTACTTCAAAAAAAATCTCAAAAATATAGTAAGAAGCCTTGTCTCCAGTGAAATACATGTGCACTGGTCCTATAAACTGGATATAATGTCAAAGCTGTGATGCTCAGAAAGTTCTAATTCAGCGATGGACATCTCCCACATAAATGCTTAGGTTGAAACCTACTTCCCTCCCACCCAAAAAGCACCTATAACTGGAATTCTCTGCTTGTGATCCTTTGAGGTTTACATCAGACTTGAAATAGCAATAGGATAGACGGGGCAAAGACAAATAAACCATATCTCCAAATCAAAACAAAGGGAAAACCAGAACCTTTCTCAAACAAACTTGAATTTTAATCCCTTGGTCTTTATGTGCACATTTAGATTCCCCTCAAATAAATGTGTCCCATCCTATCTCATATCCCCTCCTACCCATCCTCTTCACAATCTCTCCCATTCCCCACCACCATACACTCACTGAAGTGTTTGGAGCAAATTTTATTTAAAGTGAAAATAGTTGCAGGTTTAATAGTAGTGTTTAAAAAATATCTTCATGTAACTTAAAAAAAATAGTAGTGTTTTAACCTTAAATTACAAAAGAAGGTATTATTAAACTCTTTTTTTTTTATATCATATGATTCCAAATAAGAGGATTTAAATGTTAATGTTCCAGAAGTTTTAAAAAGGAAACATTTAGTTGATGCCTTCAAATGTGTATTGCCTTTTAAGAAGAAAACAAAGCTTCCCAAATCGTATTCAGTTTGGTCATTCACATGTTTTTCTTCCTTTTATAAAATATATACGAAAAACAAATGTAAAATTTCTTCTTCACAATTTTTGTAGTTTTTAATTGTGAAAAAAAGAAAATATATCTGTATGTATATACATGCACACACATAATTTCTGCCTCTGTATGTGTACCTTACATTTAATATGAAAGTCTAGGCTGTGTTTTTATAAAAAGAATCCAAGAGTTGTTAAACATTCTGGATTCCCTTAATTTTACAAATTTCAAAAGTGTAGAGGATAAAGCTGTTTCAGTGTTATCTGTGGAAGGACCTTGGTCAGACATGTAGTTAGTTCCATATCCTTAAAAAAAAGAAAAGAAAAGAAAAAAGAAAGAAAGAAAAAGGTAATTCTCTAATAACTTTCAAGGAAAAAGTATTTAAGATATTTCAAACTGTGCCTATAAAATATAACCATTTAAATAATAGTACAGGCTTAATTTATTTTCAGTGTAACAAATATAATGTGATTCAAAGTATTAATAGTAATGTCTCATAAAATAGTGTCTTTCTCGTGAAAGAATGCATGATTCTAATAAGGCTGAAATTCATCTGTGGTTACCTTTTTTATGAATGTGACCCAGTCCCCCTCAAGCCGAGTGTCACTTTTACATGCACACTCAACATGATAAATGTCATCTTGGCATGTGTTTCACATAAGAACAGCCAAGCCTGTGGCTAGCACAATGCAGGGCCTGGAGGTACATAGGCTGCCTTTGCCCTTTACCTTTACCCTGGGGATTCATGGACCAAGATAGTGTGATGTGGTGGAAGGAGCAGAAGACAAAGAGCTGGAATTCTTAGGCACATTTCTGGCTCTTTCTAACCATGTGGTTTTGGCTGAAATCCTTACTCAGAGTTTCAGTGTGCTTCTCTATAAAATGGAGGGCAATTATGCCTGCCTGCCTCACAGAGTTGTTATGAGAATCAAATGAGATAATGTAAGTGAACATGCTTCAAAAACCTCACTACACACACAAGGTAAAAGAAAATCTGGGTTCAAACTTTTATAGTTCTCTGGCTCTTGTTTGAGTTATGAGGAGTTTCATAAATCCAGTCCTTTTTTATGGTTAGCTCTAATACTTCATAATGATGCAAAAAAGGTTGGGAAATGTGACTATAATCATGCAGGAGAAGATCTGGTACTTTTCCCTTTCCATCTCAATTAACCTCTGCTGAAGGTCATAGACAGGCCAAAGCTAAAGGTTCATTTTTTCCTTTCTGAACATGTCATGTCTTCAAATATAGAGGGAAGGAGCAGCCAGTGTAGAACATTCCATTTTCTGAAAGGCTCTCAAGGAAAAAGAACATTTTCCTCATGTGGCTCGCTTATTCATATTTTTCTAAAATGCATAGATTTTTTTCCCTGCTGTCTTCTTTGCCTCTTTATCTCAATCAAACTTGTGAGTGTCTGACTGTAACCATCAATGGACTGTGATATTTCTGCACAATATCTTACAACAGTGTAGGGCCAATGTGTCTCCAGGGCCTCATAGGTTTGATAATATTAAGGCTACTGTGAGTAAAAGGAACTTACTACTATAATAATCCCAATTCATAATAATTCAGACAATTTGTCTTATTAGTGTTCCTTTCAGTTGAAATCAGAAAGTGAGAGGGCACACTTTTAAAAAGATATACATTGCTTCATACTAGGTTAAAATTTATCATGGAGAGAAAATTTTCTATAATATGAACAACATATACCATTTGAGCACCTACCTTCTGCTGGATAGTATACTTAGAATGATGAAATAAGAGTGTTGGTAACATAATTTACCCTTTTACACACCAGATACTGTCTTTTTGTGCTTTATATGAATTTAATCCTCACAACAGCACTGAGTAGTAAGTATTCTTGTCCCCATCTGCTACAAGAGGGAATAAGACTCCACTAAGTTAAGAAACATGTAAGTTCACCAGTCAACAAATATCTAATGATTATACATCAGATATCAGCTGGGTCTTCCTGCCTCTGGAGATCTAGGTAGAATGCATTTAAACCACTCAATTATGCAGCTTTTGAAATCCCAGTGTCTTCCCAAATTTTTCTGCCTATTTCCTTGGCTTTCTCTCAGGGTCCAACTGATATCCCAAATGTGAAACTCACCCTTTCCAGGTTTCCATAACAAACTCTCTTGCATGTCATTTCCAGACTTTTGGAATGTTTCAAGCCCTACCTGGGAAGGTCTCACATCCTGCCACATTGTGTGAATTAAAATCTTTCTCTCTGCCCCTCTCCCTCCCTCTCAGCTTTCTACCCCTCCAACTCCAGCATCACCCAGATTTTTATGTCTTTCTTTTACAGAGCTCTCCTGTTCTCCATAATTTCTGGGCCCTACCATACAGACTACATCCATTATGATGCTCTACAGAACTGCAAATGTTGCATTTCACAAGCTCCATACTTTTAAAAAGGATGGTGTGATTACACAGTGTGGGAATTAATGTTTTCTTTTTATAGTATCTTCAGTTTTTCAGATCATTTTAATATACCGATGTCAATTATTCCAAGAAGAAGTCACAGTATGGAGGATGCCTAACTTATTAGCCACAATAATCTTCTTTCTTGAAGCATGTCAAGCAACTAATATTCTCAACTGTAGATGCTTGCTACTCAAAATGTGGTCCGTGGACCAATGGCATCAGCTTCACCTGGGAACTTGTTAAAAATAAGATTCTCAGAACATAGCCCAAAGCTACTGGATCAGAATTTTTAGTTTAGTTTCAATCCCCAGGTGATTTGAATGCACAGTAAATATAAAAGCAATACTATAGACCATAGTTTCACAAACAATGCTTGCACTTAAACTAAAAGAAAAACATAGATGGAGAAGCTAAATAGATAATATCATTAATTACCAGAGATGATGATTACTATGAAAGCAAAACCCGCTTCTGTGGGATAAAAATGAGTAACTTAACCTAGTTACCTATAATTTTTTACTTTTTCCTTTCCTATTATATTCAGATGTTTGCTTTTGTTCCCCTTTTGTGTTTATGGGATTCAGAGAACAGGAGGAAACAAGACAATTGAAAAAATAAACTTAGGGAAGATACAGCCATTGTCTCCATAACCTCAATGTTTTCAAAACCTTATAGAAAAATAATTTTGGAGCCAGAAATGTAAACCTGGAAAAAGCCTTTGTTTTTACTTCAGATTCTTAAGAGAAACTTTAATATCCAATATCATAATTTTAATGTAGTCATAATTCTCTCAAGAAACATCTGAATCTCTGTTATATTTTTATTAGTTTGGATGAATACAGTGATTCCCAGGTAAAAGCCCTCAACTGTGTTCTTTACCACAGGCTTGCTTAGTTAGGTGGTAGTAACAGCTCAATTTGACTGCTGTTTACTGTAAGTAGATTTCTGAGAGTCCTGCATAAAATTTACAGCACAAGCTCTGCTTTCCAGACATATATTTGTTTAAAACTCCCATGGTCCTTGGCCAAATAGTTTTCTTATATTTCTAAGTGTTTATTATGAATAACAGCTGTGGAGTTGTTCTGTACTTCAGTCTTGCCAGATACCATTTGGAATCTAAATGAGATTCTTCAATAGATTCATATAAATTTTCATTGTGTACCACCAGTTCAAATGGCAAAGGAACGTCCCTATTGCTCTTCTGAAGCCCCCCCCCCTTTGTTGTTGCTATTATTAAATTGTACCATATGATAAGAAATATGTTCTTGATTTTCTTTTCCAGCTGTAGCTCTGATCTGTCAGTCTCTCTCTCTCTCTGACACCTCAGAGTACTCTGATTATAAAAGGTGGACAGGAGACACAATTGAAGCTAACATTCACATTGTCTCTGTTTGCAAAAATATTTCCAATTTCCAATTTGGTTGTCACTTTTGTGAAGTGGTTGAGGACATAAAATTAAAAATCATAAGACTCCCAGTGGACTAGATCCTCACTTTCTTCAACAAAAGGTAGTCCAAGTATCTGTGAACAAAGAGAAACTTGGGCTGTGGAGCAGAACAAGCATCTGGGCCACATACGTAGTTAACATGGATAGATACACGTAATAAAAGCATTTCTGCACTCACCACTCAGTCCTGACACTGAGAAGACCCCAACTCCAGTGATAATTCTTTTAAACAACTCCAGGACAATGATAGCTTGTGAACAGTTGACCCTAGTTGTGGTCTACTGCAGAATAGTTCTTATGTACATTCCCCTGATGTTCAAGGTGTGCACTTGTTTTAAAACTCATCTGCTCAAATACTTCAGCCTAACTTTCCTATAAAACTGAGACCATTAGATAATATTGACCACTCCAAAATATTCAATGACTAGCTCTAATTCAAGCACCTTAAGTATAAATTAATAAACCTGAAATTATGTCTTAGGTTCTTAAATTCAACGAGCATGAGATCCATGTTTATTGAATTAGGATTTATGCAATATTTTCAAACTATAATTGCTCAGCTTTCATCTTCCTGGACCACTTCAGATTCTGCCATTTTTGCCTTTTTAAAAATTTAAAATAGTTCATTGGCAAATAAATACATATTTCTGAGGTATACTATGTAATGATTTGATATGTGTATTGGTTACCACAGCCAAATTAATTAACATGTCCATTATTACCCATTAACATGTCCATTACTGCTTGTGAGGGAGATGGGGGGTGAGAACACTTAAAATCTTCTCAAATCAAATTTTAAGTAGTCCTCATGAATATTAGAAACCCAGGACTTATTTGTCTTATAAGTTAAACTCTGTACCCTTTGAGTTTTCCCAATTTCCCCCACATCCATTTTTAATAATAACCTTTCTTTCTCATTTTTTGAAAATAGCCAGGTGTAAAGTGATATCTCATTGTGCTTACAATCTATATTTTCCAATGATTAAATATGTTAAGCTCCTTCTTATATACCTTTTAGCAATTTATATACATTCCTTTCAGAAGAGTCTATTCAGGTCCTTTTCCCATTTTTTAAATTGTGTTATTTGCTCTTTTTCTTGTTAAATTGTAGGAGTTCCTTGTATATTGGGGATATTAATCTATTATTGAATATATAATTTGAAAATGTTTTCTTCCATTCCATAGATTGTCTTTTCATTTTGTTGATGGTTTCCTTTACTGTGCAGAAGTTTTTTATAGTCCTACTTGTTTATTGTGTGTGTGTGTGTATGGCTTGTGCTTTTAGTGTCATGTCCCAAAAATCATTGTTGAGACATTGATAAAAATTGCCTGGTGTGGTATCACACATATGTAATCCCAGCAGCTAGGGAGGCTGAGGCGAGAGAATCAGGAGTTCAAAGCCAAATTTAACAAGACCCTGTCTCAAAATATAAAAAGATCTAGGGACATGGCTCAGTGGTTAAGTGCCCTGGGTTTAATTCCCAGTACGAGAGAGAGAGAGAGAGAGAGAGAGAGAGAGAGAGAGAGAGAGAGAGCGCTAAGATGCATTTATTTTATTAAATTAATAAAAGAAAGAAATAAAGAAAAAGAAAAGAATTAGAAAAATTGGGGCTGAAGTTGTGGCTCAGTGGTAGAGTGCTCACCTAGCAAGTGCAAGGCCCTGGGTTCGATCCTCAGCACCACATAAAGATTAAAAAATAAAATAAAGATACTGTGTCCATCTACAACTAAAAAAATAAATATTTTTTTAAAAATTAGAAAATTGAAGAGACAAACAAATGCAAATGCATCCCATATTAATCGGTTGGAAGAATTAATATTGTTAAAATGTCCATAATATTCATGGTAATGTAGAGTTAATGCAATCCTTATCAAAATTATAATTGCTATCTTTCACAGAAATAGAAAAAAAAGTCCAAAAATTTGATCAGAACCACAAAACACCCTAAATAAGCAAAGTCATCTTAAGAAACAAGAACAAAGCTAGAAGAACCTTACTCCCTCATTTCACACTCTCTCTCAAAGTTACGGTAAGCAAAACAGTGTGATACTAGCATGAAAACAAACACAAAGATCAATGGAACAAAATAGAGTCCAGAAATAAACCCACACATTTATAATTAACTGATTTTTAACAAGGCCACCAAGAATACACAATGGGGGAAAATATATCTCTACAAAAGTGTTGGAAAAACTAGATATCCATATGCAAAAGAATGCACTTGGCTCCGTCTCTTACACCATATACAAAAACTACCTCAATGTGGATTAGAGTCTTAAGTGCAAGATTGAAACCATAAAACTCATAGAAGAAAGCATAGGGAAAATTGGTCTTGCTAATAATATTTTGGATACAATACCATATTTTACTTTCAAACATTTGAGCTACTTGGTGTTTTATTCAGGAAAGTAGGATAAAATATCCAACTTTATATTTCTCCACATTTATTTTATGTGATCTCACTATCATTTATTAAGTCTTCCATTTCTCCCTCAGTGATCTGAGATGCCGCCTTAATCATATATTGAATTCCTCCTAGGTGTATTGAGTGTTTATCATATGCCAGAATGTTGTAACTCTCAAAACTTTAGTTTTTAGGTATGGCCTCCCTCTAGTGAATCTTCCTCTGGTGACCTTTGCTTGTTTGTTTTCCCAAATGAACTTTAGCATTAGCTTGTACAGTGTGAAGGAGGTTTAGGGATGACAAAAAAAATACAGTGGAATTTGGGGATAGGTAGATATGTTCTTACATTTACAAACATTTTTGTGTTCTAAGCTTCATTATCTAGATACATGGTATATCTTTACATTTGTTCCAAGTTTACTTTTATGTATAGCAAGAATGTTTCTTTATATGGGTCTCTCACATTTTTCGGAAAGTTTATTCCTAAAAATTTTACCTTTTTGTCACTTTTTTTAGAGAATTCTTTTCTTCTATTAAATCTGCTAACTGGATATTTGTATACATGAAGGCTTTCCTTTTGTGTACATATTCATTTAACATCAACCATCTTTCTAAATTATCTTACTGTAGGTAGTGATTTCTTTCAGCTGATTTTCTTGAATCCTACAGGTATATAAATTATATTATCTGCAAATAACTTTCTCCTTTCCAATTTTGTATCTTTAGTAATGTTCTTTTATATAATTGTGTTAACTGGTAGCCAGTGTGTGATACCAGTATATTCCCAACTTTGGGGAATATTTTCAGTGTTTCCCCCTTAAGTTAGATATTAACTTTGGGCTAAGATGCATTTATTTTATTAAGTTAATAAAATTTCTATTCCATTTGTATTTTATTTTAAATGAATAGGTGCTCGATTTGGCAAATGCATTTTCAGGGTCTTAATTTTTCTTCTTAGATTTATAATATGTTGGATTACATTAACCTATGTCCTAATACTGAAACATTCTTGCATTTCTACAATAAACCTCATATTTAATGAATAGTTAGATTGTTTACATATGTCTTTATGATTTTTTGCAGTAGTATTTATAATGAAATTGTTCTGTAGATTTTTTTATACAATCTTTGCCTTTATCCATCATGTCATAAAGGTTGAGCAAAACAATGACATTATAATTTTATAATTTTTAATTTTTCTATTTGTTATTAAATTTAAAACTTCTGTAGTTTGATTACACGGAGGTGTACCTAGTATTGAAGGCAGGGCAAACACTTCACTAACCATTTGGAGAAAAATGGTTAGTTGCAGCAACATTGTTGGGGTCTTAAGTGTTCCTCAAAGATAACCACTGAGGTTTTGTGAATTTCTCTCAGTACCACTATGAACTCATGGATTTTAAATATATTTGATGTATTTTAATCATTTCCATTGTATTCTTATTAATATTCAAATTGTTCCCATTGTGAACATTTGGCTGCAGAGTCTTTGAAGATGTCCCTGGGTTCTTGTGAGTCAAGCTTTCCAGATGCATCTTGCACAACTTCCTCCTTGGCCCAAACAACCAGATCTTTCACTTCCCAAACAACCAGATCTTTCACTTCCCCTCTCTCATCATTGAATCTGGTCCTACGAAGACAACTGGGCCTCACCAAGGCAGCTCAGCAGAGATTGGCCCTGCAGGACTGACAGCCAGAGGTTCTGTGTTCACTCACTCACCCCGGCTGGGTCAGTCCCTGTTGGAAGGAGATGTAGGTGAATTCTTCCCTATTCAGTACACATAGGGATGTTCAACCATGTGAATGAGACCACCAGGAAGTGTGCCTCGTGAATACCAACATTTACTGTGTTGCAGCAACATTGTGAGGGTAAGCAGAAGAGAAGCCCACAAAGAGAAAGGTAAAGAAAAGCCAAAGGATAGAAAGAAAGTCAGGGAAGCATACTGTTACTGAAGTCTATTTCTTGTTGTTGTTGTTGTTTTTTCCCAACATTGTGTCTTAGCACAATGACTGACTCATAGAAAACTCATTAAGTAAAAGAATAACCAATTGTGTCAAATTCCAAAAAAGGACCAGAAAAATCATAAAAAAGTATCCACTGACTTTGGCAAAATGTAGTGGTGGTAGTCATGGCCATAGCCAGGAGAGAAGCTGCTGGATACTGAGGAGGGCATAGTGATCCCAGCAGTGAGGAGAGCCCAGGCGATGGCCAGCTCTCACATTGCTTAATTGAAGAGACATTTAATGGTAGTAAAGAGGAGAGACCAGAACATTTTCTTAGTTTAGGTTTTTTGTTGTTGTTTTATGTGCTCATTTTGTTCTTTCTTAAGTTGGAAGAAACCTAAGGCTATTTATAAGCTGAAAAGAAATCAAGGAGGGAGAGGGGAAGCAGGGAGGATTGCTGAAGCAAGACTCCTCTAAGGAAGTAGAAACAGTCCAGTCCAGTCCAGGTGGAGAAGCCAACCTGGGATAGTCATAGAAAGTTCCTAAGAAGGATAAATTTGAAGTTGGAATGCCATAAGTGATATTAATAGTGTTTTATGTATATTAGTACTATTTGTTATTTTTTTTTTTTGCCTTTTTTTCCCTAATGTTTGCAAGAAACTTGTGTTTAGTTTTCTTATTTAGTTACTTATTGAGATAGGACAGATCAGAATTCAAAGAAACCCCTAGTCTGAAATTATAGATCAGAGAGAGGAATTAGAAGACCTGGGTTCTGGTCTCAGCAGGAACATATATGCCTCTGGGACCATAGACATAATTAACCCTTATGGAATTGTACACATTTATCATTTATTTAAAAGGTATAATCAAGATCTCATGTTAATTAGGCATGAGGTGAGAAGGGAGAGGAAAGAAGCAAGAATGATTCCAAGGTCTCTAATTTTGAAAAAATAAGTAGAGGATAGAAATTCTAAGGAGAAAATAATAATACCAGATTAGTAGGATCCATTGAAATAATGTATATATTCAATTTATATGTAAATTTAAAACATTCTACAAAAGACATGGTTAAGAAAATGATATTCCCAAAATCATTGTGTTTAAAAAATAAACTATAATTGGCTAAAATGGGGAGGTATAGTTCTGTCTTACAATATGTATGAGGTAAGTGAAAGAAAAAACCATTATTAACTTAAAAGAGATGGCAGGAATAGATATACAGGGTTTTTAACAATTTAAATTTTCCTATATTCTTATTTGTCCTGAGGTGCCATTGGTCTTGTTATTTAACTTACCCATTATTTCTTCTGAAACAATTGCATTACAGTAAGAGTAGATAAATATAACCCTGGAGTACAGTATTTCACTGAAATGTTGGTTGCTTTAAACAAAAAGAAGTATCAAATCAAGTCAGTTTCCCATTGCTGTTCTCTTGGGCACTGGTTCATCCTTCAGAGCTGTCAGAGGGTGTTGTCACTCCCAAGCTTCTGTGACACGCAGGACTAATTGTCTGCAGCCCAAGGCGTTGCATGTCCCACTTTTAAAGGCATCAAGACAGCATCTTCTGAATTATCTGATCACTCTAATTCTTCTATATTAATGGCACAATAATGGTGTTTTAAATTCCTTTGTTTTATATTAGTGATTCTCACTCACCTGCTGGGGTTTAATCAAGTACTCGCTCTACCCACAGATGATTCAAATTATTTCAGACCATCTGTCTTAGTGAGTTTGAGATGCATTTTTAAGCTATCCATATTTTAGATGACTGTCTTACAGAGCATAAAAGGCATCTTGATCTTTGGTCCAAATGTCTCAAAAATCCAGATACCTAAAGTCTTTCCAAATTCCCTCTGCTATTAGTGACCTGCCCACCTTAAAATTCCTAGAGAACTCGCCGGTATGATTCTTTTATCACAGCCTCTGCTGCTTAGTATGTTTTATAATTTTATATTGCTTACTCTGTCTTTCTAACTTGATTGAAGACCCCTGGAAGCAGAAATTGTCTCATACTGTTTTTTTACATTCCATGTACATAGGATATGCTCTGTGTGTGTGTGTTTGTGTGTGTGTGTGTATCCATCAAATATAGAGTGATAATATAATAAAGTTGGATAGCATTGTGGCTAAGAATAGGGCCCACTGGAGATAAGCTGCCTGGTTTAAAATCCTAGCTTCCTTACTTAGGAGCTGTGTGACTTTGGACATTGTTCTCCAATCTCATCTATTTAACAGGAATAATACTGTACCTATTCCTAGGATTGTTAAAGTAATGAATGGATTAATATATATCAAGCATTTAGATCATATAGAAAGTAATATATAGATGCTTTTTGATGTTTATATGATCTTTATGTAGCACTTTAGAGCTTAATTTATTCAATAAATGTGACACATATATATAGTATATATCAACCAGTATTTTTCTCCAGAAAGAAAAAATCAAGGAGTTTCATCTTAATTTTGGTTTCTCTAGAGTTTATTACACCTGCCCCAAAACATCTATGAACAGACTAATATTAATAATAGAATATTAGGACAACCTGATTAGCTGCTTGGTGACATGATGGATGACAAGGTAATGGTGGGCAATATTCACCAAATGAATACCATTTTGACAATAGAGCCTAAACAATTTTAAGTCTCTGTTTTGATTTGAATATGAGGTGTGGCCCCAAATCTCCCGTGTTAATGGAAGAGTATTCAGAGACAAATGGTTAGATTATGAGAGTTATAATCTATTAGTCCATCTTAGTTTGATGGACTGACTGGGTAGTAACTATAGGCAGATGGGATGTAGCTGAAGGAGGTGGGTTACTAGGCAAGTTCCCTGAAAGGATTCATCTTCCCTGACCCTTTCTCTTCCCTCTCTCTGCTTTCTGGATGCCATGAATAGAACAGCAGCACTCCTCTGCCACATCCTTCCACCAAAAATATGCTGCTCCACCCTGGGCTCAGAGCAAAGGAATCAGGTGTCTGTGGACTGAGACTTCTGAAACCATGTACCCCAAATAAACTTTTTCTCTTAAGTTGTTCTTATCAGGTATTTTGGTCACAACAATGAAAAGCTGACTATAACAGCCTCTATATACCATTAATATATAGGCCAAGTCAATGCCAAGACACCATTGTAACAAATATTATGAAATTTTTCAAGTTCACCATTAGTAGCACCAATAGTGGGACTTCCACAATATGGCATATCAACACGATTATTCTAGGAGAAGAAAAGAGAAAGAGAAAGGAAGGAACAGAAAATACATATGGCAAAGAATATTAAAAAGAGCTATAAGAGATCATGCTGAAATAATACACAAACCAAATATTAATTTTCTCCTCCCACTCCCCATAATTTGAATATGAGTACAAATAAAAGAATATACAAGAAGGGGTGTGAGAAAGAAAAAATGAGAAGAAATTATAAGTGAGGAAGTATTAAAATAAACATGAGTCACTCATGATATTTAAACAAACAAATAATGTTAAGAGTTAGATTTTTATGCCACATTTTTGGAAAAAAATAGTTTTAAATACTACAATTGGATCATTATTACATATTTTGATAAAATGCCCATGAATGTGTAAATACACACATTTGTACACATATGCATACACACAAAACTGTTTTTAAAAATTATATTTGTCTAATCTTTATGTATACATTGGTGGTAACCTTTCAATGTTTTGGGGTTTGGCTTTTTAAAATTTGGGCATGCTTTTATGAAAATAGACACAAATGCTATTGCAAAAAGAATTTAAATGTCTCATATAATTAGTTATTTGAATCATTCCTTGTTATTTAAAAATGAAGCTACTTAAGACATGCATTTTGTGTTTCAAAAAAGAGGTGGATAGAGAGAAGTGGATGAATATAAAAATAGGAATATCTTCAGTCATCCCTTTTATAATGCACAAATAAAATTGTACTTTGATTCCTAGTTAAGGTCACTACTTTCAAACTTGAAGCTATTGTTATGTCTATGTGTTCGGTGAAGCCAATAATTAATAATTGCTCAGTAAGTGTTCTGGCCTGGGTTTCAGCAAAGGGAGAAATGGCAAGAGAATTTGACAAGCTGAACTGATCTGCCACACTCAGACAGGAACAGAGAATACTTCTTTTCTGAGAAAGTGCATTCTGAGTCTTTAAGAGGAGGCTGCCAGCATAGAGAATACCACTAGGCCTAGCTCCCCAGAAACAGTTCATACTGTCTTATCAGCTGACCAACTCCCAGGCAGCATTTTCACTTTCTGACCCTTCTACTGGACAGTAATTGTTAATTGTTGGTCTTTCTGAATTTCAGGCAGTATATTTTACATATAGAGGAAATTTAGTTAAAGGATACTAAGAAAGCAAAAAACAAAACACACTGTGAGTGCCAAACATAAAAGATCACACCTCTATGCTATAAAATCTAAAATGAGTCACTGGAAATGCATGCATGCACACAGAAGACTGAAAGGAAATACTCCAAAATGTTAAAGGAATTTGTTTCTAAAGAGTAAAATCACAGATGAGTTTGGTTTCTTCTTTATATGTTCTATGTGTTGCAGAAAGAATGTATTGCAGAAAAAAAAAACAGAACAATTATTTTAATAAATCAGAGAAGAAAGGAGATGAAGAAATAATCAAAAAGTTAGCACTATTTCCCTATAGTTAGATAGCAACTTAAGTCTTGGCCTCAGAATCCTTACAATTCAAAGTTTGTATCCATTCATATATGCATACACACACACACACACACACACATATAATAGTTATAGGAAAATTTTTCTTTATTATTATTTTTTAAATGTAAATCATTTTAGTCAGTTTCTAACAGGGTCGATAAATCAGTTCCTAAAGCTCTTGGTTTATTATAAAGTATGGTCTACCTAGTCCAGATTAATAATTGTGAAAAATCCTATTTACAATCAATGGTTTCAAGTAAATCAACTTGGATTTTTGAGAGAAGGAAAAAGAGGGACTCTCTAATTCCTGGGGCAAGTTGAAAATTATCTAACAAAAAGAGCTCTGTATAAAATATGTCTGGAGATAACAGAAAGTAATGTTTTGTAGGAAATGACCCCCAAAATAAGATAAATTATTCAATCAAAATTAAAATTCAAGAATTCTAAGGAGACTTCTGTCCTAATCAGTCTTCTGCATTGATGCCTAGAGTCCAATTTTTACATACTTAAAAAATTACCAGCACTAAGAATCTGAAGGCAAAATATAGGCAAGTATATAGACATGATGCCCCCATCATGAGCCAGGACACTTTAGTCCCTAAGTGTCTTGAGGAGAGACGACCAGCTGAAAAGTGGACACATCTATCCAGCACTGCACGGCATCATCTGACCAGATATCCCTCCTTATTTAAGACAGATTTCAGGTACATATCTGGGCTCTAGTGTCTAAACCCACGCTAGCATTTCAACAAAACTGTCATATCTTTAAATGCTTTTAAAATGCAGAATGCAGAGTTTTCAAGAATTTCTTTTCTTTATTTTTTGCTTTGTTTTGTTGTTGTTATTTTTTCTTTGTACTGCATATATTGAAATAGCTGTTTAGCTTTACCCAGTAATAAATAACACTAGGGAAAAAAAGATACACTTAAGATGAATATTCTGTAAAACTTCAGAATTATTGTAAAGTCACATTTTTATCTACCATTTTTAGAGCCCATTTGATTTATCCCAACTTGGCATATTAGAACAGACATGGGGGATACAAACAGCCTGATAGTTAAAATTTTGTCTGCATATGAATCTCCTCTGGCTTCCTTCTCTGCCAGGAAAATTTTTCCTGTTGTCAGTCAACTGATCCTAATATCTTCTTGGAACAGAGCAAACATTTTAAAGTGCAAAGTAAAAGTCCTCCCCCAGCCCTAGGGAGAAAAATTTTTTTTTGAGCTGTTGATGTCTTTAAGAGAAATAACTTTAGTTGGTTCAGTCAGATGATAGAGGACACAGTTAATTCCCTAGAAAGGAAAATGTTTGAATAGCAGTAACACTGATTTCAAGTAAGGTATGTTTAGGTAACAGTATTTAAGAAGATAGTTTGAGTCATAAATTGTATAAGGGGTAAACCCTTCGTAAGCAACAACAGAAGTAGTTTGTTAGTTAACAATTTGTTATCTTTGCTCTAAAAAAGTCCCATATTATGTATGTATTTTGAAATACGTTTATCAACTTAGAAAAGGAACTTGGGCCTCTTGACCATGAATTGCTTTGCTTTTAATTAACTCATTATTTTTAATTATATGGTATGGTTTTATTTTAGAATCAGTTATTGTAAGCCTCAAGAAGAAAATAAAAACACAACTTTGTTCTAAATGCTATTTTTGGCGGGTAGCAGGGGTGTAACCAGGAATTGAACTCAGGAGCCACTGAGCCACATCTCCAGCCCTATTTTTTGTATTTTCTTTAGAGACAGTGTCTCACTGAGTTACTTGGCACTTCGCTTTTGATGAGGCTGACTTTGAACTCACAATCCTCCTGCCTCAGCCTCCCATGCTGCTGGGATTACAGGTGTGCACTACTTTGCCTGGCTGTCCTAACCACTATTAAAAGATCTTGTTCTAAGATAGTTAAAACAAGTCTTAATACAACCTTATACTGCTTGATCCAGAGTTTTGAAGCTCATTTTAACAACTATTTCAGTGCACATTTTTTAAAACTATTGGCTAAACACAAATTGTTAGCATGACAGAAAAAAATCACCAATGGGAACACTACAAACCAGAACCCAGTAGTGATGGTCACTGAAAGAGATATTTAAAACAAATAAGTTAGCAAGCCTATAAAGCTCTTCACTGATCCTTTATTTCAGAAAAATAAAATTTATGTTAGAGATGATTCATGAGCTAAATAGGAAATTGGTGGGGGCTGGCTGGAGGTGGAGAAAGAAACCCAGGAAAGATGAATATTAAGTAGAAAGAAACAATCCTTTTGAGATTTTAAAGTTTTCATCATCAATTTGGGTTTAAAAGAATAAAATATTTCAGATAAATTTAAAGGCATTGAAAGATCCTCAAAATGAGAACATAAAATGACCTTATTTCAGAACTAATCAAGGCAATGTCTTATTTGAAAGGTGTTTGGACAATAATAACTGTATTAGAGTTCTCCTGAGAAACAGAACCGATAGGATGTCTGTCTGTCTGTCTGTCTATCTATCTATCTACAGAGAGGGGAGGGGATTGGCTCAAATTATCACAGACAGTGGAAAGTCAAAAATCTACAGGCCAAGTCAGGTAAGAATTGATATTGCAGTCTTGGATCTGAACTCTGCAGTGTAAGCCAGCTGGTGGGAAATGGGTCATGCCTCTAGGTTGAAGTTTTGACACAGATTGCTTTTTCCTAAGAAATATACTTTGTTTTTCACAATGTTAAGGAGTGAACCCAGGGCATCCTGCATGCAAGACAAGTGCTGTATCATGCAGATTGCTTTTTCCTTAGGAATTCTCATTCTTTGCTATGAAAGCTGACTGATAGAATGAGGCCTAGCCACATTACAGAGGGTAAAATGCTTTATTCAGTCTACTGGTCATCAAGGTAATCTTATCTAATAACTTTCTTCATTTCAATGACTAGACTTGTTTGACCAAACAATAGGAAACCATGGTCTGCTCAAACTGATGCACAGAATTCACTATCACACATAAAATTAACCATCACAATAGTTTTAAAGGTTAACCTCAATTTTGTACATTTTGGTTTCTCATAGTATCTGGGAAGAACATATAAGTTTCTAAAAGTAATTGTATTAAGAAGAATGTGAAGTTTATGCCATGTTCTCCGTGTAAATGGTATGTTTCTTACACTTTCAAAACAAGTATACGCTACCACAGAATTTCTCCTGAAATATTTCAGAAGAATATAACCTGTACATTTCAAATACTGTATTTGGCTCTACCTCCAATGGTGGTATTTAGTAAAAATTCACTTTAGATCCTGAATCATATGACCAATACTTAAACATTAAAGAAATAGATGGTCCATTAGTATAATGACTTTGGTAATCAAGACATTGATCTTTTGTCCTTTGCTTTAATAGTAGCAAGATATATATATATAAAATACATATACATAATATGTAAATATACATAACATATAAATTTTATTTATGTACAATATATATAGGAAATTTCATTCAAGCCATTTTCATCAATTCTCAAAAGTGACTATTTACAAACTTTAATTGCTTTGTTTTTGTTTATGTTTATATTTGCAGAGTGGGTCATTTCTTTGGTTGGGTGATTGGTTGGTTTGTTTTTAGACTGAAATTAAATACATTCTTTATCAAGACTAGAAAAAAGAACCTATGAATATAAATGGGAATTTAGAAAATGATTTTGAAAAAAATGATCATAGATTTTAGTTGGTTTTATTGAAAGTACCATATCTTAATAAGCATAAACAATTTCACTAGCTTTGATAAAGTAATGTGTTTTTCCCTCTCCAATATTTGCCTTTTTGTTGAAGTTGGATGATAAATAACATATAAAGGAAAGCTATCAAGAGCAATCAAAGTATACACATTTAAGTAAGCCAGACTAACTAATTTGCAATTTAAGAAATGGAGATAAGTACTTATGGCACCAAAGTATCAGAGTAATGGGTCTATATTATTTAAATGATTAATAAAACCAATCAAAGGAGCAATATAAATATCTACTTAACTTTGGGTAGCATATATTCAAATCTCTTTTATAGGTATACAAATTTACATTACTATTATAGTCAAAGTCCTAAAAATAAAACCATTCTCTCTCTTTTTTTTTTTTGCTAAGTTTGTAAGTACTTGTTCTACTTGAGAGCATACATGGAAGAAATTTCTATCTTTAATCTTAAGGATTATTTCATTTTCTTCATACTTTGACATTCATTCTTTTTTTAACAATTTGTTTTCCTTATATGCTTTAAAAAATTACTACAAACTTAGTGGTTTGAAACAATAAAAATTTATTATTCAATAATTCTGTTGGTCAGAAGCCTGGGCATATCTCACTGAGCTAAAATTAGTATGGATAAACCTGGTTTCCTTCAGGATGCTCTAAGAGCTGTGCCTTTCTAGCTTTTAAAAGCTGCCCACATTCTTGGGTTAGGGCTGCATTTCTCCATCTTTAGCCAGCAACATCAGGCTGAGTCCTCACATTACCGTCTACTTAGTTCTGTCTATTCTGTTCCCACTTGCACTTATGAGAACTCACACAATTAGATTGCTCTGACTGGAGAAATCAGGATAATCTCATCTCAAGGTCAACTGATTAGCAAGTTTAATTCCACCTGCCACATTAATTCCCATTTATCATGTAACCTCACATATTAACAAGTTTTCGAGTTTAGGACATAGATAACCCTTGCAGGAACATTGTTTTCCCCTATTAATTAATAATTCGTAAAGCTATCGATGAGCAATAAGAATTCATTGTACTAGTCTATCAATCTTTATAGGCTTTAACATTTCTAAAATAAAAAGTTAAAACATAAATAAACCCTATATCAACCAAGGAATTGTGTCTAGAAGGAAAATAATGATATTCCAAGCTTCTTAGGAAATTTACTCATTTATTTCCAGGAAAATCTCTGAAGAGATAAAATAATATAATTTTAAAATTTAAAATTATAAAAATAACAGTGGAATGAATCTGACGTAACTTTCCTGTGTACAAATATGAATATACCACAGTGAATCTCAACATTGTGAACATCCATGAGACTGGGATCCTAATTAGAATAACATATACTCCATGTTTGTATAAACATGTCAAAATAGACTCTACTGTCATATAAACAAAAAGTATAAATAAAATTTTTTGAAAATATAGGCATACATTTTGCATTAAGAAAAAAAGACCAGAATTTCATGTCCCCCAAAATGACTCAAATTAATTTTTTTTAAAATAGTCATTACAATTCTTAGAACTTTTACATTTGGAGAGCTCTTCTATATCATGTGGTCTAAGTACTTTCTGACACATGAATTTCTTGCTGTAAAGATTATCCATGCTCTTATTGAACACC
The DNA here is from genome assembly GCF_047511675.1 of Marmota flaviventris. Classification (NCBI taxonomy): domain Eukaryota; kingdom Metazoa; phylum Chordata; class Mammalia; order Rodentia; family Sciuridae; genus Marmota; species Marmota flaviventris. The sequence continues at coordinate 84,504,896 of NC_092499.1, read as the reverse complement.
TCTTGAAGTAGAGATTGGATAATCATGCCCACTGAGGCTATTCTTTTTATCTTTGGATAGCTATGACTGTTATGATTTTGTTCCACCTATATGATTTTAAGGAGTAAGTTTAATACCAATTATATTTAATAGTTTATAAAATATTTGAAAGTACCTCAGCTGTCACCCTAAAGCTTACCTTTAATTCCTCTAGACATTGGTGGCAACCTCAAATTGGTGAAGACTAAAGACCACATCCCAATGGAACATTCTATTGGAGAAAAAAATTGTCAATTTAAATTAATTTCCCCAGAAGACTCATTTATCTGATAAACTGAATCATAGAAATATTGGGAAAATCTAGAGAAGACTGTACTTATGTCTCTTCTCCAGACGCTGCTCTACATGCTTTCTGAGATTCTTACTTTCCATAGATAACTATTTTAACTGGGTGGGAATTGATCATTTTTGTCCTGGTTCAGCCCTGGACATAGCTGTCCCACAAAATATGAGCTGTGAGCACAGATGTTTGGCCTATGAAAATAAATAGACCTCAAGAGATGCAGCTAACTGGGGGTGGGCTTGGGGGGTTCAACCATCATTGAAGACCAGTTGAATCTTCCAATTCTGTGAGGACCAGATGAATCTCTGTCTCTGAAACTTCAAGATAAAGTTGATCCTTTCTGCAAATTATCATAATTTAAAACCAATTTTACCCGAAAAATGAGATTTCAGAGCAAATACAGGTCCCGCTTTTCACTTTTCTAGTACTTGTTTTTGCAAGTTTTAGTGAGAAGCTTAAACACACACACACACACACACACACACACACAAACACACACAAGTGGCTATGGCTTTATAAAATTTAGATCTTTTAAAGTGTAACATATCAGTTGAGTCCTCGAAAAAGTTTTCCTTACAATATCATTAGCTGCCTCAACTTCTGTCAGGGCCTCATCCTGTACAGCTCATTGAATATATAAACCAATAAAGACCCTGGTTAAGACATTTTGTCCTCAGAGCTATTCGGTGACTTTTCTGAACTGCCATCTCTCTTCTTTAATGGTTTGTAGTAAATGTTTACTGATACTGGGCACAGAAGCTCCTGGTAGGAGTCTGTCATTTACTCCATCTTCATGAAGTCTCACCTTTTGTTCCCCCAAATCATAGACTTACTAAAGCTCTTGACAGTTCACTTGAATCATACACAACCCACATCCCTGACCAATTATTAGCCTTTGTTACTCAAGACAATTTTCTCATGAGAAACTGGTGGCCTTTAGACCTAGCTATTGTGCTGTAGACTCTCACCACTATCATACTTTTTACCAGTTCATGGAATTCTCTACTGGGAGCGTTTTCAGATATGTACAGCTTTTATTAACTTTTGCCTCTGTATACAGGAGTGGGTTATGGGCCGAGAAACAGGAAGTCAGTACAAGCCACTCTCATCATCCTATCCCGAATAATGTTTTTACACAAATAAAGTCAGATTACTGACACTAGAGTTACCATTGATTGAGACAATCTTTTAACATAAGAGTTAACTTTTTCATAGACTGTTTGTAGCACCCTTTCTTTATTTCTAAATAAGCTCAAAAGGCTTTCCAGGTATACTTAATTAAAATTCCCTTAAAATGGAGACTGACTGATTCAATTTAGGTCTTACAAATTTACAGTAGCCTCAACTGGCACCTCTTAAGACAACTCCCTCTGCTAACTAGCTAATCACCGTTAAAAGGAAGGGCAACATGTCAAACATTCTAAAACCAAAGTTAGTGTATTTGTTAGATAGTTGCATCTTTTAATTGGTTTAAAAATAACAAGGCAACCCAGCAAGTTAGCTTATTTTGTTGGATTGGCATAAATGTCAAAAGTCATCTAGCAAATATTCAAACTGTAGAATTATTAAAAATAGACTTTATATGAGTGCTTTATTAAGATTGTGTTTGGTTGAGGGGGGACATGCTTACATCTCTTTTAAACTTTTTTTCAAGTTAAAATCATATCAACTGTGGGATAAGAAATAAGATGTCAGGACTTCCATCAAACATCTGTTCATTTGCCTAAATGACTTCAAAAGTCATTATTTTGGAAAATCCCGGCCTCTCCAGTGGGTACAATTTCAGCTCACTCAGGGGGTTAGGATGGCCTTCTCTCCTCATTTGCTTCTTTAACTTCCACACAAAGATGTAAAATAGTTCCGCTGTCTGCCAAGATTCACGAATGTCTATTCAGCTGGCCTTATTCCTAACTCCATTACATTTTTTCCCTTCATCTTTTCTTTTGTCCTCATTTTTACTCATTTGTTTAGGATTTGTGTGTGTGTCAGTGTGTGTGCGCACGCATGCACGCGCACACTATTTAAAATCCTTCATGTAACAGATATTCAATATATAAGGAGCTGGACAGACAAAGAAATAGGCAAATTTATGCTGCTTAAGATGGACCTGAGCCCTTCTCTGTAACATAATGCAGTTTAATGTTTCTTAAACTCTTGGGGCTTGTATCCAGGGCCTCTCATGTGCTAGGCAAGCATTGTTCCATTGAGCTAGGTCTCCAGCCCTCCTGGTAGCATTTCTAACCTCATCTCTATGCATTTTCCACCATAGCTATCACATGTCAATACACAAAACCAGTCTCAACTTTCTAAACATACATCTTTTCTTTTTTCTCTTTTTTTTACATTTTTATTATTTTAATTACATATTTATAATTATATTTTATTTAATTATATACAATATATTTTGTGTTATAGTTACATATTTTAATTATATTTTTATAATTATAAATATGCATAATTGTGGACTAAATGGTTAACATTCTTTATGCACATAAAAATTTGATCAAATATGCAGTTTTTCTTTGGGAAAAGTTCCTTTACAACTTGGGACTCAGTTTCTTAACTAGAAAACATGGGAATGATATTTACCTTACACAGTGGTCAAACAATTAAGTATATTTATTTATGAAAAGTTCCTAACATGGTGCCTGACATATAAGTACACAGTAAATAGGTGTTGTTATTTTGGTTGTTACAGTAGTAGTGATCTTTTTTCCCACAAATCTATGGCTTTAAACATATATTTTCTTCTCTCTAAAATACTGCTTTCTCCACCTAGCAAATTTATATTTATTTTTCTCAGTGAGGACTTTCCTAACCCTGGTAGGGCAACTTTGAGTCTATCTTCTCTGCACCTGAAAACAGTTCATAGACCTTCATTATTGTATTTAACACATTGTGTTCTAATGATGTGTATTGTCCTCATGCATTTATTTTCCCCACTAGATTGTTAAAGTTGTGGGTATGCATCCTTAGAGACATCCTGACACCCAGCATAGAAGAGATGGAAGGAAGGGAGGAAAAGAAAATAAGGAGAGGAGGGAAAGAGGGAAGTGAAGGGAGGAAGGAGCAAGTAAACAGATGAATCCAGTCTTTTGGCAGCTCTCCTGTCCTCCATCATTCCTGGAAGATCCCCAACAGTGATGCATTGATCTAATTTACAAATTCTGTCAGTGCACTGATTAACAGTTCCCAAGTTTATCACTCAGGGCATAAATAACTCTGTTTCTGCAAGATATTAATTCATTCACAGTGACTAATTTGCTTCCTACTTGATGATAATGCCAACTATTGACTAAGGCAAAATCACTCAGCTTGCCAAACCCTTCCCATCCGCCCCCAAAAATCACTTATTCAGAAAATGGCTTATAGAGGAAGAAACAGCTGCTTTGGAAATTGACACAGATGAGCCAAAATTTGATTATTTAAAATAAAATTTATTCTACTGAGTCATTTAGTTTTGCTGGTCAGGTTTTGGTGACGAAAGAAGTGGAAAATGAAAGCAGGAGCAGGGTGAGCAAGCATGGAATTTTCTTCATCACTTGCTTTCTCTTTGAAGATTTTCCCTGTCTAGCTTCCTGAGCAGTAAATGAAGGGTTTGCATTGACCTAGCTTGTTGTATTAGCACAAGAAATTCAATTAGAAAAATTAATTGTAAACTAGAAAATGTTTCTCATAAGGAACATTTTTCCTCCCTTGTCATAATAAAGCTCCTGTTTACACTCATCTTTTTTGTTCAATAGAAACTCATAAAAGTAAGTTAACTTTTATCACTTTCTGAACTTACATGTCTAAAATTGCTAAAATCCATATTATTTTTTAATCATATCTCCTGTTAGATGATAATAGTACTCAGGATCACCAATTTTTTTTTTTTTGCATAGTGAAAAAGCATGTAACAATTAAAATGTAGACGTGGTTGCTATTCACATGCATGTGCACACACATACATGTTTTTTATTTAATTTTTTGAACCAGAGGCAGATTAAACAAAAATCTATTCTCTTTCAACCCAGATTCTTTCCCAAGCTAACTGATGTGTAAGATCCAATCACAGCGATTAATTCCAAGTTTGGGGACAGATTTGGCCCTCTCTCCGTAATGTGTTATACCAAGTTATATCAGTAATGTTTAATTTCCATCCTCTTCATCTCTTCTCTCAAAACTACTAACCAAAGCAACTTCTACAATTAATCCTGCTCTGCAGTTACTCTTTTGATATCTTCAAATAAACATTTGTGTTTTCTATTTGTGTTTGTTTGATTATACTTATTTTTGTGTCCCTTCATTCACTTTCTCTCATATGCATTCCCCTCCCATTCTTATTCCTACAACCTACTACAAGAATGTAACTTCTATTTCTTCCAGTCCATTCTACACACCAATATGATAGTATGTTCCCTAAATTACCATTCAAAAAGAGTTTAAATTAAATTAAATTTCTTAATCACTAATTGTAAGCATTTTTAGATTTGACACCTCAGCTGTCTATATTCATCACCCACCATCTGGATTTTTGATCACTGCCCCCCTCATCCAGACCTGCTTCTTCTTCTGGCTTCTTTAGATCAGTAAAGGATATGGCCAGCAAATTGGTGTAACCAATATGGAAAGCAGTATGGAGATTTCTTGGAAAATTGAGAATGGAACCACTATATGACTCAGTTGTCTCGGTCTATACCCAAAGGACTTAAAAACAGCATACTACAAGGACACAGCCACATCAATGTTTATAGCAGCACAATTCACAATGGCTAAACTATGTAACCAACCTAAGTGCCCTTCAATAGATGAATGGATTAAAAAAATGTGGCATATATACACAATGGAATATTACTCAGCAATAACAGAGAATAAAATCATGGCATTTGCAGGTAAATGGCTGGAGTTAGAGAAGATAATGCTAAGTAAAGTTAGCCAATCCCAAAAAAACAAATGCCAAATGTTTTCTCTGATATAAGGAGGCTGATTCATACTGGGATAGGGAGCGGGAGCATGGGAGGAATAGATGAACTCTAGATAGGGCAGAGGGGTTGGAGGGGAAGGAAAGGGGCATAGGGTAATTAATGATGGTGGAATGTAATGATCATTATTATCCAAAGTACAGGTATGAAGACACAAATTGGTGTGAATATACTATGTATACAACCAGAGATATGAAAAATTGTGCTCTATATATGTAATAAGAATTGTGATGTGTTATGCTGTCATAAATAAAAAATTTACATTAAAAAAAGAAAGAATAAAGAGGGCGAGTTTAATACATCAAAAAAAAAAAAAGAAAAGAAAAAAGAAAGGATATGGCTAATCAGCCAGTTACTTGAGCTAAAAATTTATTTCTGAATTCTCTCTTTCACCACCACATCTAATAATATCACCAAGCTTCTTCATACTATTCCATAACATCTGCCCAATCTGTCCATTTCTACTGCCAGTTCTACTACCTACCCAAACCTCCATTCTCATTTAAGTTGGATACCACACTAACTCCTGTTTGGGCTCTCCTTGCCTCTCCACAATCTATTTTCCACCTAGCAGCCAAAGAGAGCTTTATAATATAAGTCAGATCACATCATATTTTGCTTAAAACCATCCAGTAGCATTTGGTTTATTTATAAAGTCCACATTTCTGTCACTGCATCATGTGGCCCATGTGAAACTTTTTGATCTTAGCCTTTGTCTCTTCATCATCTCTCATTGTGCACACCCACACTGGCTTTCTTTATGTCTTCTTACACACATCACAGTGGATGGCATCAGCTCTAATTACTCCTCTGTAATATTTTTCACCTTGGACTTTGCTTGGTCATTATCATTGTCATTCAACTTTTGGCCTAAATATCACTGTATTTTCTGACTACCCAACATAAAATAGCTGCTAATTCACTATCACCACACACTGCATCGCATTTATCTAACATTCATTTGTTTTTGTTTATGTGATTGTTTCCTGTCTTGTTCACTGCTGAATTCCTTCATATCTAGAACATTGTTTGGTTCTCAATAAACATGTATCTAACGAATGAAGGAAATTTGCTTTCCCATCTCATGTCCTGTCCACAACACTGAACAATATTTCTGATAGAAAATTTTAGGACTAAAGACCAGAGATAAATTGATTTGACATGGAGACAGACAGGCTAAGTAAAAGAAAGTTACCTAAAAAGCGGAGTGTCCTTGCTGAGTGATATATTAAGAGAGAAGATGGTAAGATCTTCAACATCAGACTGAGAAAATTTGGATCAAATCTAATAGGGAAAAATACTATGAGCTTTGTGAAGAAAGGGATGTTTGGCTTGGTGACTGCTATACACCCAATACCTAAAATAGTTCTGAAACATAGTGGGTGCTCAGTAAATAGTTTAAGGCATAAATGAATGAACAAACTTGATACAACCTCTTGGATGCTTTGTTCTGCAATACTTTAAAGACCCAGTAGAGATAGAAGACTATAGAATTCAGTTTCTCAAATTAGAGACCATGGATTGTATGTAACTGACATAATGAAATTCAGTTTCTTGTGCTTTTGCTAAAACCTACTGAATGACCTAAGACTAGGACCAAGAATGCGATGAGTTTCCTTGTGTTTCTAATAAATCACACTATAGTTTGAGAATGAGTGCCCTACAGGAAGTAAGATGATCAAAGTCCATAATTATAATCTGTATTTGAAGGACTTAAAGAAGTTGCAAGAGCTTAATGACAGAAAAGAGTTAAAATGACCAAGTGTCCAAACTAGCAAGCAGAGAAAAGGATACCTCCATTGGTTGGAACATAGGGAACGTGTTCATTAGTATACAGAGGCATATGTGAAGGTGAAATGTGAGACTAAGCTAAGAAATTATGTACTTCCAAATCCATAGAAGACTCTTTTCTATAATAAATACCATAGGCATTGCCACTGCATCCCATAGCACGAGGGTGCTAAGACAAATTAGTCTCATTTCCTATTGTCAAAACCTATATTAAAGGCATGCTACTCCTGTTTATTTCATAGTGAAAGCACCGTCTATGTCTCAGTAAATAGTTCTTTGTGTTATAGATTCTTGAACTTGGCATCCTCCCAGCCATGAAATGTATATGGCAGTGGAGCAATGCTAGAAAGTAAGAAGGGAATGCTGGAGGTCTAATTTGAGGAAAGGTCCTAATGCAAATGTCTGTGGTAAACAGTAACATTTTAGAAAGTTGTTCAGTTTCCCATAGATAAGATTTTATTTATAATTCTTGGGCTTTAGAATATAGAATCTATACTTAGAACCGGGTTTGTTATTTTTTTTAATGCTAAGATGGACTGAGGCCAGTTAATATTATTCATGAGAAGAAAACTTTAAACGTGGAACTATTTTTGGCACACATTAGTTTCTGTATTTTTATGTTATGGGGAACCTGACATTTAGACTACCCAGTGAGTTGAATACTCAAAAGTAAATTATCCCTTCCCACTGTGATGGATAGATGTTTAATATATACTTATACATGTTCATCATAAAGCTCCAAATGCCTCTTGTCAGTTTCCAGTTAATTGCTGTCATATGAAAAAAGAAGGATGGTCAGCTAGTAGAAATTGTATTAGCACATGCCTACAACCATACCCATGAGACTGCTTGTTTCACTGTGATCATTTTGGAGACTCTGTTTTATGTTTTGTTTTGTTTTTAACTTTGATGCAAAGTTAAAGGGAATAAACAGAAGCTCTGTGAATTATTCTGCAGACAATTCCATTTACTTTTCTAAGTTGAATATAAAGTAAAGTTGACTTCAATTTTAATAATAACAACCCCCTCACCACTCCAAAAAACATCTGGTAAAGTCAACATCACAATGGAAAGAATGAATTTAAACATAAAAAAGGACAAGAATTTGCTTCATGGATGATATTTCCTAGGACATCCTCCTTATAGGAATTTTAGGTCAAGAAACTGATACCTGATGAAGGAAACAGTTTGAATTCTCTAAACAGGCTATTAATTACCACTGGACAAAGGCCAATTCAAATATTAAAGGAGGATCTTGAGGTTATGTATGCATTCAGACAATAAGTAGTCGTGTCCAACTTTGTATCTATACAAAACAATCATGTTTCAGTGCCAACTATGGAACTTGATCCAACAGTGAGAAGGGAGTGCACTGACTCCTTTCAGAGAGCCTGAGATTCTCTTAGGCCTCAGAGCACTAATTTGCACACATCCAGTTGCTCCTTTGGCTTGGTCCTCTTGAGGTACATGATATTTAGGGGATGTCCAAAACAGAGGCTGAGGAAGAGGGAGAGAGAGAGAGCCCTTCCAGGAGGCTCACAGCACTGGACATAAATGTTGAGTCAAATGCTCCAGAAGAAAAAAGATCTTTTCTGCGTCCTTGGCTTGTGTGAAATGACTAACTTTAAAAATATGAAGACCCTCTCCCTTCATCTTAGTACCATAATGCTTCTATCATTTTTATTGCTTTCTCCCACATGGATAAAGATCTACTCATCCATTAAAAGGAAAAAGTGCTTTCTTTCTGGAAAGAGATATATTTTTTGTGATTTTTCTCTGTGTCAAGGACAACTGAGCCCAGAAGGCATAAATTAGATTTATTTAGAGTCTGAATTTATATAAGACCAAATTGTGATATTTTATTTCAATCAAGTTTGGCTTTAAACCTATGCTACTTTGTTCTGAAGGCATATTTTTATTTTTCTGATATTAGACTTATAGACCTTTTGTGAGCGATAGATAATATTAAGTGTAGGCATATTATAATCATTTTGCAAAGTGCTAATAACCAATGGCAAGGAATGAATGAATATTTTTAAAACACCTCAAAATTTAGCTCTCTTTAAATCTTCAGTGTTGTTATTCACCTTTATTCATCAGGGCGACTGTGCTATAATTACCTGGAAATAAATAACCCCCTCACTAACTTTGCCACATGTCTAGTCCTTCTTTCAACAATAGCTAATCAAATATGTTTAGAAAGTAAAAATTAAAAGTAAATTTCACTCTTTGTAATCAATACCACAAAACGTTTTTCTTTCAGAAATTATGCTTTTTATACGACATTAAAAAGTGTAACACCTGAGATGTATTGTGAGAGGAATAAGGTACTTTCAATAATTTAGATTAAAAACAATTAACCCTGGGTCATTTTTCAAAGTCAATCTTCCATGTCAGGAAAATTGAGAGTAATTTAGAGACGCATAATACCTTTTATTAAATATTTCAAAGCCAGGACCATCAACTATAAGTGAATAAAGAAAGAATTATTTAATAACAGTTACAACACTCGCAAGCTACAAACACTCACCTTGCAAACATCAAAAACATGCAAGTAGAGAGATACATGCTGTCCACCCAGCAGTCCCAAATTGGTGCCAGTTAAGGAAACTCATCTCCTCTCTGTCCTTGACATTATCTTCAAGAAGAAATCACAAAACCAGCATAGCAAGGTAGCAGTCTTCCCCTGTGGAGATCCCTTCTCCATTACCGGACCCTTTCCATTACTGGGGCTTTCAGTGTATTGAAAATTACAGAAATGTTAAAACAAGGCTCCACAAAACTTGTAGCATATTTTTAAAAGTCAGTCATGACACTGACTCTGGATGACAGTGTGGATAACCTCAGAAGACAATACCATGAGTTAACCTGGAGGCTCTCCACAAAGACCAACAGGCTCTCTCTAGTTAGCCCTGCTGCCTCCTCCCCAGCTCCCATTCTGTTTGCAGGTTCCTCACAAGTTTCTCTGCCACCTGTATTTTACACTTGTAATCTATACTCCCTAATGAGGCCAGAGTGATCTTTCTAAACTTTCTGTTTCATTGTGTTATTCCCTTGTTTAAAACCCCCCCTCAGGGTTCTGGTGATGTCAGGCTGCTTCTCTTGGGGACCATGGGAGTTCTTCTTCCATTCCCAAGCCCCAGCACATTCCTCCACTCCCCCTTGGTCTCCTCAATCTGTATATAGTCATCTGTTCCTGCTGTTCCCTGAGCCTGGATGGTTCTCACTCACTCCATAGGAAAGTACCTGTTCCTCTCTCAAAATTCGATAAAATTCTTCAGTAACTCTCAAGAGGCTCTATCCAGGTGGGATTGTGGCTCAGTGAGAGCACTTGTGTAGCATGTGTGAGGCCGTGTGTTCAATCCTCAGCTACATAAAGATAAATAAATAAAATAAATGTCTATCAACAACTAAAAAAACATTTTTTAAAATAAGAGGCTCTAGCCACCTTTGTTTTCACCCCATTTGTTTGTTAACTTTTCTCATAGACTTTACGCGTATTGAACTTGGTTGTTCATGAGTTTAACTTCCCACGCTGCATTTGAGGTTTCTGTTTTTATTTTTTTATTTGTTTTTTTTAATTGGTTCTTTTTCATTATACATGACAGTAGAATCCATTTGGATAAAATTACATAAGCATAAACTATAACTTATTCTAATTAGGACTCCATTTTTTGTGAATAGACATGATTGTGAGATTCACTTAGGTATTTTCATATATGTATATAGGAAAATTATGTTAGATTTATACTACTGTCTTTCCTATTCCTATCTTGAAGACAGAGGCTATATTTTCATCTATATTTATATCCTTGGTTTCTAGAGCACAGGAGTGCTGGATTAATATGTTTTATAATATTTTATCTTTGTTGTTCAGATCACTTGATTTTTCTTATTTCTTTTCCCTCCTAACCCTTTTTTGAGGGGTGGGTGCTAGAGATTGAACTCAGGGGCACTCAGCCACTGAGCCACATCCCCAGCCCTGTTTTGTATTTTATTTAGAGACAGGGTCTCACTGAGTTGCTTAGCGCTTCACTTTTGCTGAGGCTGGCTTTGAACTTGCAATTCTCCTGCCTCAACCTCCCGAGAAGTTGGGATTACAGGTGTGAGGCACTGTGCCCAGCTCACCATTCATTTTTTTTTTCAAAACCCACCGTAATCTTCACTGATAAGTATTAACTTGGTGTCATGAAAGACATATCATGAAGGAAAATTGTACATAATTTTTAAAAGTCATCAGCTTCTAAATTCATTGCAAATGTCTCCCATGACACTTTTCATACATCTCTTCATCTTATTAGACTTAGAATCTACTTCTCTTCATGTACAGAGACAAGAAAATTTTGACCATTCAATTTTATGATTTATTTTTGTTTTTATTGCTACAGTATTTTTTTTTTCATGCTACTTGTTCATTTCATATATGTACTGTTTCTGTTACGTTGTAGATTAAATGACTTTCATGGGCAGGCCTGCCAATTTCAGAACCATCCATAATAGCTTTTTATGTAGAGAAATGTATTTTAAGTTGCAATCTGCCTCAAAATGTTTTTGGAACTTAGCAAATTTCAGCACATTTGTAAGCTGTGTATTCACCACTGAGATTAGGAAACCTGTTATGTGCTTATTTAAATTATTCATTCAGCAAGCATTGATTGAGTAACAACATTTGTCAGGATCTGCTTCTCACTCTGATATATGGGCAAAACATTCACTCCCTGCCTTCAAGAGGCTTAAAATCAACACATACATTTTGCTAAAAATCAATTTATTGTTCTGCCTCTCCCTTGTGAAAACAGATAAATTCTAGTTATGACCTTAATTGCATTGAAAATTAACTTTCATCCTTCTGAGAAATGCTTCATAGATATGAGAAATATTTTGTCATTTGTTTCTTTAAACACTCTTTTTAAGATCTATTTCTCCAATATTTTTCTTTTTAATGAGTTTCCCTCTATTTCTATACTTTGTTATGTCATATCATGTACATTCATCCTTGAACACCTCTCTGAAATATTTCTCAAATAGCATGCTTATTTTAAAAGCCTTTTTTTTTTTCCTCCAGGCTAGACAAAAGAAGATCCATCCACTGTTTGAGGTCTCATTATTGTCTTCCACCAAGAAAAAAAGAAAAGCTAATGGGCCTGGAGATAGATATAAGGTCTTTGACAATACAGTCTTCAGAATTTAATATGTGAGTTAGTGATCTTAAATAGTTATCCTTTAATCAGGTCAGAATTATTCTTGGCAACTAATGGATGTATCTGTAAAATGGAATTTGTCCATTAATGATAGAAAGGTTTCTAAAGATCTTTTAACATGAGATAAATAAAGCAATAGATCAACAAAAGATAGCCATATTTTATAATAATCACTTTGAAAGAGCTATTTCAAGTAATAATTACCCACTCAGAAATGATGGGGGAATTTTAATGGCTGTAGCTCAAAGAATCACTTACTGTGATGCAAGACTAACTTGCAATTTTCCCAAGCTTAAAATGGAAACATTCTTTAATGGAAAAATAATGCCTTAATTCACTCTCTTAAATTTTTAAATTAAATTAATAAAATGCAATGTTTTTATGTCTAGAGTTTTACTCAATAGATTTTTTAAAAATCTATTGATTGATTATATAGAAGCTCGCAAACCAGTAGATTCCTTCTTTTTTCCCATGAAAATCTTTCTTCTATGAGGCATACCTTACCTCTCCTGATAACTCATTTCCTTAATGCTATCATTTCTATGTTTGGTGTTTTTTTCCTCCTCTAAAATCCCTGTTTAAATCAGTTTATATTTTGTGGCTCATCTGATTGTGGAACCTTCCTCTATGAAACTGTTCACCACCCGGGGGGCGGGGGAGTATGGTCTTTTGGTGCCAGTCCAACCAACAAATAGGTCAGCTCATACTATTTGGAACTGATAAAAGGAAGAAGTGCCATCTTGCTTGCCATTTTGTTCAATCATTCAATCAATGTTTCTTGAGTATTTCCCCTACACACACTATCTCAGGAAGTGGAATTAAAACCAATGATGTTGACATAAAGAAAATAACTACAATGCAGAATGATACCCTGGAACTTCATATGTTTTACTTTAGGAGCTAAAGAAAGATCACCAAATCTTCACAAAACTATTGCAATTACAATTAATAGTAATGTATCATGACTTCTCTTACCAGGGCATTTCTTAATTATACAGATCTGTCAAAAGATAGAACCAACTTCAGAAACTCCCATAGGAAGATCCTAAAGATAATCTCTCATATTGTTTTTAGAGCATCTATGAACTCCAACCTCCATTCCCACTGTTAGCCTACCAGTATTTTTAATGAAAACAAAAGCATTGATTCTCAGGAATCATAAATTAAATATTACTTTTACTGTTCTCAAGTGACTTCTATTATATGAAATCCATTAAATTTCAAGCAGGCTTAAGAAATCCAAAATCTTATGCAACTAAACCAGATGTGTTTGAAACCTGGCTTCTCAATATGGGTACCATGGAACCCGAATATATTAACCATAAGAGTTAACAGCCCATTTCATGGACCATCCAGAAATCTAAGCTCCAATTCTTACCCTCTTTGTTGCACTGCTTCCCTTTCCCTTACATCTAGCCTTTTAATTTCTGGTTGGGAAGAACTCCTAACTTGCAACTTGCTTTAGTATTTCAGCTTTCATAATCTTTTAAGATTGATTCTGAGATGTCAAGAATCTACTTTAAGAATCTTTCTTTAACCAATGAAAGAAATTAGATGACTGACTAGTATGAACATTTCATCATCTAGCACTTTCGTCACTATTCATCCTTGTTTTTTTAATTTATTTTGAATAGGAACTATAATGAAGATTTATGGAAAAAAATCATGGCTCAAAAAAAAAATAAAGAAAGAAAGTCAACTACCAGCCCTGTTGATAAAAATAAATAGGAAACAAGGAAACTTGAATGAGTAATATTTCTTAGTCAAAAAAATTACAAGTTTTTAATAGATTAAATAATAACACACTGAATTTGACATCAGATGTATAATATGAAATAATTCACAGAACTTTCTTTTGCAGAGCAAAAGAAAACAATTTCAGGAAGAAGTTTCATGTCCCAAACAATGCAGTATTGTACACCATGGTGAAGAAATGTAAGTTGTCTCCTTTGTATTAGGAGGATATATACCAGAAAGAACTATCAATGGAAAAGTAACTGGAGAAAAGGCCAGAAATCAGAATAAAGTCAGAACAAACATTCTATACATAGAAAATTGGAGATTCATGAAGATCTCCAAATCTAACTTCATAAATGTCAGAGGTCTACCACATCTTTTTTTTTTTTTTTTGGACAAGAAGTTTCCTTTATTGGACTTACTATACACTAAAACAGAAGGAAAAGAGAATTTTCTGATTCTCAAAAAAAAAAAAACACCTACTGTTTTATAGACTTTCAAGTAGCATTTGTCTAGAGAAGATCTCAGTGACACTGATTCTTCAGGTAATGACCAGAAATTATTCATCCCACTTTAGAAATAGAAGAACTAAGACTGAGGAAGAGACGGCTTGCAACCAAGCACCTTGAGGCTCGGAGGTGTACCAAATGCACCAAGAACACCTCATCTCGCACTTGCGTCATGAACCATGCAAGAGTCTGAAATTGTCTACCACAATCTTTTTTAAGATGTTGAATGCGATGTCATTTTTTGTTACTCAGCATAAGTATTTCTTATTTTTCATTGTGATAAAATATAGTGAAATTCACCATGTTAACTATGTTTAAATGTATAGTTCAGTGGCATTAAGTACATTCACACTATTGTGCAATGGTTACCATTGCCACTTTCAACCCCCAGAACTTTTTCATCATCCCAAACTGAAACTGTAACCATTAAATGTCAACTCTGCATTTTCTCCTCCCCCATCAGCCCTGATAACCACTATTCTTCCTTTCTCCATGTTTGACAACTCTGTACTTCATATATAGGAATCATATAATATTTGTCCTTTTGTGTCTGGCTTCTTTCCTTTAACATAAAGACTTCAAAGTTCATTCATGCTGTAACATGTTTCTAATGCTGAGTAATATTCCACTATGTGAACATGCCCCATTTCACTTAACCATTCATCTGTAAATGGACCTTTGGGTTATTTCCATCTTTTAGCTATTGTGAATAGTCTTTCTATGAACATTAGTGTTCAAATCTCTGTTCCAAGACCCTGCTTTCAGTACTTTTGTTTCTATGGCCAAAAGTGGAACTGCTGGATCATTTGGTAATTCTATATTTAATATTTTAAGAAACTGCCACCACTATACTTCAGTATATTTTATAGGACTAGTATAATTAGTATAATGGTGGCAAAGCTTAAATCCAAATGATCTTTATTCTCACTACTGGTGTTATCTACTGTTTCATAGCTCTTATTTGCCTATGCAAACATCTTGCACAGATTCCAGTCCAGATTATCTATAGACACATGCACTCTGTGCTGTCACTCACTCTCTCATTCTGTCTCCCCCACCCCCTCTGGGAGCTGTCTGTTGGCTGTTTTTGGTGATTTATGACCTCCTATTCTTAATTATTAGCTCTATTTTATGGCAAAACCCTGAAGCAGAATTATCAACTGTGAAATTTGTTTAAAAGAATTTAGAACTGGGATAACACAATGGAATATTACTCAGCATTAAAAGAGAATAAAATTATAACATTTGCAGGTAAATGGATGGAGTTGGAGAATATCATCCTAAGTGAAGTAAGCCAATCCCAAAACACTAAAGACCAAATATTCTTTCTGATAAGTGGATGCTGATCCATAATGGGGAAGGACGAGGCATGGGAATAATGGAGGAACTTTGACTGGGCAAAGGGGAGGGAGAGGAGGGAAGGAAGAGAGGGTTCATGGGGGCAGGAAAGATGGTGGAATGAGATAGAAATTATTACTCTAGGTACATGTATGACTGCACTTATGGTGTGACGATACATCATGTACAACCATAGAAATGTAAAGTTGTGCTGCAATTGTGTACAATGAAACAAAATGCATTCTGCTGTCATATATACCTAATTAAAATAAATTAATTAATTTTAAAAAAAGATAAGGTATGTTATGTTCCTTATAATATTTCCCAGCATCTAGATGATGACCTGTCATATTATAGGTATTCAATAAACACTACAGAAATGGGAAATAAAAAGAATTTAGGTTCACATTTTCTTGTGTCTGTACTGTTTACTTATTCCTCACACAAGTCAGAAATTATAGTTATGACCATGGTCTGTTAATTTTTCACTTGGGTAGTTTATTTTGTAATACTCCTCCATCCTCATTTGTAAGGAAACAATTTACTTATATTGTAAGGATCCTTTTTCCATGCTTTGACTATAATATTGCCGATTGTATTTTCAGTTGGTTTCTGGATATTTTAATGAAAAAATACAAATACTTTACATTTGGAAGGTTTTCTCAAAATCCTTTCAGATCAAAAGTCTAACTCAAGTGTTCAATATACACTAAAAAATAGACATTTTTGAGAAATACATTTTAACTACAAAGTTTATATGGGAGTTAAATGTCAAATAAGCTGTTTTGCGTGTCTCAACAGCAAAACTATGTTTTGACAGTGATGAAAAATAATGGTAAAAAGAAATTGAAATAAAATTTAGTGAAAATTTTCCCTAGCTTATTTTATTTATGCATTAAGCTCCAACCCAACAATAACTATATTTCTGTAACATTTACCTAATTCTGAAAATATGTAGCATTACATTTTGTGATAGTACAAATTAGGAATAAAAGTCTTACTCTGGAGATATGATAGTATATTTTCCAAATTTGAAATTGTCTTAGGTTTCTCAACTGCAGAACCTTAAATCAACTCAGATTTTTACTTATGTAAGTTGATTTATTTTGAACCACATGTAATTTCACTTTTAGGGAGGGACTGCCTTTAAAAGTCTCATTAATAAAATCCTAATTAAGTATCTTGGACTTGGGAGAATTCTCATGTCACTTTCTTGAGTGTAGTACAAAAAAGACACAAAAATAAAGATAAAATTTCCTATCATACACAAAGCAAAATGTTCCTGACAAAATCAGAACATTCTAAAATAGTTGAGAACTATCTAATGCTTTTTAAAAACAGAAAAGTAATTATTGCTGCTATTTTACTCACCAAAGATCTTATTTTCTCACTGTGGCTTAGGTTAAGCCGACCCAAGTTGGTTTATTAGAAAGAGAAAAACTGGCACTGCTTGTGGGACTGGGAGCCTGCAAGGCCTTGACTCTCTTAACTTAGAGGATATAATATGCCTATGGCTGCAACCATAAAAATGCACACACAAAAAAATAAATGTCAATTTTTAAAATAAAAGTACTAATTGAATAAATACAAATGCAGGATAGGAACAATAACAGTGATCTAAGATCTCTAATAACTTAAAGCTAAGACTTCATCAGACTGTGGATAAAGAGTCATTGAAATAAAACCAGAACTTGAACCCAAGACAACAAAATTTTACCTAAGCCTATTATTGATGTCAGATGGAAGATCAGTGATAATGGGAAGTATAAGAAGAGCATACACCTTTTAGAGACTTGAAATTGTCAAAAGTCTAAAAAATATATTAACAGCTCTATTGACCAGCAAGTCTTTCCCATGGCTTTGTGCTCATTGCATAGTTTCAAATTGGCAGTTTACTATGCTCTGGTATCTAACATATCAACTGATAAATGTCACAGAACGAATGATCTGTAAAGAACCTTCAGAAATGATCAAATCTGCCCTTCCAAAAACTAGAGGACATCTCAACAATTTTATTTTAATTTGGTGGGGTACTGGAGATTTAACCCAGGAGCTATTTGCTCCTGAGCTATATCCCCAGCACTTTGTCACATTTTTTATTCATGCATTATAGTTATACACATTGATGGGATTTGTTTTTACATATTTGTACATGCACATAATACAGCAATATAATTTGGCCAATATAACCCTTTAGCACTTTCCCCCTCTCTCCTCACCTCCTACCCTCTGGTTCCTTTCCTCTACTGATCTCCCTTGGATTTTCATGAGATCCACCCCCATCTTTCTTTATTTTTTTCCTCTCTAGCTTCTGCATATGAGAGAAAACATATGACCCTTGACCTTCTAAGTTTGACTTAACATCACTTAACATACAGGTCTCCAGTTCCATCCACTTTCCTGAAAATGACATAGTTTCATTTTTCTTTACACACAGCTCTTTTTTATTTTTTACTTTATTTTGAGATAGAGTTGCCTATAACTTCGCTAAGTTACTGAAGCTGGCCTTGAACTTGAGATCCTTCTATCTCTGCCTCCAGAGCCACTGGTATTACACGTGTGCACCACTGTGCCCAGCTCAACCATTTTACACCAAGCATCAATTCTCTAGTTTAGGAAATCTTCAGGAAAATTGCTGTTGTAGTTTATCTTTCATTCAAATGTGACTTTTCACTTTTGTCTTTTTTGTTTTGTAGCTCCTGAGTTTAAAGCATCAACTACAATCTTGGTAAGTTAATTGAAAGACCCTGTCTTAAATTAAAATAAAATTAAAAAGGGCTAGGGTTGTATCTCAGTGATAAAAGCACCCATAGTTTTAATCCCCACTACCAGGTAGATATAAAGATAAGTAGATATAGATAGATAGATAGATAGATAGATAGATAGATAGATAGATAGATAGATAGATACCAGCTTAGAAAACTGTTTCTTTTTGAAAACTTCTCTTTTCTCCATTTATTCTTCAAAATGGCTAAGTTGTTTTGTTTTTTTGCTTTTTGTTTTGTGTGTATTGTTTGTTTGTTTGTTTGTTTGTTTGTTTGTTTGTTTTGGTGGTGGTACTGAGGATTGAATCCATTGGCATGCTGCCACCACATTCACAGACTTTTTTATTTTGTTTTGTTTTGAGACAGGGTCTCAGTAAGTTACTGAAAGTCTCACTAACTTGCTGACACTGGCCTCAAACTTGAGAGCCTCCTATCTCAGTGTTCTGAGTCCTTGAGATTTCAGGCATGTGCCACTGTACCTAGCTTGATATTTGTTTTTTAGCTCCTGAGTTTAAAGCATCAAGAAAAACAAAAAATTTTACACCAAGATTGTGACTCTGCGTGACAAATTCCAGCTCAGGCAACATTTTATGATCCAGCGTCCAGTCTTAGAAAAATGAGAGGAAAGAGGGGTTTAACTGCAACAAGAATATATTCTGGACTGGACACTAAACACTTGAACATAATGTGTGTATTTGAGCATAAAAATGGACTGTATTTTCCCTTTCTTATTTGGGCATGCAAAACCTTTTATTTTCATAATCAGGGCCAAATATATTTCATACTCTAGGCTTAAACTAAAACTCAAAGGGGGATGAAAGAGTATTACCCATGCAAGCAAAAGATTTGAAGCAAGTTTAAACTGAAAAGAAAAATCCCACCATGCAGGCATGTTTAGAGCATGAGTTGCATTCAGCACACAAATCCTTCATTATTCATACATGGAAGTATGTATTTAATGATTAAGTCTCTAAGGATTTATTTGATAGAATAATCTAAATTTCCTTTTAAAAAAGGCATATGAAATGTGGTTTTTAATTCTTTAAAGGACTAGTTACAAAGCATGTAAAAATATAACACAGGCTCTTAGTTTTTAAAACTATATCTACAATTTGCCTATCCAATGGTTTGTTCATGTGGATATCAGTAATGTACAGACTTGATCTAATAATGGCTAATTATGCAGTTGTTTATCAGCTCATTTGAAACATTTTGAGATTCAGTCTAGCTCAGCAAATTACTGTGCTTAAGGCAGTTCTACATTCTAGAAAATTATAATATCCCCAGAAGGCAAAGAATTAATAATAAAAATCCTCTTTTGTAAAAGATTATCATTGCAGAGCAAATGGAGCAGATCTTCCCTATCATACTGCATTTAATATTCTCATTTTCCCCCTGAAACTTTGATGGAGAGGCAATGAGAATATCTCTGTTTTATTAACTTATTAAGAGGCACATTTGTAGAATTCATGCCCTATATTGATTCCTAAAGCTGCACTGCTGCTAAGAGCCAATAATCACAGAAGAGCAGGATGATTCAATTTGTTATCCCAGAATGTTTCTGAAATTCAGTAGAGCCCAAATTTTCACCCAATTCAGAAAGTCTGGTTATTTAACTTCGCTGAGTCTCAATTGATTCATCTAAATTTATTCATGTAAAATTGGGGTATTAACAAAAGGTAGCTTCTGGATGTTGTGAAGATTAAATGAGATAATGCATGTAATAGACCTAATATAATGCTTGTATATATTTAATAATGCTTGTTTTGGTTATAATTATCATTATCATCATCATCATCATCATCATCACCTCTTGTGGTTTAGGAATCAAATAAATATATATGCATTTAATTAACTATTTACTTAAGTAGTCATGCAGTTTCCCAATATAAATACTCTTATAGCAGGTGAAAGTTTAAAATGTACTTACAGCTCCAGCAGTTTTAAGCCCCAAATTCCCTCACCAAGCTAAGATCTAATCAGCCAGGCTATTCAGGCTACTAGCATACAAGATAAATCACCAAGATTCAGTTTGGGATTATACAACCTCATAGCAGTTGGGCTTGACAACATAGTATTTAAAAAAGCACTTGGTGCTACTTCTATTGAACTGTGCCAAAGAGTTTTGAGCTTTTTCTTCATGATTCAGATTTTGCCATAGATTTTACCACTTTCGTTACCTCCACATTAAACCATTGTATCATATTTTAAGAAGTAAAAAAATATTTTAAAACTATTCAGATGCTTCACTGCAATCTATGAGACTCTTTACTTTATGGCATAATTTGCACGGAATATACGTACTACTTCATTTATTTGTCAACCAACACTACTTTATGACTTCCCGGTAAAATTCAGTTTTATAAATATGGTTGAAGCCTTAATTTTTTTCTTATCCAAGCCATATCTCCCTCCGTGTATTTTGTATTTGAGGAATTTGATTCATAAGTGCTTCTCAAAAAAATTAATAAAACATAAAAAGTTAAATTTGGGGGCTGAAGATAGATCAATTTCCCCTAGAAATCCGTGGCTTCTCTCTCCTCTCAGCCTCTTTGGATTCAGGAAAATAACTCATGTTTCAAGGCATTTTAACTCAGTGGACAACAGAGAGACAATTAAGCTTAATTTGCTCCAAAATGTGAAAACACCAACTGTCTAAACAGTAGGCGCTGTGTAAGTCAGCTGCTCTGCACTGCACCTTAAACCCAGTGCCTGACAATTTTTTGTCTTTTTTACTTTAACACATGCAATCATTTTTTCCTGAATCTAAAAAGACCAAGGAATAACCTCTTCACCTTTGTTGTTCCTCAGATTTTCTAAGGGAAAATGAAATCCACTGCAGGGATTACATATGTAGAAGAGTAAAATGGGAATGAACAAATTAAAGTTTCACGTAGGGAGCATAAGCTAACAACTGTTAAAGCAGAGGCCTACTAGCATTCAGTGACTCCAGGATGAACTTTTCCTCTGGACTAATAGGACTTCAGCATCCAGGAGGACAATATCCCAGCCCCTTCCATCATTAGGAACTGTTAAAATGGGTTACTGTCACTCATTTTACTTACTACAGAGGTGGTTTAGAAAAAGCTAACTTGGAAGGGGCAAAATATCTTTCACCAAAGGTTTCCAGAATCCCAATCAAACCCATTACTGCAGGGCTGTGTGACCACCTTTCCATCACCACCATCACGGCCATGGCTGTGCCATTATTGTTTGATCTCCTTGTGTTCAGACTGCTACAATCACTGTAATTCACCTAATGTGTGATTAGTCACCCCCGTTGTGGTGAGAATGGAACACCACTCACTTGGTGAATATGACCTTCCACCCCTTCTGAAATTGGCCAGAGTTGCATCATCTGAGATATGAACTGCAGAAATTCACATGGTCCCTCCTTGCCCTCTTCTCTTAGACTGGGGGATAAATGGAGAATTTTCACTATTGCACTGTATCTCTTGGCAGCCATATTATGAAAGTTCAATTCCTCCACCTCCCTCAGAAAGCCAATTTATCCTCATCCTGGGAAGATTTATAAAGGATTTTGCACAGTGTAAATATAGTAGGCAAAGTGACATTGTTAATAGAAAGATAACAGTCCTTAAATTTCTTTTGCAGCACATCAGTAGATTAACTGCATAATCTGGACATATAAAGAAGAGTTTGGGGAAATTTGATGCTTCTTTTTCTTAAATGGAAGTCAGTAGAGATGTGCCAAGACCACTGAATGACAACAACTGATGAGAAAGTACAGATTAAGTAACAAATCTTCCTTATCCAAGGAAATACGCCCTTCCAGGCAGGTATTGTGAGTGTTGTGGGACACTGTTAATTACCAACACCTTAGGAGTCTGTTATTAAATTTCTTGTACCTTTCATATCATATCACTAATTAGTCAGAATTAGAAAATTATTTCCTGAAAGCTAATAAGGCAGGATAAAATGTGATAAACAATGGATTTTAAAAAATATGAAAAATAGGCATTTGCAGAATGTTGCTATTCACACTCCTATACTTTTTATGAGAGTGACAATATGTAGCCTGATGAGTTGAATTTTCTTTAGCACAGTACAATTTTTCCCTGCAATTTTTCTAATTACCACTTCCTAAAAGTCAGTGCAAAGAGGAATAGACTCACTTGGTTCAGTTCAATTTCCACAGCTTGACAGGCATTGATATCAAAATTAATTCTAACATGGAACTTCATAAAAGAAAATCCTATTTGATAAAAGAACTGTTGGGCTTGAATCACAGTTGCATTTGCATTGTGAAGTCCCACTTTTATTGTATATAAAATAATGCCTAAGGAGAGCTTGAATACCCACGGAGAGTTCATTTGAGGCATCCTGATAGTATCTGCCACATGCAAGTAAAGCAGAAGACATTTTTATGACATCTTCAGAACTTGAAGATTGAATTACAGTTTTAGTAATCATCAGTTCCCCTTCTCTACTGTCAGTTTTTGGTAATATACTACATGGAAAAGACTTATGGTACCAGTTTTATAAGCTTGCAATAAAAATATAACAACTGTTGTATTAAATTATTTAAGTTGTAAACCATTGTGAAAAAGGAGAAAAAGTTTTATCGATATGGTGACTGAAAAACTGATTATGATGGAGAGAAAAATGTATTGTGCTGATTACTCCCAAGTTTTTCCCTGGTTTAGCATAATTGTAAATCTTCATGATATCTTTCATGCCAAGGTCTCTGCATGTGAGGTTCTTTTATTTATTGATTATTTGTAACTGACCAATGGCAAGATAAAAATGAAATCTATGTAGTTCCAGATTACCAATTTATTTTATCAGAGTTCTGAGTGCAAATAAAGTTAAGAAAAAAAGGATATATAAACTCAGTTTTAAGTAAAATATGCTAACTGAAAGAAACCTATAAATACAAAACAACTACATTCCTCCAGAGATTTAGACTTTAGAGATAGTCTAATCTTTCTAGAAATTTGTTTCCTTGCCTTATGTTGGTTTTGGGGCCCTCATTATCTCCTTTTTAGCAGACTACTATTTTGTCCATGTGTGCAAAAGATTCTAGGCTAACACATTTTGTCTCCTTTGGGATTCTTCTATATCTATTTGGTTGAAAGTTTCACTCTTCCAAAGCCAGGTTCTTTCCAGAACTTTCTGTTAATTAGTGTCTTCTTTCTCTTGCATTTCTAGTCCCCAGCTAGGAATTTAGGTGCATTCTTTGGCTTGGTCAGAATGTTAGCATTCCATACTCCTACACTCCCAAATTCCCTTTCCATTTCCATGACCC